>NW_027286070.1:6007620-6180120 GCF_022747635.1 Hetaerina americana
TCGCTCACCGAAAATACCACCGCATGCTAAAGAACCCAACGTGCGCTGATCAACAAATTAATAACACTGAGGAGTTATGACTATAACTCCTCAGTAGTTATTAACTATTAAAAATAATGAGGAGTTATGACTATAAAAGCAGTAAACCGCTAACGCGAAATTTGATGACCTTGACTTATTTCTTTAAAAGTACAAACATTCTTATTTCCAAATTCAGGGTTCATTGTGCCTGAGAAAATCAAATCGCATTTGTCCAAAGGACCGGCAAAATCGCGTGTCCACAAACGACACCGTGACAAAGAAACTGCCCATGTACATCAAAAGGCGTGTAAGACAATTTAAAACAATTTAATGCTGTTATTAATTATGTGTATATATATAATATATATATATAACAAATAAATCCTGGGTGGGTAGCAGGATTTCAAAATATTGATGCATGCTAATAGTAGGGTCCTTAATTGAATTGCTGTAGGTGGCTACGTATCTCGGAACTGGGAGGGAGGCGGATGGGTTACAGAATGCCGTTAATTCTAATGTTGAGGGGCGTGGTGCATTGGTCATATAAAAAGCTTGACAAAGGGCACATTTCAGGAGGTAAATGATATTTTATAAATGCAGGAAGAAAGTGGGGGGGGGGGGGACGGGAGAATATTTGAGCAGATGTTGCGGAAGGGAATTAGTGACAAGGATGGAGCAGGTATTGCAACTGGCCCGATTGCATCGTGTGAGGGATTTTGGGGTATGGAGTGGATTTAAGGTATAAAGAGGCCTGGTTGAATAAAGAATGTTTGAAAAATCTGCTGAACGTAGAAATGTTATAGAAGGGCATTTGGAGATTAGTTATACGGTAGTTTTGTTGTCGATGAAGATGGGAAAAGATCTCCGAGAATAATTTTAAGGGACTGCACGCCAGGGAGCTAGGTTGTGCAAATGGACAGTGTCATA
The DNA here is from genome assembly GCF_022747635.1 of Hetaerina americana. NCBI lineage: Eukaryota > Metazoa > Arthropoda > Insecta > Odonata > Calopterygidae > Hetaerina > Hetaerina americana. The sequence goes on from NW_027286070.1 coordinate 6,008,569, forward strand.
TTTCTTCTAATGGAATAATTTAGGGTTATATGCGTGCAAATGGATTTCTTGTGCAAAAGAGAGTCCACATAACCACGTCGGATGAGAGAGGCATGGCGCCTTGACAGGAATTTATTCAGGGTATCAGGGTGGTCGCAGATGACCTCTGATAGAAAGAGAGTACTGGATTGACTCTCTAGTGTGAAGAGAATGAGAGTTATTGAAATAAAGTAGTAGTTACTTGATTGCTTGTTTGTTTGTTATGGGCTAAGGTATGGAATTTGCCATTGAAGAGAGAGATGTGTGCATCTAAAAAGATGATCTGAGTAGAAGAAATCGTGAAAGTGAAGGAAACAGAGGATGTTGTGTTGAGGGAAGAGATAGAACTTAAAAGGAGTTCCTGCCACGGTGCTAAAAGAGAAAAACATCGTCGATGCATCAAAGCCAAAGTAAGGGTTTCAGGGTGTGGTGGGAGAGAAATTGTTTTCAAAAAGGCCTAGGTAGAAATTGGCAAAAGAAGGACTAAACTTATTTCCCACGGCGCAAACTTTGATTGGAATGCAGTGGCTATTGTTTAAAGTGAAAGAACTACATGTAAGTATGAATTTAGCAAGTTGTAAAAGGAGATCTGTGCGGAGTGGGGCAATTGGAGAGGAAATTCTGGAGGGAAGTGAGAGCTTCTTCATGAGGGATGGATTTATATAGGACTGTCACATCAATAGAGGCCATAATTTCGCGTTGGTTATGACGTACCTTGAATAAGCGTCAAGTATGTGGAAACCTACACAGAAGGACCTAAGTCTGCATTTAAACAGGATACGGATTTTCCATTGTCAGACCGAGGTAGGGTCACATTCGGGTCAAAAATAGTCTGGTGCCCCTGCCACACACCCTAGCGGTGGCTAGCAGGGTATTTACGTAAATATCTAAATAAAGGAGATAGACTGAAGTTTTGTTTGGATATGGTGGTGTATATTATGCATGACGGTAGGGAATGGTAGGAGATGGTTGTCAACAAATGCGGAGAAGAGTTTTGATGGAGGGTTACGGGAGGATCAGCCAGCCAGAAGCCAGCTAGGAATGTTAAGTTTATGAATTTTTGGGAGAATATTGAACTGGGAAACTTTTTTATGCTTATGATCTGCTCGATTCCACCCTACCCCGCCATTCCTGTCTCTGCCCTTTATTTGTGTGCCTATCACTTTTCTCTATATCTGTTTCCATGGGGATCGAGATGGTGAGGTAGCTATCAAACTAGCTTCCAACCAAGAGGGCCCGGGTTCAAATCCCAGCGATGTTGAATATTTTTCAGTGGTATCGCGATCCCTACTTGAGGTGCTTTGTGGAGGGCACTTCGAGTGAGTACGCCGTCCGTCGGATGGGACGTTAAGCTGCGGACCCCTTGGCACCTTCCGTCAAAAGTAGGCTAATGCCAACGCCGGGTTTCCCTTCATCCTTCCCTGTCCATCCCTAATGGCGCAAATGACCTCAGCTGTCGGTCACCTCCTCTTAAAACTACTACTAACATCTATATCCACGTGAATGAAATTGTATTCGCCATTTTGCGGGTTTTTGTGTTCGACTTCATGTATGTGCGTATATGTATGTATATATGTACGTGTATATGTATATATATAATATATATATATATATATATACATATACGTACATTATATGTGTGTGTATATTCAGTCAGTACTTCTGTTTCGCACGAGGAAGACGGAGCTAAATTCCGTCGAAATTATTAAGAAATAACGTGTGGGTGTTCTTTTTATGTGTTCTTATAATGTTTGTTGCTGTCCAAATGTTGTGTGTATATATATATATATATATATATATATATATATATATATATATATATATATATATATATATGATTTATATGATTGATCAAATGAAAATGGCAAACCACTCTTTCCGGGTACACACACATGCAAGAGGACCTGACCTCCTTAATATCCTCTATGGAGAAAGAGGTGCAAGAGTACATTTAAAAAGAAGATAAAGGTGTATAATTGCAGCAAGGTAAACCGGATTCAATTAGAAATTGGAAGGATATAGTACTCGAAGAAGTGGGATATTCTCCTGTTTAAGCATCAGCAGGGCTGGGAGAAGAAAGGGCGATGCAGGAGGCGGTATAGGAAAAGCAAAGAAGACCACCAGAGAAATCATTTACTAACGGGTTAAATTTCTTATCTGGTTTCAAGGAGCGGATGACGTGGGTAGCAATAATAGAGAAAAGGAAATTAGGAAAGATGGGAAATTGGTGGCTGGCACTGAAGAATCAACATTAGCCGCACGCGGAGGCCGTGTTAACGGGTTCTAGATGAGACGACAGTGAGGTGTTCAGGGAAAGTGACTGCCCGGCCGGGCGATGTCAAGACCTTATTTCCCTCGAACGTAATTCGAGACCACATCGGTAGGAAACATTACGCACGACAATCTGAACTCATCGAATGCAACTAATTACAGTCATTTCAACGGATGATTTCCCTCTAGCAACTTAAGGGAGAATACTTAATATCAGAGGGGATGGAAGGAATAAGGAGATGGTGGGGAATAGAGCATACAGTTGGGAGATAGGCTGCGAACCAATGCTTGGGGTCAAAATCCAAAATGAAAATCGCATCCCATGCCAGTCACCCAGGGATGGTTGCAACAGGAATTCTCTCCAGTCCGCAAAGCATTGCGCCCGATGGGGGTCTCCCCCGATTGGTCTTCGGCCGTCGATCGCGACGGAGTCTCCCCGCTAATGAGGCCCAGGGTTTGCTCGTGCATACAAACACGCACACGCGTTGCCCATCAAGCACCCCGACCCGACGGCTTTCCCGTCGCCAATACCTATCCATACGTGGACCCTCGATCAACGCTCATCATTAACCAATTTACATCCGGCGTTGGGTCTTTTTAACATTCCCGAGCGTAGGAATCACGGCCCGAACGATTTCCCCACCCATCACCCCCTCCCGCCGCTTTGATTCGACCACCCCCCTCCACAAAGCGAGGAAACGTGCGGCTTGCCCCCTCCTGCTCCAACCGCCACCCCCCACCCTTCCCTCCCGCCGGGTGTTGATGGGAAGCAGCAGGAATGCGGTGACGTAATCCACGTCACCTCACCTCCCTCATACGTGAGCGCTTTCCACCTCTCTCCCTCCTACCCACCCTCCCTAGATTCCTTATTTCCACCCCACCCCCTCCTCCGTTTCACCCTCCCCCCACCAGAGCGTCAATAATGCGGAGCGGGTTTCATTCGCCACTCGTTGGATGGCTAGGTGCACGGGGAAGACTGTGCGAATGAAATAAGTAAAAACAAAAGAGTCCTGGCGATAACATGGGTACGACGGCAGAAGTTCTACATATGAGACCCGTAAGAAAAAGGGAAGCGAAAGGGATCGGGGGCATTTAAAGAAAGGACTTTCCGCAGGAAAGAAAAGTAGATGAGTTTGTTGAGGGGAAGGGATAGGGAAGAAGGAGAATGTGGAGAATGGATTTTCGCCAAAATGGCGATGACCACTGCGGCTACAACTCCTAATTAGCATAATTACTGGGAACAATCTTAAAATATTATTCCAAGTGATAATGCCAAACAGAGCAATTGTACGCCATTAACAATAAAAACCAGCCTAGATTCAATCGCTGCCGCTAAGGTTTACTATCGTACGACGCTGCGATGACGCAGGAATCGGCGGCCGAGGCGTCGCGACAACAGCAACTTGCCATCGGATGAATTCGGATCGGCTGAAATACTCGAGTCTGACGCGAGCTTGCTATCCGTATCCAATCCTTCAATTAGCCATTGAAGCACGAGCCCGTAGGTGTTAAATCAGGCATATCACCGAAAGCTCTAATGAGTAATTGGCGATTCACAGCATTCTGGAAGTTCTAATTACAGTAGGTTATGTTTCCTGGTTTGGAGGTCTCGAATTCAAAATAGGGGAAAATAATTAGTTATTTTAGTGCCCAGCAAGCCACCGCTAGGGTGATTGGCAGGGGGTGGAATACCCACCAAGCTAATTTTGACCAGAATATGACCCAACCGCGGTCGGACAATGTTATTCTGATCCCTTATCGTTCGCGGAACAAATGACATCTTAAATCTATCTGTTCTATACCTAATCTCTCTAATTGCACTGACATTAACTCTCCTACCGAAGTGCGATGGGTGTAATAATACATTATCACTACTAAAGGAACACATTTTCAATTTATGCAAGAGATTTAATCTGTTATTTGTGCTTCAAGGATGCTAAGCAGCAACGACACACTGTAGCATCTCATCTTGTGCTGCAATAGAAAAATGCATGCCTAGTAAATTAAAAAATGACAGGGCGGAACCTAGATGATACCACGTAGAAGTACGAGAAGCATTAATACACCAGAGAGCATGGTATTCAAAAATGAGGAGACCACGCAAGGGCGAATCTAACAATAAAAAAATTAAATATTATATACATATAAATAGTAGAAGCGTTAGCAAGGAGAAAATATCTCCAGGCGTTGACAGAATTTGAAAATAAAAGATTAGCTGAATATTTGGACAATAACCCAAAAGCATTTTGGTCATATGTACCGGAGGTTCAGGGAAACAAGTCGACAGCGCCATCCCTAAGTAGCAACGGGCAAAAACTTACCACCAGTTTAGAAAAAGCTAGTACATTAAACCACCATTTTCAAAACGTGTTTAATAATCGTTCACAGGAACAATGCGAGTCCGATCTAACTACCTGATCGCTTCCATGGCCCTGACATTGTAATATCTTATCTTGGAATCGAACTTCAACTTAAAGACATCAGTCCAAGCAAATCGCCAGGCCCTGACCAAATACCTGCACGCTCATACTAAACGATGGCCTCAGAATTAGCTACTCAGTTCGTGATATTTTGGTCTCGGGTGAAAATAATGTTCAGGTCGAAGCCATATTTCTTCATTTCAAAAAGACACTCGACAAATTCCCTCCGAGGAATTTGCTTCAAAAGCTGTGAAGCTACGGGATTGATATGTATTTAATACTCTGGATTCATTAATTTTTAACAGGCCGCGAGGAAAGGGTCGTAATATACGGATATCATTCGACACAGCAAGCGTCTTATCGGGTGCCCCACGAGGAAGTGTTATCGGTCTGCTATTGTTTCTTTTATGCATTGATGACATCGGTTCTCAGGTTTCCCGTAAACTTCGTCTATTGGGTGACGATGAAGTGACGTATAGAACAATATCCAGTCATGAAGATAAGATTACTTTATCCAATGACCTAAATGCAATCCAAAATTTGTGTGAGATATGGGCGCTAGAATTAAATTTGAATAACCACGTTTCGATAAATTTTTGGAGGAATAGTATTTCACTCGAAAACATTTACACCATACAGAGAACCATCATAATAAACGTGGTATCGGTCCAATATTTGGTGTAACGATAACTAAGAATATATCCTGGGGAAAAACCTAAAATAAATTCGCTGGCAAATAAAAAGTTAGGATTCATAAAAAGGATACTTGGTAACTGTAATGAAACGGTCAAGGACCTTCGTTATTTCACGTTAGTTAGGCCGATCCTAGATTATGCAGCGGGCGTATGGGATCCTCACAAAGTAGGCTTAGTTTGGGCATTAGATCGAATGCAAAGTAGTGCATCTGGTTTTGTGAAAAGTTTTTATGAAAAGGGTAGCAGTGCCATGGCACTATGGGAAGAAATAGGATAAGGGCCACTAGTTGACCGTAAGTTGAAATACAGGTTAAATGTACTGTTTTAATTTGAGGTCAGTCTCTTAACTGAGGATCCTAAAGACATAAAGGCCCCAACTTACTATGGTAATCAGATCACGTACATTAAACCAGGGATATAGACAGTAGAAAAGATAGATTTATAAAGTCGTTTTTTCCTCGTACCATAAGAGATTAAAATAGACATGCCAGTAATCGCGGAGGAATTAATTGGAATTGGCAGTGTATATATTTTGTCGATATCCTACATGTTTTTTTTTGTTTTTTTATTTAATAGACCCCTTTTTTATAGTTATCTAGCATGATTGGAATATACGTATCCGCTATTGAATATTGTTGAATTGAAGTGCCTCCCTTCGTGTGATTAACTTTCCTCCAGTCCAAGATGAAATTAATATTTGTGTAGAGGGGTCATGATTGGGACTGTGCACGCATGGCTGGTGACCTAATACCCCCCGCTACACGCCCTTGCGGCGGCTTGCAGGGTATTATGCAGAAGGAACCATTAACCTACAACTAAATCTAAAACGCATTCAGGTAGCAGCCGTGGGGAAGGGGATACAAAGACGCTGGTTTCGATAGCATTTAAAAGTGCGGGTGAATGTGATATATTTCTTTAAACGTATTTCAGATAATATTTCTGGTTTTTCTTTTGAAGGGCAGACCGGTAACTTACGAGGTAAACAAATTTGTGCTTTACTATTGCATGCTACAGCGTTGCGTGCAACAGTAAAACACAAAGTGGAATCGACAGAGCAAAGGAAACGCAGAAAAAAGCCGAACTACGGGTGTTATTCATTAAAATTGGTCCGTTTGGTCAATAAAAAATATATTTATGCCTCTCATTCCTCCTCATCCAGGGGGGGAGGAGAGGGGGGAGGGCCCACCCACACCCTCCCTCCGCCGCTGGGGCGACGACGGCTGCATCCGGCCTCCCAAAATCGGAAGTTGCGCTCCGAGTGTGCACTCGGCATGTCAATAGCACCTTCTCCGTGCCCTCTCCGCCCCCCTATCCACTTAGGAAGGGCGGGCGGCGCATGCAACCAGGGCTGCCACTCTCACGGCCCACGCCGATTGAATGACCAGCGGATTTGATTTAGGAAGCGAAGAAGCGAATTTTGCGCTCAGTTTGACCGCCTGCGACGGGTCGGGGGGTTTGGTAAGGGGAACGCGGCGACGAAGGCATGTCTCGACCATCGCGCCCCAAATCCATCCAGGAATGTCGTCATCCCGAATAAGCATCGGTGTCTTAAAATATTATTCCAGGCTACGAGGAGAAACCATGACGACAAGACCAGAGAGTGTGACCTCACATGTGATAAGGGGTGAATCAAGGGTGCTCTGCTTGTCGAACATATATTTATGAATCTCCTTAATACGTACATATATATGTGCAGAGCAAAAGCCGTCGGCAGAGAAGGGCGTGAGGGGAGCGGAATGGACGAGATTCACGGATGCAGCGAAACTGGCAACGGAAATGAAGGAAGATCTGAAGGGACCGCTGGATGGCATGGAAGTACCGCGCATGAATGAACCAACAGAAGATTTTAGCGATAAAGAGAACAGGAGAGCCTGAATTGATTGCTGGAAACGTTTGGGTGAAGAGTTCAAGGCGCTGGAAGGCGAGGAAAAGGGCGATTGAAAGTCCAGGTGTGGAGGGGACGGTAGAGCGGAGAAGTGAAGCGAGAGTAGGAGCAGGTATGGGATTGAAAGAGAAGACCATCGAGTAGCAACTTCCACGTCGATATGGCACAAATGATGGATGATCTTGAGTATTTGCACATGGCTAAGAAACGCGGAGTATCCAAAAATAAAGACATCAAAAGAATACAAGCCCGCAAGTGATGTGGGTGCGTAGGAGAATTTCAATCATTCCCCGACTCCCTATATTCCCTGACATTTCCCTTGTCCCATACCCCAATGAAAATCCTTGACGTTTCCAGGTTTATCAAGGTGTTCCAGATAAATGGCAGCAATAGATAAAGTAGCATTTATTGTGAAATTAGTTTCGGATCATACCAAATAGATAATAAAATTTAAACTTCCCCGAAGATAAAAATTAATCATAACGATCATTAAATTAAATAAATGATTAATCTCATCATAGCAATAACGTACACGTTCACTCAAATCTTTGGTGAAAAAGGAAAATGGAACCCCGGCAATGGACCACGACTGTGGAAACGTGGGCGTCGGCTAAAGAATGTCACGTTACAACACTAATTTCTGGCCACTCCAGATGATGGCGGTTTCGCAAAATTTGAAAGTTCATTAAGGCACGTTTTGACGGCCAGATGTCTACGAAAATGGCGAGACCAACGGGTCGAGTACTCTATCCGGAGGACCTTCGACTCGGGCCATTCGCTTGGCATCTCCCGCCGTAAAAGGTTGTGCGAGTGCCCGGTGGGTGTACGAGATCCCGAAACTGCTCAAATTTTTCCCTCGGTGGCATTGAACTGCTTCAAGTGTGGCCAGCCAACTAAGTGTGGCCAGCCAACTTCCCAGGTGCAGCCGCCGCAGCGATGTGCACCGCTTGAAGCTCACTTCGCTTACGGAAAACGATCTACAGACTCTGGTGGGCCCACGGCAAGACTGGCTCGAAACATTGCAAAAGATCTCAAAACACGCACGCAGCCGGGAGACAGTGATGCAGCGGGCATCCACCTCGGACATGCTGGATGCCGACGTACAGAGTGACTACGGTGAACTCAAAACAATCGATTTGCTCGTCACAAAATCGAATTAGTAACCAAGCCACGTGTCTTAAAGAGATGAGAAATAATCATAGCACGTTAAGTGTGGATTCGAGTCATATTTCTATGGATACGTATCTAAAAAAAGGGGGTGTGTGGTATTGAGTGCCATTTGAACACATTTTGGAGAAAATTTCGCCAAGGAGTACCGTGGAAATCCAGAAAGAAAGTTATACCCCACAGCAAAAGGAGGAAAAAGTAATGGAAAAGTAAAATATATATATGTACGATGCGGGTCGCGGCAGTCCAGTGGGTAGAGCGTTGGACTGCTGACCGGAGGGTCGCAAGTTCGCTTCCCGGGGAAGGCACTCTGGGCACCTGCAGCTCCACCCCAGATGAAGTGATTTTTCGGGTACCAGATCTTCCTGGGAAACCATAACCGGCACAGGGAAAGGAACTGGCTCCCCAACCCTGATGTGTGAATTTCACACGCCGTAAAGGGCTTAGTACTGGGTGATATCTACCATCACCTGCTAAACCAAACTTCGGGTTGATTACTGTGTTTATGGTTTATATGTGTACGCTGAGGGCGTTCCTCAGCGTATATATATATATATATATATATATATATATATATATATATATATATATATATATACACAATATATATATATATACATATATATATATATACTATATATATATATATATATTAAATATATATGGTTATGGCTTCGGCTCGCACCACACGCCGTGCCGTGTTTATATATATATCCTCCCAAGGAAGGGTTGGCAGAGAACGGATTACTATAAAATATTAGGTTGATTTAGATTGATTACGATTAGATAAGAAATGTTACTTGTACCCTAATAGAAAATTTGTCGAATTAAGGCAGCAAAAAAGCAATAATGCACAAAAAATAATGTCGTAAGTCGTTGACTGAAAGACCTTTGCTTTTACTATCAGATTGTCCGAGGCAGGAATTGTAATCTGTAAATGTATAATTTGTCTATGCAGAACTCGGAGCTCGATATACATTATTATGTATTATCCATATGATATATATATACATATATATATATATATCATATGGATGATATATATATATATATATCATATGGATGATATATATATGATCATATATATATATATATATATATATATATATATATATATATATCATATGGATGATATATATATGATCATATATATATATATATATATATATATATATATATCATATATATATATATCATATGCATAATACATAATAATTTTATGCTTCAGTGAGAAATGGCTAGACGAATCTATAAACGCATGACAAATTTGCAGAAAAATTTGCAAATTATAACCTCACCGGAAAAAAACTAGGCGGTAGTGTAATGGTGATAATCAAGAACATAAACTGATCTTGAAGAGCACTACTGAAGTAGAAGCCATGCATGAGTATAGATAACTATTAGTAGAAACAATTTGTACTTTATCAATGCTTTGTACTTTCTACTTGACGCCGGAATTTATGTAACAAAAACATATTAATTAGCTATCCTATGGCGACATTCTGCATGGTGACAATAATGTGAGGTGATTTCATTTGTCCGACTTTGTGTCATTAATTAATGGAAATGAAGCCGCAGCCGTGAATGAAGCCGTGTAATCTATCTTCACTTTAAGAAACCTTTCGCCTTAATTCATCTAATTATTTTATTTTAGAATTTTCACAGTTTTGGCATGACTATATCTCTGCAACACTCACTATTCTAAAACCTATCTGATCGAAAGCAATATGTTTCACAAAACAAATGCAAATCAGAAGAGTGTGCCTTGCCATTTCAGGAGTTAAACGAGAGTCTAACTTACGACCTTTGCTATTCCCAGTGTTTGTCAACGATCCGCCTCTGGTTATACATCACTTGCTGTGTTCAATGTACACCGACGATATAAAGGCGTTTCAAAGAAGAATTGAAGTTAATGATTGCTCCCAAATTCAAAAAGGTTTGGAAAATCTAGATAAATGGCCAAAAGGAAGCAAATTTTATTTCAATGTTGAAGGGTGTTACTGTACGAGACATACCACGAAGAAGAACAATATTAACTTTGAGTGCAGCAAAGAAGGTTTATTGTCAAATCAGGCGCATCAAACGAAAGACTTTTAGGCGACACATTTGATTCTCCAATTATTTTCATCCACATGTTTAACATAACCTTTCCATCACAAAGATGATTTGGTTTTGTACATAGGATATCTAGGGTTCTTAAATCAGAAACACACACAAACTTTTATTCTACTCCCTTGTAAAACGTAAACTTGAGTATTCCACGGTTATATGGAATAATTATTCGAATAAATATGTTCAAATATTAGTAAAGGAGTAGAAAATATCTTTACCTTATCTATGTTTCATGCATAATAATATATATCCGCTGTGAGAAAACAATGTAAGTGATGAAACTTTGATGCAAACACAAAAATTAAAAAAAGAAGAAAATTCAAGATCTGTTCCAATTTATAATGTAAATAATATTGGTGAAAATTTAAACAAAATTAACACATTGTGTCAAAATGATCCGTCCCAACAAAGGAACATCTACTGTACATTACTTAATAACATTCTTGCTTAACGAAGAAGTTTTTGATACTATTATTTTTTAACTAATCCGTACATTGTTTGATTGGGATTGCTCATTAATTATTTTGTTGAGCTAACGTAAAACTGAGCAAATATTTTGGTCAGGAACAATGATGCACGTCGCATACTTTACGGGGACAACTCCACCAAAGACTTCTTAGAATAACTAATTTACCTCCAGTGAATTCATGGAATATGCATCAAAATCCTCCCTAGCGGGAAACAGTAAGGATCGACCACATTGTCCCTCCTCCCATAAACAACAACCCGTCCCATAAAAGCTCGACAAGTTCGCTCCGATGTCAAGGTGATGTTGACTGTTTTTTTTCGATACAAAGGGGGTTTTGCATCACAACTGCCTACCTAAAGGCCAGGCAGTCAACACTGAGTACAACCTGGGAGTAATGAAACGCCTAAGAAAGAGAATCAGGCGAAAAAGGCCCGAATTTTGAAGTTAAGAGTGGTTTTTTCACCACGACAACACCGGCTCATTGGTCTCTCAGAACTCGTGAGTTTTTAGCCAAAAACAAGACCGCTGTGCTTCCCCACCCACCCTACTCACCGGACCTCGCCCCACGTGACTTTTCCCTGTTACCCAAACTAAAAATCCCCCTCAAAGGAAAAACGTTTACCACCATTCCAAATATAGAGAAAAATTTGACGAAGGAGCATTCCGAAAGAAACGTTTTAGGACATGGTTAGAAAGGAAAAAAATGAAGTGCAGGGTATGATGGGGGAGGAGAGAGGACTGTTGAAGACTGTGATAAAAGGGAGAAGATTAGGCAACCGAGGAAGGTGCTGGAATAGGATAGGGATGCTGGACGGAATGAAGGGAGGAAGGAAGTATGCAGAGATGAATAACAGTTTATTTTAGGGTAGAGTGTCAGGTTTTGTCTTGTTCGGCAAGGCTAAGAAATTGAAGAGTGTACTATACGTATGTGTCCATCCATTAATACGATGTACAGGTAGGTACTCGTACCTACATTAAAATGGTAGAATAGCAAAGAATAATAGCACAGCCATTAAATCCACGTAGGATATAATAATACCAACAAACCGCCCTTCGGGGTCATCAGCTACCAGCCCTGGCCGCATATTCTTTCCCGGTCGTAGTGAATCCGTGCATCCATCGGCTCTCCGTTCGTTCCCATTTCGGGACGCTCCGCCACATTCCTTCCCGCCTTCACCAAGTACCCACGCCTCCCTACGACCACTTCGCTAAGCTCCCAACTCGAAGAGAGAGAGAGAGAAAGTTCCCTTCATTGACGTCGCAAATGCTTGAGCAATACGAATACTAAATCTCGGATTAGCCCTCCCACTAAGAACGCCCTTATCGCAAGTCTTATAAAATTGAACGAAATATTTGTTAAACTAGATTTTATTACTTATTTAAATACGTTTTGTAACATGCTAGCAGGTACTACGAGAGATTCGTAAAAATCACTTGCCCAGTGCTGGGTTCTGACTTTTTCACAAGAAATTAGTTGTTATAATAAATGAGCGCCCACCCCCAGGGCCCGCCGGCACAGCCCCGTGGTGACAAAGGTACCTTCACTTGAAATTGAAGAAGGCTCGATGCGAAAGGAAATGTTTTTTCACTCGCGAAAATTTTAAGAAACGACCACATCATTTGTTCACGCAAACAGCTTCTAATTCCCACTCACGACTACAACCGGACAACGTAAGCTCGTGATTTGAAAGGAGGCGAAACAGCAGGAACGCGAGCTTTTCACGCTGTTCCATAAAATGATCGTGTGATATTGATTCTCAAGGATCAGTTCATGGCAGCGCATCAGTCGTGGCAGCTCGAAAAACGTATTGATGATCATTTCTAAACCATCAGCCGGCCCAGAACATACTTGTACGAACGCAGTCGAATGACCGCTAATCCAACACTCATGTGCGACCAAATTGATGAAACAGACTGATTTCAGCATTTTACGCAGAAGGCAAAGCGAAACCGTGTCTTTACAGGACTCCCTCACACGCACTCGATTAGGGGTTTTCGCTGAGGACTTGTGGCGGCACATCGGCGTCGAGGCCCCTTGTCGGTGGAGATTTCAATGCCCTATTGAATGGAGCACAAATAGTTTTAAAACGGGCGGTAAATACAAAGGTATCCGCGAATCGCTATTGAATTCTTTAGCGTCGAACTCATTGACTCAACTCGTCACTTCACCAACTAGGGGCGATAATATTCTTAATTTGTTAGCAACGAATATTCCCGATAAAATCTTAAAAATAAAAACTATAAAATGAATTAGTGCCCACAAGGCAGGACAATGCTTAGTTTTCGCTACATGGGGTCCGAAAGAAGAACCCTAAAAGGAAAATTTACTTGTTCAAAGAAGGTGACCACAATGGCCTAAAGCATGTGCTAGAGAATCAATTTGCTACTTTTAAGAAAGATTTTAATAACTGAAACTCTGAGGATCCGTGGAATCACTTCCTTGAGATCACGTGCTCAGCAGCCAACAAGTTCATTCCCAGTAAATTTATAAAAGATAAAACGGAACTTAGGTGGTGCAACACGGATGTTAGAAAGGCATTACGACGTCAAAAGCTATGTCACACCAAGATGAAAAATATTAAGGATGATATCTCTAGCGACAAAAAGAATGAGTTCACTTATGATTATAAGATATCCAGGGCGAATGCCAAGAATGAATTTCGGAAAGCGTTAAGGGAATTCAAAAGGAAAAGGTTAGCGGAAAGTTTGAAAGAGAATCCAAAAGCATTTTGGTCATACATCAGAGAAGTTCACGAAAATACGTCAACTGTTCATTCAATCAAAAATGATAAAGGTGAAAGAGTAACCAGCAGTTCGAAAAAGGCTAACTTATAAAATTCCTTCTTTCAAAGCGTGTTCACTCTCACAGAATACCTCCGATAGCTTACACAATCGTGCCGGTCAACCGATGCCCAAAATTGAAATCTCATTTGATGGAAGAGAACGTTTGCGGAAAAATATTAAGCCTATGAATCCTCCGGACCCAATGGAATACCCGCTCGTATTTTTAAGGACCTACCTTAGGAAATTGTGCCATATCTAGAAATAATATTTAAGAAGTTGCTGGTAGATCAAAAGGTTTCCAAACATTGGAAAACGGCTAACGTAACACCAATATTAAGCTAACGTAACGCTAATATACCAGCTAAAAACGGAGACAAGGACGTACCGAGCAATTACAGATCTACAGGTATTTCCCTCCATATCCATTTCGGGCAAGGTTATGGAACATATAGTTGCTAGCTCGATCGTGAGACACCTCGATAATCAGAAATTACTTAAGGAAAATCAGCAAGGTTTCCGAACGGGGTAGATCTTGCGAGACACAACTCGCGCTTTGTGTTCATGATATCCTTACTCCTGAATAGAGCAATGTGCCAGGGGACGCGGCTTTTTTAGATTTTAAGAAAGCCTTCGACAAAGTATAACGCTAGAAGATTATGGCATAGATAACAAATCCTGGGTTGTATTAAAAACTTTGGGAATGGTCGGGTACAAAGAGTAAAGATAGATAGAGTTAGCTCAAATGCAGTTGAATTTACTTCAGGTGTTCCCCAGGGAAGTAATATCGGACTTCTTTCAATCCTACTTTACTTTAACGACATTGACTCCTTAGTGACTAGTAAGACACATTTATTTGCCGACAATACAGTGGTTTACCGTGATATCCGTAACCCTGAGGACACAGCATCTTATTTCAGATGACCCGAAATGCTGTACAACGCTGGTGCGACACTCGGCAATTAGTATTTAACTTAAAAAAGTGCGTAATAATGAATATTTGGATAAAGAGCAATTCCCTCCAGAACGCCTACTGCATCGGGAACACAGAAATGGAATGTGCAGACTCGATTAAATACTTTGGCGTTACCCTCACTCACGACCTCTCATCAGTGAGACATTCGCGGAATAGGTGGACAAGCTAACAAGAAATTAGGATTTATTAGGAGTACTGGGTGAATGTGATGAAAAGTTCAAAGAGAAATGTCATATGTCGTTGGCTAGGCCTCATTTAGGATATGCTGCAAGTATATGGGATCCTCAAGAAATTGGATTAATTGCTGAATTAAGGAGGAGCTAGATTTGTAAAATGTTGTTATGATAAACTTAGTCGCGTATCCAAAATATTAGAGCAGCTAAGCTGGAATTCACGCACGGAGCGAAGGTTAAATTACAGATGGAAGCGCTTGCATAAATTGGAAGGTGGTCTCTTTAGCAGTGACGTTGAAAATGTATTATTACCCCCATCGTATTAAGGGAAGAGAGATCATGTAAATAAAATTAGTGGGATTGAGTGTAAAGCAGATTGATTTAAGAGGTAATTTTTTCCACGAACGATAGGGGATAATAATAACATTGTTCGACCGCGGTAGGATCATGTTCGGGTAAAATTATTCTGGTGTGTATTTCCCCCCCTGCCACACACCCTAGCGGTGGATTGCAGGGTATATATAAATAAGTAGATAAATAAATACGTCCGACTTTGTGGCGACACTCACTGGGATAGGCCAAAAGAGAGAGGTATATTTTATTGAGACTTGGTGACGTTAGACGCCTGTTTACACGCGTTTCATCGGAGGACACATTGCATTTTCTGAGCACCCGATTCGACGCAGATACGGTGAAATAATTGCACGACGTACTGACCTACACCTACTTCCATTTCAATGGAAAATTCTTCGACCAAGTAGATGGAATTGCCATGGGTCCCATTTGCCCCCCCGCCATGGCTAATTTATTCATGAAGGATTTCGAAGAGAAAGCTCTCAACTCAAGCTCTTCCGGTATATCGACGACACATTCGTAGTCTGGCCTAATAGCAGCGAAGCCCTCGACCAGTTCTTGCAGCATATGAATGACCAATATCCCAGCATCGCCTTCACGATGGAACTGAAAGACAACGGCCATCCACCCTTCTTCGACATTCTGATTCACCGGAAGAGGAACGGGAGATAGCCGACACACACCGACCTGTATTTGAATGGCGGAAGTCATCGTCATCCCTCCCAACGATGGGCTGTGCTAACACCATTGATTCACGGAGCCAGGTCAATTGCCGACGATAATGGCTTGTCACAGGATTTAAAGCGCCTTGAGACGACCTTCCGTCAGAATGGGTACGGAGAACGCCAGATCCCACTGGCCCTAAATAGGTCCTTCCACCCAAGAGAGCACCAGCCCCAGTAGGAAAGGGAGCAGCCGATTTGTCAAGGCTGGCTTGCCCTTTATCTCTTTAGTTTCCGTCAAAATATCCAGTATTTTGGACAGGCATAACTTTGGGACGATTCATTTATCGCTAGCCAAACTCAAAAATCCGTGTAAGTTAATAAGGTTTTTGCATGAATGTATACGTCACTATGAGTGAAAGTTTGCATAGATACATTAATTTTGCAAGTGGTTTTGCTCTCTTTTACGGATGGTAACCTACCACCCCCTGCCACATGCCCTTGCGGCGGCTTACGGGGTATTGTGTAGATGAAAAGATCAACCCGTTAGAGCCAAGGGCCTAATTGAATTTAAGACGCAAGGCGTTTACCCAGTCCTATACGAATGCGGAGAAAATTATGCAGGGGAATCAGATAACATCATCGAGACGAGGCTGACAGAGCATAGGCAACATTTGCTGTTGGGACAGCCAGAAAAATCAGTCATTGCAGAATACTGCATCAGCAATGACAATTCTATCCTGTTTGGGATCGCGCCTAGTGCTAGAATCCATTGAAATTCGGTTAGAGAGAAGAGGAATTCCAATCGGGATTCACTCAGGAATGCCAAGCAGCCCGTTGTGAATAGAATACGGTAATCACGGCGGAATGAAAGCAAAGTCGCGGAAGACACGTGGAACGAACCCATCTTTCCCCGCCGAACCAATCACATGACACCTGATCCGAAGGTGAAAGTATATCGGGTGACCAAAAGGGAGAGACAATGGAGTGGGTAATCTGAAACTTTCCGACCTCAACATGAAGATGGCAGAACTTTTCAACAAAGGTTTGGGGATGTGTTTGCACATGCGTTTGCGTATGCGTTGAGCGGTACTCATCAATATTTCAGCCATTTTGGAATTTCAGTTGTTGTTTGAAAATCGTTCGAGTGAGTCGCGAGGGATTTTGTGAAAATGGAAAAAAATGAGCGTCGAGCTGTCATTAAATATTTGCTTTGGAAAGACAATACGTCTACGCAAATCAAAGACGAATTGGACGCTGTGTACGGGGAATCTGCAGCATCATTTGCGATAAGAATTTTGGGCAGCTGCGTTAAAACGTGGCCGTACCAGCTTGGGTGATGATGAGCGTTCGGGACGGCAAAAAACTGCGACAACCACCGATAACATCGGAAAAGTTCACCAAATGGCACTGAGGGACCGTTGAATTAAGGTTAGAGAGGTGGCAGAGGCTGTGGACATGCATAAAGAACACGTTTGTCGTATATTGACTTAAGAATTGGATATTCGTAAGCTATCCGCAAGTTGGTTGCCGCATTTGCTCACTTTGGACCAAAAACGCATTCGAATGTGCCTTTTTAAGGCCCTGTTGGAACTGTTAAAGCGAAGGGAGTCAGATTTTTTGCGTCAATTCATAACTGTAGATGACACGTAGGTCAACCTCTACAATCCACAGATGAAATAACAGTCAAAACAGTGGACTGCAACGGGTAGACCTGCTCCGAAAAAGGCCAAGATGGTTCCATTAGCCGGGAAGGTGATGGCGACTGTTTTTTGGGGATAATCACGGAATTGTGTCCATCGATCATCTTCAAAAAGATAAAACAATAACGGGAGAATAATAAGATTCATTACTTAATAAGCTGAAGGCATATATTGCAAAATATCGACCACATTTGAAGAAGAAGAAGAAAGTGCTTTTCCATCAGGATAGCGTATCTGCTTACACGTTGGCGGTCGTAATTGCTAAAATTCACGAATTGCATTTCGGATTAGTTGACCACGTATTCACCATATCTGGCGTCCAGCGACTTGTTACTGTTTCCTAACCTCAAAGTTTCGCTGGGCGGACAGATGTTGGCAAAGATCGGACGAAGAGGCTATCGCATTCGTAAACGCCTATTTTATGGAGAAAGATCTCAACTACTATTTGGTTGGGTTAAAAAAATTTAAGCATCGCTGGAAAGAGTGTATCCGGTCGAAAAGAGACTGTGTTCAAAAATATGAATTAACTTGAAGAAAAATGTCTCCTTTATTTGTTGGACAACTGTTTCACCGGATCAGCACCATACCATTAAGGGTACCTGGAACCAATCATAGAGTGCTGGCTAACTGACAAGGCATTCTTGCCCCGAAGGCGAGCATCGAAACGCCGTCGGTCAGAATGGCGACTTTAGCCCGGTGGAAGACCCGAGATGAATTTCTACGCAGCAAAAATAAATTTTAAGAAAATAGTATAAAAGAATTAGCCGGAAAGAAAAATTATAGAAATTCAGCAATTACGCGGAGCGTACGTGCCAACTGTAAAGCGAACTAGATGACTCCATTACAAAAAGCAAAATTGTTTTAAAAATGCATTAGCTTCAATTAGTATCCGATTACATATGGTGTTTCTCCTTGGTTTTCAAATTATTCATAGGTGGCATTTCCGCTAATTTTACATTTTAGCTGTAGAAGGGATTTCCACGCTAGGATTGAATGTTGCAGCAGAGTACGTAGACATGGTATTCGCCTCCTCATTATGATATTACAGAATGATGCGTCGATGGGAAATGGAATTCCGCGTGACGTCACCCGCGAACCCACCGACCCCTCTCCCCTCCCCCCGGAACCCTCTCCTCGCTTGCTCTCACCTCCGCCCGCCTTTTCCACGTGACCCCGGCTTGGGGAGGACACCAAACGAAACCAATCGGAAAGCAAAAAAGAGGCGAGACGTGGAGTGACCCCCGGGCGACCTTCCCCGGAGGAAAAAATGCCCTCCCCGCACACAAACCGCTAACTAAATTCCCCTCCTTCCATCCCCTCTGGCTCTGCATCGAGGGTATGCGGTTCGATGCATTTCGGAGCCCACTGAACGACGTCTCGCGCCATAGGAGGTCTCTTTAGCGATTATAGTGAACATGTAGCATTAGTCCCATCGTACTACGATAGGTGAGATCATGTAAATACAATTAGGGAGAGAGAGTAAGTGTAGGGGAGATAGATTTAAGATATCATTTTTCCCACGAACGATACGGAATCAGAATAATTGTTACCCGACAGCGCAGGGAGGTGGGGGGAAATTGTAATGAAAAATATTTTCCTATTTTCATTCTCAGTGGCCCAGGGCGTAGTCAAAATTTCATCTTGCAGTACTCATTGCTCTTCTTCTATTTAATTCAATACAGGCGTAAAGAAGTACATACATGATCATTATGAAAGTAATGCGCATGATTTTATTACGGCGCGACTGTCGCAAAGCAGTACGGTATAAAACCGGTCGGGAAATGTGGTGGGGAGTCTGCCCTTCCAACGCAGCCGGTAGCCAGTTTGCTCTGAGCAGTATGAGCCGAAACACGTGCCTCCGCGTGAAGTGTGTTTTTCGACTTCGTAACACGGCGCGACGGAGCGCCCAGCCACATTCCCACAGCCACACGTCCTCCATTGTTACCAACTTCCTGGCCCAGAGCACCACCCTGATGGTCCCCCAGCCCCCTTACAGTCCCGACGAGGCTCCGTGCGACTTTTTTTGTTTCACCGACTAATGAGAGAGCTGAAAGGAAAGCACTGGGAGGCGGTGGAAAACATCCAAAAGAATATTTCAACATTCCTGAGAGACATTCACGTCGAGAAATTTCAGGGAGCCTTAAATGCGCGGCAGACACGTCTCCGCAAGCGTATTGATGTAGGGGGAGAGTATTTCGAAGGATTTTAAGCATTTGTAAAAGTGCTATCAATAAATCTATTTTCACAGAGAATGCGTATTAATTTTATAGTGGATCCTGTGTATCTTTCACAGACACCACAGTTCATGTACCTTAAGTTATCATGATTTAAATTACTCAGCATACACATGTTGTAACTGAAAATTCAGAAAAACTTTTTTGCGTTTGGGCGTTGCATGCCAATTGTGTAATCGCCCCCTGCCACCTACGCTACCGGTGGCTTTCAGGGTAACAAACATTTAGGAGTCAAAGTAGAAGCAGAAGAAGTCACTTTCTCTATGTGATCTCACTAACCAAATTAATATCATGGGACTAATGTCACTGGTGGGGCAGCGTTTACCTCCCATGATTTGCACACACCCAATAGAGCTGCACAGAGCTGACCCTGCAATACTAATCCATGCCTATATTGCAGCGTGACGAATTCACACATCATCTACATGGTACCCTACAAGCACCTACTGGGATGTGTAGCAGTTGGCGTACATACGTAAGTAGGGGCTGGAGGAAGACGACACGTAAACCCTTCCTCCATCTAAATGTCAAACCACAGATGAATCGAAGGGGTTGATTCTAGGATGCATGGAAGGGGTTGATTAAATATTAAATACACAGCTTAAAAATTGGATTTCACTACAATCAGTTACTAATGGAAATATTAAATTATTTAATGATGGGAAGAATTTGACAACAGCCCACATACAGTCCAGTGCCTAAGTTTAAAAAGATTCTATAACAATGCGGAACGACCTGCTACTCAGGGGAGGAATGCACAGTTCTTAATAGCGATTGTAACTAACTCATAACAAGTGTTTGGTGGTTATGTTCTATATAAGATCCAAGGGTTTTGCATGCAAACTTGTGGGAGTAGATCTGGATGTGGTAGATAGGATAAAATATACACGTGTAATTACCACTGACGACTAATCAATGGGCCCCCACATTTGTAAAATCTGTGGGCAAGCAAATAAAAAATTGGGATTCATTAGACGCACTGTAGGCAGGATTGATTATAAGGTCAAGAAGTGTTGATATCTATCTTTAGTAAGACATTCAGAATCTGCATGTCGTGTATGGGAATACCTCATTCAGTAAATCTGAGAAGGTTCAAAGCAGGGCAACCCGATTCCTTGAATACTGTCACGGCAAAACCAAATACGTAACAGACATGCTTTTGATGCTGCAATGGGTATAATTAGGACAACGACGATTAAAGCTAGGTTGAACATTACAAAAGAAATTCGGAGCCGCTTGTTTCAGCACGCAGGTCTCGCCAATTACTCTTATTCCAACATGAATTGGTCGTTTGGATAATGAATATCAAATGCGAGAACTAGGAGCCAGAATTAGCAGACTTCTTCCCACGAACAATACGAGAAATTACTATATTACTGAAGAATTAAAACGAACAAGAATGCCACTTGCCACCCGCAGCGTCTAGGGAATATATAATTTTACTTAAATCGGAATTCATGCACTTCACACTGATCTCGTATGCTTTGTAGGCAAATATTCTCCCGTATGACCGAGTAAAGCTGATATACAGTTAAGGTAGAGCATGCTTAAAGTCTCAAACCACCCTTTGTTATACTTTTAATATCCCCTCATGCATCCCTCGTCCCTCTCCGCAGGGGATCTCCCTCACGCTGTCCGCTGCCAACTTCAGGGTACAACTTTTTCAACCTACAGGGTCACCTTGTATGGCCGTGGCCTCATAGAAGGTTGGAGGAACGAAGGCTCTTGGAATGGTTGGAGGAAGGATCGCTCAAAGGCTGACACCTTCTTGCTTTCCAGTTTTGCAACACCTTTTCTAGTTTGACGGTGGTCTATCGAATGATCATTTTTATTCCCTGCTATTTTATATAATTAAGAACATCAATACACGGAAACATTATCTCTCGTGGTAAACTATTTTTTCCGTTAACATGCATATGTGTGCGCACACCATAGACGACTTCTTAGGGATTTTAAGTGGATGTTTCCTTTTCCTCACACCTTGAACACTCTTCCTCTCCCTAGCCCTTTTCAACTGGTGCTTCTTCCCCCTGCCACACACGTTTTTGGGTGGATTGCGTGTATATTTAGATGCAGATAAGAAGCCCTTAACGCTCTACCTGCTGCGCGGGCGGTAATGAGTCCTTCAAATCACATTACTCTTGAATTAAAAGTTTTTCGAGGGAAATGTACTTTCGGGTGAACAGCTCGCCTTCCGCTCTCCTCCCGCCAGCCGGGAGGCTTCCAAAGTCTGCCCCCGGCAACCCCGACAGGGGATGACGTAATCCTATTTATAATTCGGACGTGGCAGCGAGTCGGTGGGGGGGAGGATGCTGGAGTGCGCACGCCGATCTTCAAATTACCACAGAATGCCATCGGCGAGGTGTATGGCAGGGGGAGCATCCACACCAGCCACGCACAGTGCGCGAATAGTTGTGGCCACGAAATGTAAATCTTGTTGACTTCCGTTCTTTCTTTCCTGGCTTGAAATACCAGAAATATTTGAAATCGTCCAGTTTGTATTTATTTCCATAGTTTTTCCATTTAGGGTAATGTCTCTTACTCACGTTGTTTTATGCCTATAATTTTGTAATACATTTCTATATTATAATTGTTTTCAACTACCCGTCTTTCATGAACGCTACATGAGCACCAAACAAACAATGCCCAAATTCAAGGAAACTGTAGGACATGCCGCGAGAGTAACTATTAAAGGAGTCATCCGCTGGACTGCTGAGCAACGCGCACGACTAAGAATGCCTATGGCATTGTATGTACGCTATTTCGTCATAACCCCTTGTTCTCTTAGTCTCCAAATTTTTCAGTGTAAGAGGACGCCTTAGTAGCTCAACCAGCCAGCCAACCAACCACCACTCGACCGTACATGGCGGGATCCGAGTTCGAATCCCGATCAAGGTGAATAATTTTAGCACATTGAAATATTTGAAATGAAAAAGAGTAACTTTGTGATTCAATTGAAAAATTTTTAATTCCAGACGACCCGGGTTTCGACGTTCAACGTCATCTTCAGGTGACAACTCTGACAGACATCCATCTACATATATATATATATTACACTCCGGTAGGGGCAGGGAGGTGAGAGGGTCGGAGGGTGGGTGGGAGAGGGAATTGAGCAATGATAGTTGGAGGGATGAAAAACAATATTTCTATCGTATCTAAATTCATTGAATCACAATTTGGCATTCATTTGCGAAATAGAAGATAACAATTCCCTCAACATCCTTGATTTAAATATTTATAAAAATAACAACCACCTAGAGTTCTCCATCTTTCGAAAAAATTCTTTTACTGACCAAGTGATTCACTTTCACTCAAGGCATTGTTTTTCCCAAAAGTCATCCGCTTTTCACTCCATGATTCACAGGTTGGTGAACATTCCCATGCCAAAAACCAATTTCAACAAAGAATTAGCTACAATAAAAACTATAGCTAGAAGCAATGGATACAATGAGCAGCTCATTGATAAATTGTATTTTTTTAAACTTAATCAACTGGCAGTCAGAGACATTTATAAAACCTAACCGTCACAAGACTGCTGTCAAATGGCGTAGAATCCTATATCTGGATCACATTACTATGAGAATTTGCAAAAAACTGCCGAAAGATAAGTTTAAATTTGCTTATCATAATAAATCGAACCTCAGAAACCTACTTTCCCACACAAAAGACAAAATTCCAAAGAGTCAAAAAAGTGGAGTGTATAAGTTAAGATGTGAGTGTGACGCATTGTATATTGGATAAACCGGCCGAAGATTTCAACAACGGGTGAAGGAGCACCAAGTCTGCGTGAAGAACAAAAAGTCAACGTCACATTTTGCAAAACGTTTATCGGAATATAACCACGTTATTGGCTTTAAATTTGAAATTTTGCATGCAGAAAAGAAAGGACTTAGACTAGACGCATTAGAACAGCTTGAAATTTTAAAAAAGTGTACACTCCAAAGAGAATATTGTTAATGACCTTTTGTATACCTCCCACTCCTCCCTCCAAAAACTTACCACTTCTAGATGCCTGCGCTTATGAGGGTAAGAACCCCTCTACTTCCCCCACACCCTCCCTTGACCTCAGAGATATGTAAAAGATTTTGTATATATGTCTGTGAACCGTTAAAATCCACCCACTTTCCTCCGCTAATACTAGAATTGCTCCTCAAAGGGTGCCTCATGTTTTCTACCCTTCCCTCCAACTATCATTGATCAATTCCCTCCCCCACCCACCCTGCGACCCTCTCACCTCCGCGCCTCTACCGGAGTGTAATATATATAGATGAATGTCTTCCAGAGTTGTCACCTGAAGATGACGTTGAACGTCGAAACCCGGGTCGTCTGGTATTCAAAATTTTTCAGTGGAATCACAAAGTTACCATTTTTCATTTCCAATACGAATCGATTCCATAAAGTTACGCCGGAAACCATCAATTACACATTGCAATTGTTGCATTGAAATAAACAAAGGTTGATATAATACAATAATAACCCTTATGCCAACATAAAAGGCTTAGCAGGATTCTCAAACCGGAAGGGATATTTGGCCAGACTCACCTCAAAACACAGCTTTCCGATGTTGCTCCAGAGGAAGGTCGCCAATACAGCTTTCTCATCGTTTTCCTGAAAATCAAATAAAGAGAAAACATTTACTCGAAGCAATCTAGAATCAACTTCAAGTAGCGGGTCTAAATACGAAATCAAGGCACCGAAGCGATGGAAGACTGAATAAGTGCAGGCGGCCACAGACATTCGGCACCCTCCCTTCCAGCAAGGGGGACCGATTTTCCAGGAATGAACATTTAATGAAACATCAAATAGAAATACTTAATAGTAAATCATCAAACGCTTTGATATCTAGTTACACAGATTTTACGGTTTCAGACGCAGAGAGTTGGATTTATTGTGTATACTTTTGAAATGGCGACGCAAATATAATATTTTGTACAAAACTTTTATATGAAATATATCCTGTTCCACCCACATCATTGAACAAAATCCTTCTCCCACCGTTCTAACTGCGTTACTTCCCCCCAATCTATACGCAAAGTTACAAATTAAGTTTGGTTTCCTTCCCTACATCTGATTCATTAGGCCACATTCCCTACCTCCCAGCACCCTCCTCCCCGAACCAAATCATACGCGAACCTTACCTCAGAGATAAATAGATTATCTAGGGTCAGGTTGCTTTATATTTTGCTTCGGCTAGTGAAGGGAAATCGATACTGATCAAATCATCATACTATATTTCGTATGAAATATTAATTACAAATTTGAACTATTTCCCACTAAACTTAAATCTACAGTCAGGATTGATTGACAATTTCATTCAAATGTAACCTCCCCTCATCTCTACATTCCGCAAACTAATGAAACTTTTCTTGATAATCCCGTGATATGTTTCGTCATATTTTAACAACCACGGGGGGAGGCAACGGGGGATAGGAGGCGAAGGGTGCCCACCAACCACTCACCTCGAGGATTTCGATTCCCTTGGCGCAGATGCCGAGCCATACGGGTTGCGTATTGGGGCCGGTGGTATTGGGACCGGGGGTAGAGAGCCCCCCTCCGCCGCTGCCCCCTCCTCCCGGCGACGCCTCCGGGCCTTTCTTGCTCTTGTTAAGTCGGTAGAGGTGAAGGTTGAGACGCAAGGGAGGCGGTGAGGAGGCTTCCGGGGTCATGGTCTCCCCGGGCACTGTGCAAGACGCCACCGCCGCCTCTCGAATGTACTGGAGCTGAGCCTCTGGTGCCGACAGCCCCCGGAGTCCACGGTGGTGGGCCGCCACGGCCCCCACCGCCATCGTCCGCTCCAACTGCGGCAAATAAGAAAAGGGGCCTTCGTACACGCGCGCACTTCGGCCGCACCGCCCATCGCAACGAACGCAAACCCACACACGCGCCATAGACGGAGTCGCAGTGAAGGCTTACATACATACATAATTATAGATATATAATATATATATATATAAACACATACAACTGTGTTATATGTATATATATAAGAAATGTAGTTATATATATGTATATTATAAGGATATACAATGCATAGGTATACTCATGATCAGAGATTTCGGCATCCATCAGATATTTTTGCAATACATACGATATCGACTCGTATATTTATTGACTAATTTCAAACAAGGTGTTTGCATGTTTTTACAAGTCACAAATGCTTTTTACCGCTCGACCTAATCAAACTAAATTAAAATGTATGTGTGTACACACGGCTCTCGCAAAACTCAAGGGGTATGCCCCGTGAGTTTTTCGAGGGGCATAGTGGTGGGGGGGCGAGCACACACCTGAGGGGGCAGGTACTCAGACAGAGCGAAATAAGACTCGCTGGCGGCTGCCACCTCCTCGTCAGTGCCCTCCTCCTCTCCGTCGCTGCCCCTTCCCTCCTCCCGCCGGCGCCGCCGCGCCTCCTCCTCGTCCTCCACCCGGTCTCCGAGGTCCGCCTGCAGCGCCAGCCCCGCCAGCAGGCAGGCGGCCGCAACCGAGGACGCGGTCGCCGCCACACCACCGTCCGCCACGCCACTGCGCCTCGCCGCGCCCCCCGCGCCAGCCTGCCAACGGTCCGCCGAAACAGCATTCTGGCGGAGCTGCAGGTAGTAGTGGTGCCTCGTCACCTTGTCCCTGCAAGACACGAGAGAGCCATCAATTAGTGTCTTTTCGCAAAATACACTCCATGCCTTTCTTAGGCACATGTCCCCTCCAACCATTCGCTCTAGTTTTATGCTTGCATCACACATGGCATTTTCAAGAAAGCTTTATAAGAAATAATCTAGGATCAGGTCAGAGGTGGGTTCTGATTTGACTTGTATAACTACAACTTTCCATATTCTTCAAAGGAATCAGGAACGCCTCAGACAAGTGGAACTTGAAATATAGTAATTGTAAAATAAGTGTAAAATATTGATTTAAAACATTTGTTATAATTATTCGTTCTCGTCCAAAATGACAATCCTTTCCTCCCCATGTGTCGCTTACAAGCAGCATCCTCCCTTCAATATCACAGAATTCTAGCCTTCACACTCAAATTTTATTGACGTCTTAGAATTCCTCCCAAACATTTCCTCCATCACACCCTAAGCTAACGCCGGGGTTTGATAATCAGCGGCTTTGGATTGCTGCTTCATACGGAGCATCACAACATCAAGAGTCCACCTCGGCAACTCTTCAAAGAAAAATATTGGAAGAACCGGGTACTTGGCTTCTGCACGCATGTGGTAACCCCGGGTTAAACATATTGCATTGAAACATCCCCCGCTTCTCCCCTGCCCCTTGCCGTGCCACCCCACGACTCCCTTCCCCTCACAGCACTCTCTTCCTCGCGCACATACCTCCCTTCCCCTACCCCTTCCTGCAATTCTGATCCCGCTCTGGCTCTACACCCTTCTTATTAGCCGTGTTTTCAATGTTTTCCTAGCGTGCATTCTTCTCCACAGCTACATATAAAAAATTCCACGCAATCCACGCTTCCACACCTATATTTTTTCCTCAACGATAACGCTGTAGAACCGTACAACACTACGAGTTAAACCGTTACGGTTGACTCTATTTTTTCTTTACTTCATCACTGTCAACTTTCTGTTCTTTTAAAAATGGTTCTTCCGGGAAGGACTTTGTTTTCTCCGCTTCTCCACACATTAAATACACCACGAACAACTGATTTTCTGCGGCTATTTTATATGGTCTTCTACTTAGATGAACGATGTATCCTCACTTCTTGAAAATCTTATAACATTTCTTGTGAAATTATTTAACGAGTAGCCAATTTGTTACACTTCTCCTCGCAGCACATTTTGAAAAGAATCAGGTAATATATATGGTAGTAGTTTTAAGGGGAGGCGACCGACAGCTAAGGTCATTTGCGCCATAGGGGATGGACAGGAAAGGATGAAGGGTGGAGAGAAACCCGGCGTCGGCATTAGCCTGCTCTTTACGAAAGGCGCCAAGGGGTCCGCAGTTTAACGTCCCATCCGACGGACGGCGTACTCACTCAAAGTGCCCTCCACAAAGCACCTCAAGTAGGGATCGAGATACCTCTGAAAAATATTCAACACCGCCGGGATTTGAACCCGCGCCCTCAGGGTGGGAAGCCAGTACGTTAGCCCCCGCACCATCTCGATCCCCGGTAATATATATATATATATATATATATATATATATATATATATACACGAGGGTCATCCGGAAAGTAGTACCCGTTCGTGAAATAAAGACACAAAAGTAAATATTAACAAACATAAAAAATTTTATTTGAAAGAGGATACTTTAAACTACGTCTCAACATAATCTCCAAGCAAATTAAGGCATTTGTCATAACGTGTGACAAGTTTCTGTATTCCTGCTGCATAGTCCTTCGCCGCCAGCTCATTGAGATACGCGAGGGACCCATCTTGCACAAATTTTTGCATAATGCAGATGGTGTTTAACAATTTCATGAACAATTGTTCGAGAAACATTGGGAAAATGCTCACAGATGTCATCAATTGTGACGCGCCGATCGTTCCTCACGAATTCGTCAACTGAGCTCACCAGTTGGTCTGTAATGACAGACGGTCTCCCCGAACGCTCATCGTCGTGTGTGTTCCCCCTCCCCATGTTGAAGTTGCGACACCACCGCCGAACAGACGACTCGTCCATTACATTGTCTCCATACACCTCCTTTA
Source organism: Hetaerina americana (assembly GCF_022747635.1). Lineage (NCBI taxonomy): Eukaryota > Metazoa > Arthropoda > Insecta > Odonata > Calopterygidae > Hetaerina > Hetaerina americana. Next base: position 6,037,146 of record NW_027286070.1, read on the forward strand.
ATTGGCGATGAATATCACATGGGCGAACGTTTCTTGCATTGAGGAATTTAATCACTGCCCTCACTTCACAACTGGCGGCGTTCTCAATTTTTTTAAACATTGTAAACAATCACAGAAACAACACAGGCAATGCTAGCGTCACGCAACTTGGCTCAGAGAAGGCAGACAAGCCACTGAAGCTATCTGAACTCGTCCAGCGGCTACTCGCGTCGTCAGCACTTCATGCGGCACGAACGGGTACTACTTTCCGGATGACCCTCGTGTGTATATATATATATATATATATATATATATATATATATATATCTGAAATTCGACAAGAACATTTCTTGTAGCCGTTACGACGACAGATAGCACTTATTGCGCTAATCATCCTAGTCTATTTTTAGTAACTCCATCGCTTATTTTTTTCGCGGCAATTTCCACGTTTCTAGCAGGGTTTCCTGAAAGTTCAACTCATGTCTTTATTTTTAATCCTCTAATGCACCCCGAATACACGAGATGCGTATTAAAAATTACTTAGCTCGTTTAATCGCAAAATTTGTATTCGTCCAGAATTGAAAATTTGTTTCGAGTCCCACAATCCGTCGGAGTGCTCGTAATTCTAGGAGAGACGTGATCGATAACTGAAAGTAGCGTAATCTCAGATATGCCTCGTTCATTTTTAATTTATTTATTTACCAATAAAAAAGTTTTAGTCTCATCCGTTTCCAGAACTGCTTTGCTTAGTCGATGACAAACGGCGGTTGCGACCGAATCCGCATGTGACCGAAATTCTATTTTACAAGCTCCTGTCACTTCTGGCACTTACGTATGATAATGCACACCAATTGCGAAGCCAATCATTTCATGAATTCCAATGCCCACTTTCCAGATGAACATGTCATCCTTTCTCCCTAGTGTTTGGAATTTGACCAAGTGTTGCACGTGGACCATCATCATCCCGTCGCTTCTAGTGGTACCCTTCTATCACCGAAATCAGTCCTCGTGCTTCCTAGTTTTCATTAATACAGGAGCCGCGAACCGCGAACTGATGTTAAATATAAATCGAGCATTGCTCTCATTCCTGTCTTGCATGCCGCACTCGTGACTTAGTTTAAAATTGCTACTTTCTTCTCCTTTTTCCGCAATATTAGGACAGAGCTCTTGATCAAATCGCGATTTTTTTCCGATTCATGGCAAACCTGTACGCGGGCGAAAAGCGGTGGAATGAGAATCCAGATCAGCACGCCGATGGACCGAAGTAGATGCTTGGAGCGGGCAGTCACGCCCACGCGCCAAACACCGAGGGGTCGTCAGTTGACTGGGCCGGCGGGTCGAGACCGAAAGATTTCTTTTCCATTCTTCTCTTCATTTTACCGTTCACTCGAGGGGGCGTGAGTGATTTACTGGTGGTCGTTTATCTCGCTGAGCTCGCGTGCCCGCCCCACCGACACGACAGAGGGAGCAGCAAGAGCAGGAGGAGACTGAGAATTAATAACAAAATGACCAAGCGCCTCTCTCGGTCCTGCTGCACGCGTGGACGGGACGAGGTTGCGACGGGTACGAGCCCGGAAGACGGTGATGCGTGCAGAGTACGTGATGCGGCGGCGGTGGAAAGACGCATGCATTGCTCACTTGGTCGCGCCACAGTAAGAGATATCATGGAATTCGGATAAGGGAGATATATTGCGGACGTGACAGGTTCAAAATTTCATTTTCCCTGCCCCGATGTTATCGTTATATCGGTATCGGAAAATAGGATGAAAACTAACAGCGAGCACACTCGCGACACATTTCCTACAATAAGGGGGGTATTTTGTGAGCGAATGTTTTTCTTCTCATTTCTTATGATGTATTTCATTGCGGCAATATGAGTCCGCATCGAAAGCATAGAATTTAATTAATTTTACCCTTAGGTACAGAGTGCATGTACATGTAGCCGTGGGTAAATTTTATTTCCATCGTTTGAATCCCACAATCATCCGTTAGAATCAGCACTTTCAGAACGAAATTTAATATCGCCCCTGGAAGGGAATCAAGCCATATCTCATATTGCACCCTAACGCTAGCCTGCGGGTACCGTGGAGATGTAGACCCCTTCCGAACACCCCAATCGGGCAAATGTAATTTTCTTGAAGCCGGAATTGGACGGCAAACCTCGGGGAAATGAAATGACCCCACCCCCTTCGTTGCTACGTGAATTCTGCACATCGAAGAGTTCGGTGGAGCACAAATCACAAATCGATCCTCGACCCACCCAGACGGTGCCTCTGCTCGTGGGGACGCCTAATGACGCGTTTCGCCTATTTGCAAAAGGGAGGAGTAAATGACGGCGTACATGTATACATGATTTGTATAAAAAGTATTGGGAATGTTTTCATAAAAATAGATTTATTTCAAATAGCGCTGCAATGCCTCAAAATTCTTTTATGTACATCCCTTGGGCTTCGACACACTTTTGCCAGCGGCTTTCCCACGACTCAAAGGCTACCTGGTTGGCGAATTCCGAAAGGTCCTTAAGGGTACGCGTTCAAGCCTCTTTGACGGCACTTAGGGTCCCATGGTGGCGTCCTTTGAGGGAGGATTTCATTTTTGGGAATAGGAAATAGTCAACTGGTGCCATGCCGGGACTGAAAAAGAGGTTGGGAAATCGTCGCGATGCCGTTGCAGAATGTCTCTGCAAGCAGACACTCGACTCTGCTTTTGGTAGTTCGTCAAGACCTTCGGGACGAGCTTAGCGCAGATCTTTCGCTTCGCCAAATTTACAATGATAATGGTGTGCACTGTCATCAATACCAATACGATCTGCGATCAAGCTTACACAACCGACGGTCTGAATTCAGCACTTCACGCACACGTTGCACATTGTCGTCGGTTCTAGACGTCGACGACCGTCCAGCACGAGGCTCGCCCTCCACACTCTCTAGACTATCTTTGAAGGCCTTGTTCCACTAAAAAACTGCAGTTTGTGACATTCTTTCATCCTCGAAAACTTGGCGAGTCATGCACAACGTCTCCGCCTCCGGTTTCCCCTGTCCAAAACAAAATTTGAATGCGTAACGCTGTTCAATCGTTCGCTGTATTTTGCGACGACCGAATCACTTGCCTGGGATTCACTACAAACACCATCTATCCTGCCGAACGCTCACAGGCGATTGGCGCTTGGGTGCATGTTGAAGGTCAGACCTTCCACCTCAGAGCCTGCGTGAAGCGAGCAGTTACGTCAGGAAAAATTGTTTCCGATAGTTTTTATCCAAACCATGTACTTCTTTGAAAATAAAAACGCGAAACAAGATTTATTGGGTCGGGCGAAAGCCGGAATTTAGATAAGACCCTGAGATGAACTAATAGTTTCCAATTATTGGGTAAATGAGGCCGCTATGTTTCCTTAAGAATACATGTCATGCAACAAAATGTCACCAAGTGAAACGAAAAAGGCACGCCTATGCAACACAAGAAGCATCAATCCCCATCGAACCCAACCCGGAAGTTGGTTTTGATAAAATAGAGGCTAAAGTACGGCTCTCGCTCTCTCGGCTTCACGAAGGCCGACGATTCTCCAAAGCGTAGGGCGGGGCTGGGGGCTCATTTCCCCCTCTATCGCCTCCTGCGATTCCGCGAGAACTTCGGGGCTCACGCCCTGGATTTATCGCCGAGGAGGGCCATCAAACGGACGACTCACCACAATCCGAACGTGTGCCAGAAACCACAGCGATCGACCCTATCGCTGGCCTGATAGCAGTGTGAGTTCCTCACACACTATGCCATACGCATACGATGAGGGTGACTCAGACGCTTTAAAAGAGCGTCGTATCAATTAGAGGGCAGCAGTGGTTCCTCATTCCCTGGGCGCTGGCTGTTATAAACTCAAACCTTAATTGCCCAGAGCCGTCAACCAGAATCGAACCTGGACCCTTACGCCCACCTCTCAGTAAAAAAGCTACTCGGTAAGCCACTTCATAGAGCATTTTGCTATTTAAATATCAGTGACTAACGGAGACAGATAATTCAAACAATGAAAGTATTTTTACAATTTAATTTTACAAGCACACCCTCGATAAGATATATGCATGCGAGATGATCTGCTAATTTATTTTTTTTTTCATTTTTCGTTATTTTGGAGAGATTGAACCTTAATAATCCCTTCTTCCATCAAATCCCTATTCGTATATATAGGGGGATCGAGATGGTGCGGGGGTTAACGTAATGGCTTCCCACCCCAGAAGGCCCAGGCTCAAATCCCGGCGGTGTTAAATATTTTTCAGAGGTATCTCGATCCCTACTTGAGATGCTTTGTGGAGGGCACTTTGAGTGAGTACCCCGTCCGTCGGATGGGACGTAAAGCTGCGGACCCCTTGGCGCCATTCGTAAAGAGTAGGCTAATGCCGAATCCGGGTTTCTCTCCACCCTTCATCCTTTCCTGTCCATCCCTAATGGCGCGAATGACCTCAGCTGTCGGTCGCCTCCCCTAAATACTACTACTACGCATATATAGTAAGCACAACTACAAATACCCAAGCCCTAGGTGGACGACAACCCACCGAGGCGGGAATCGAACCCACGACCTCTTGAGTTGGCAGACAATATTGTAACCTTAATTGGGTGACAATAAAAAAAGATTTAGAATATAGTAATAGCTAAATATTACGGAGCTTTTGCTTTCCGATGCAGACTTGGGCAATTATTCCGATTTTCTACCGTCCGTGGGAAAATTTTCATTTTTAGACTTTTGTTCCACAGTTTATATCTCTTATTTTATTTTCATTGTCTCTCAAACGATATTATAACGAACACGTTAGGCTTTTAAAGGCATCACAAAAAACGCATCAATTTTTGCAGCAGATGCAATTTATAGTTTTACCTTCGGTCCGCGCGTAGTTCCAGATATAGTTCCCGTAATATGTGGGTTTTTTTAACACCTTGCAACATCCTGGAGATGGCGCTCGTAGTATCGTATTAGTTTGTCAATTAGTATGCCTCATCTCTCACTAGACTGCTGTAAAGTTCCACCTATATCCATCATACGGTCTCATTTTCATTGCCAATGGATGCCACAGTATTTTTTTATTTATAAATAGAGGAATAAGCGCAAAATGAGGTCGATTCGGAGGCTGGTTTGGCACTTTTCCGTCACAATCCTGACGAGTTTCTACGCTGATGAATAATTGTGGACGATACATGGATACACTACTACACTTCAGAGGCGAAGAAACACTCGAAACAGTGAGTTTCTAAAGGCGATCGGACTCCGAAGAAGGTGAAGACGGTGATATTGTCCGACAAGGTGATGACAACGGTTTTTGGGAGGAACGCGGAATAATCTACATCGATTACTTGCAAAATGAACAAAGGATTAATTTAGAGTACCATTCGTCGTTATTGCGCCGATAGAGAGAAGAAATCGAGTAAGAACGTCCTCATTTGGCCAATAAAAAATTCTTTTCTATCAGTACCATTCACGGGTGCACACAGCGGCAGCAAAAAGTATGGTAATCGAGTTCAAATGATCATGACATCCACCGTATTCACCAGACTTGCCCCCCCGGTTACATTTTTTTAAATTTCCAAACTTGAAAAAATTCCCCGGAGGAAAATGATTCACTTTGAATGAGAAGATCATCGCCATCACAGATTCTGACATCATATTCTGAGAACCTATCGAAATCCTTCTTTTTAAGGTGCTTTAAAAGTTGGAGAACCGCTGAGACGAATATCGAGCTAAGTGAAGATTTCGTTGAAAAATTAAAAAAAAACTATGAAAGCCGTTTTGTGTAGAAGGCTACGTTGTACGTCCGCGGCATCACTTCTCCATTCAAGCATGCAAGGGTCACTACCCCTCCCCCCCTTCGTCCCCTCTCCACCACCCAAACCCTCCCTCGGGGTAGGAGCGGCAAGTTTCGTCGGAGCAATCCCACCTCACTTAATTATTTTACGTATATTAAGTATTTTGAGTAATAATGGATATCTTTGGGGTTGGAGACCCCGGGAACAGGCACAGCCTATTTTTTAAATAAATATGAACATCGTTCGAGTACGACATGGAAAGAATAATTATTATTCCCTCTGTGTCAGCTTTGATTATTACAAGTACTCAGTCTTGTTTATTCCAGTTCCGCACATTGGTAGTCAAGACTACAGTCGGAAATTAAGAGAAATTGGTTGCCGAATAGATACGGAACCCTTTCCTTAAATTCCAGAAAAATGCAATGACGCGAAAATTACTTTGAACACCTTCCACACACCATCATGGCGGCTGGCTGGATGTAAGATTAAGATGTAGGTTTCATGTTTCGCGCTATCCTCCACTGAACAAAAGCATAAAAGCGCCTATATTGCCTATGTGGAATTATACTTATCGATATGTCATCTTAGGGCAGTTTTAAGGTTCCACTAGGCTATGTGGCAGTTGGTAAATCCGTCAGTATTATGTTATCAACAGAAAAAGAGTACTAAAAGCTAAGGAAACACTGTGAAAATGACGCAATCCGTGCGACGCAAGTGATTGATGCCATCATTGGATATAGATGCATTGTTGATAATAAGTTTCTATTTCGTAACGCAGAAGTAGAAGACATTACTAAGACGAGCATAAAAAATAAGAAAATTGATAACCAACAAAGAAATGGCTTGAATGCACTTTATCTAACTACCCCTAGGCGAGTTCAATGAAAGTTATTCTTGCATTTAATAATGAGCGGAAATACTGAAATTGGAATAACGGAAATTCTAAATCTGATCTCCTAAGCACGAATTCATAAACTGAACGGCATGGACTTGAAAAATTAATATCAAAGATTTTCCTCACTTTTTCATTCCGCATGATATGCTGTTCTCTTGTACGTTGGACGGTGGCAATGAAAAATATTTTGCCTAAAGTAGTCGAATCATTTAAATTTACATAATAAATGATGGATTTGACATGGAAAATAATTTTTAGTTCCACTAGGAACCACACATTTCCGTAATAGATAGACTGTGATTTACCGAATTTATGTATCGGAGACTATACACCGTTTACCCAATATCCCAACTGCGAACAAAAGATTTACGTCTAATCACAGTAAAAAGCAATTAAAAATTAAAGAATGGTGCTTTAAAACCCTCGTCATGCCTTTCCACAAGTAATAGATGACACACATAAATGACACAGCTTTACATTTTACAGCAAAAAAAGGGAGAACATGAAATTCCTATATTATCCCGAATTAGAGGTATTGAGAGGTTTCTCGACCGAGCGGGGATCGAGATGGTGCGGTGGCTAACGTATCGGCTTCCCACCCAGGGTCCAGGTTCGAATCTGGAGCCGGCTTATCTTTTTCATTGGCATCCCGTTCCCTACTTGAGGTGCTTTGTGGAGAGCACTATGAGTGAGTAGGACTTTACACTTGCGGACCTCTTGGCGCCTTTCGTTAAAAGTAGGTTAATGTCGACGCCGGGTTTCCCCACACCCTTCCTCCCCTCCAAGAACATCCATCCCTATTAGCGCAAATGACTCGCCTATCGGTCGCACCCCCTATATCTATTGCTAAAGGTGACGTCCTTGCAGGGGAAACCAGGGGGCATTTCAGGGCACTCATTGACTACTTGGCTTAATGTTCCACATAGTCTAATCGTTAGTGGCCCGTGGGACAACTGCGGTTGCAACAACGCTGCCCTATTATTAAAATTTTACGCGAAAATAGTTCTTAAGCAGGCATGGCAATACAGACGTGAAAAGAATATCAGAAAAGAAAAGTTTCTCCAGGAGGAAAGTGATATTCTTTGAAGTCGGCGTTGATGATGACCATGGAATCGCCATGAGGATCTGTTACCACTTCCAAAGGGAATAAAATAGGGCGCGGGCTCCCGATTCGCTTCAACCGGCAAACCTGTAATATTTGTGCCTCGTACAGCAGAGCAAATCAGCCTCATTTGGACTGCAACGCCGAGGGGGGGGGACCATCTTCCGATTTTGCCCCTCGAAGGGGATGGACTTGGGAAGCAGCCCAAGCGCCCTTCGTCGCGCTAGCGGGAAGAGAAACCATTAATTTTCACTGCGAATGCATTCGCGATCTTTTGTCATTTACATTCGATTGTTTCGAGACCATGCTTGGATGGCAAGATGAAGGACACCAATCTTCCTTCAAATGGCGCAAATCACGCCATTGGCGCCAGTTCGTTCCATTTTAGCCCTATGCGTCAGATACCAAATTCCCTCGCGAATGTCATTCATTTTGATTTTAAGGTTAGTGAAATTCATAAAAACTCTCTGGTAGATGACAATTAAACGGTGAGCATTAAGGATTTCAAGTAAGCCTTCGATAAAGTCCCGGACAATAAACAGTTACACAAACTTTAAACACTATGGTATAATTAAGAAAGCAATCGCAAACAAATAGTAGACATCGACGGGTTGTGCTCAACAGGAGTAGATTTAACTTCGAGCGTCCTCCAAGAAAGTGGAATAGGGCCGCTACTATGCTTAATATACATTACTGGCCTAAGCTCATACGTTAGGAGCAGCCTTAATTATTTGCAGACCACAGGGTGGTACACAGGGAAATGAGGATCCAAGCAGGCTTAGGGCTACACTCGAGAGACAGACTCTATATCGGACTGGTGCACGGAATGGGGGAATAAGTACTTAACATAAGCAAATAAGCAGTTTTAAAATTTCGGCGCAAAAATAAGCGATGAGCAGGACAAATTATGAAATGGAGGGTTAAGTGTTAACCACGGTAGATCAAGTTAAATAATTGAGGGTAGTCCTTACACCACGCCTTTCATGGGGAGCACATATCAGAGCAATATGCGGATTTGCTTTAAAGAAACTCGGTTTCATTAAGCAGATGGTAGGGCAATGTAATGAGAAAGTTAAAGAGTGGTGTTATTTCACTCTAGTCAGGCTACACTCGGAATACGCCGCAAGTTTTGGGGATCCTTGGGAGAAAATGTTACTAAAAGGACTAGATATAGTACAGAGAAAATCCTACAGATTTGTCAAAAATTGTTGCGACAAGAAGACGAGTGTGACAGGTCTTTTAGAGGAATTAGGCTGGGAGCTGCTTGAGATACAAAGAGAACATGTGCGTCCTAGAATTAAGCAAGGCTCAGGACACACGACTTGAACAATAACACAAAGGTAATGACGGCCCCACACTCTTTGGGTAAGCTATGCCACAAAAATATGATAAGGGAGATAGATTCCAGTACAGATAGGTACAAATATTCGTTCTTTACCCGGACAATCAGGAGTCATAGTAATAAGAAATTCAAGTCATTATATAAATAGTGAAGAATTTCGATTTACAAGAGGGGACAAGATTACGCTGCACAGACATAAGGTTTATTCGTAGGTGCATGTGTATGTCAGTCGGTCGTACATGTATATCCATATTGTAATTAAAATTGGTTCTGCATAAATATATATACATGCCTCTGCGGGAGTGAATTGGTATGAATGTTAGTTTTGAATGTTATTTTACTCTTTTCAACGGATGCTGACCTAATATCCCTTGCGGCGTCTTGCGGGGTATTGTGTAGATGTACATTTTGACCAGACTAATTCCGACGCCTGGTTTCTCTCCACCCTTCTTCCATTCCCTTAACATTCCATCTCTACCCAATCACCCACATCAATCTCTGATGTCTCTAACGGCGTTAGTTTTCGACAGCGCCTCCCCAAATAGCTACTGCTAATATTACTGACGTATTTTCCTTGGACACATCAGGTGACTCTTATGCAATTAGAATCCGCCCAAGAAGCCACCCTTATAGCTCAAAACCAGATATCCAGAGGGCCTGTTGAAACAACAAAAACAAAATCTTCCCTTTAGTCTTCTGCTTCTACTACGAAATGCCCCTTTTTACGTCCATTGCGGCATCAGCCGAAGAAAGCGACGCAACGTCTTCCATGGGAGCATGCAATGCTTGTCTCAAACACCAAGCAGTTAACCAGCAGAGTGGTAACTCCTGAAGGCTCAATTACACAATAATTCAGGAAAGAAGGCCGAAGCTCACTACCCACTCGGCAGTAGCCTGCAATTTCCACCATACTAATATCCAATGGTCACGTTGGACTAGCCAGAGCATGCGAGTGATTTGTATCATACATTGTCATATTTGCTTTGCCCTCTTTACTTGTAAATGCAATGAAAAGGTAACGAAAGGGCTTTTTAAAAGTAGTCCGAAAATCAATACCAAAAGGGCGTGAGCGAACTATTTTAGAGTCATAAAATAGCATTAAAATTAACATTTCGACAGTTTTTTCATGTTTACTCGCGTAAAAAAAACCATAAGTACGGCACATGAGAAAAAACATGCAGAATTGTGATGAAAAAAATTAAGATAATGAGACCGTAATGGAAAATACTCAATTTCCTTAACATTATGCACTTATGCACGAAACATAAAAAGAAGGATTACAATTTTTTATAGCTCTCTGTATCACTAATACCTTGAAATCATATCTAAAAAATTTAACAAGAGTGTCCACAGTTCCTGAGGCTGTCTTGAAAAATAATAATCAGAAGAATTCCAACCGGGTAACCGAAGAACTACTTCGGGGTGACCTGTTAAGAGAAGGCGTTTTTAAGAGTGGAATAAACGCCAAGATCACCAACCGAACGCAACTGGATCAGTCTTAACATTAAGAACTTAAATAAAGATTAACTCTCACCTGAGTAGGAGGGGGCTGTCCACGTAGAACTGCACCCTGAAGTGGAGCACCAATAGGGGGCACCCGGTGGCACCCAGGCCCTGGAGAAAAGAAAAATGGAATGCTTTTACTGAAACATTAGCTCTACTACATAAAAACTATGGCATTTAAGTTACAGTCGAGTATTGACCTCGGAGGAATTGGGGTGAATTTTACAAATACTCAATACAAAAAACGAAGACATTATTCCACCGGAATTAAGTTTCACCACAAAGCTAAACAACCTAAATCATTTTATTTATGAACCAGGATTTTGAAGAAATCGCCTGATATTTTCGAACAAATAAAACGTGAATTTCTCATTAACTTAAACTTTCGTATTAGGAAACGATGGATACAGAACGAGAACCAAGTTAGTTTCTCGTTTGATAAAATATCCTTAATTACAGCTTCAGAATTTATCACATTTAATAAATGTAGATATTTGAGAGAAAGTAAGGGAGTACTTTGCGGAATTACATCGTAATGCACAACGAAATGTTAAATAAAAGCCTAAATATTATCAGATAACACATTTAGGGATGACATTTTGAGAGAATATCTGGTCCCTATTGGTAGGATAATTAACTAGTTAACAGTTGAAAATTAATTAAAATTCTTAATTTAGTATTAATTAATGGATAATTATTATTAATAAATTATGCACAAGTAACATTCGACGTCCATGGGGGTAGCATCTGGCTCCTTTATACTTTATAACTTACACTAATGACATCACTTAAAAAAACAAAAAACACCGTAAGGCTTCGCCGACAACACTAATGTACAGGGAACTAGCGAACAGCACAGTTAATTAAATCTGAGCAATACTCGACTTAGAAAACAATTAAAATGGAGTACAAAATGGGGTTCGGATATAAATACTAAAAAAATGTACGAAAATGCACTTCTTAAAAAATAAAGAAAAACACGAGCAGACTTGTGTCCACTTCAAAACACTAAGGGGTTCGGCCGAACGTTGCAGAGCACGTATAATACTTAGGTGTCGCGATCGCATTGGATCTCGCGCGGAGAAAACACATTGGAACTATTACGGAGGGGGCCTAATGAAGTCAGAATTCAGAGTTTGAAAATGCAACGATGAGAAAGTGACGGAGACGTGCTAATTTCCTTAAGTAAGGCCTCTGATACTGCGCACATGTGAAGTGTATCTTATGAATTTCATGTAAAAAATGTGTATTACAGAATCGAGCAGGTTGCGAAGAAAAGCCGCCAGATTAGTAAAGATTTTTACTATATGTAGAGCACAAAGCGTCAGGCATTTACAGCGAGATCTGGGTCGGGAACCTTTAGGTATGCGAAGATTCGGAGCTAAATTAAACTTATTTTAATGACGCCGATAATGTGGTTTTGCATCCGATATAGAAAAGATAATGCACCCCCAGTAAAATAGGCAGAAGACAATTTCCACAAAATATAAGAGATGGACTGTTGAACGGAGAGATTCATGCATTCGTTTTTCCCGCGCACTATTCGTGATACCAACTCAAGGGTGAAACACTGAGATGGAAATTGAAAGACACTGGCGGGGAGGGGATTATATAGCCAATATTAACATATTATTTACGTTTCCAATTAATAAATCTGTAGAGCTGATGCAATCGTAAATTATCCGTCCTGCATAGGTAGAATGCTGCCTGATAGTGTGTTACCACACACAGCCACAGCCCGCCCCTTTTATTGGGTTTCGTAATGCGTCATCTTACCAATCCGTGGAGTGGTCTAAGAGTATAATAATTTCTTAATACTAGTAAAATATTAAAACCATGATCATGAGTTTCATGTCCATGTGATAGTAGAATTTCCCCTTCTTACTTTTCAATTCTAACTTGCACGTTAGTGCATAGATTTTTGCTATATTTGTAGGTGTATGTTATTTGATAGTATACGTAAGTATTTGCATGCGTGTCAATTAAGATTTTTGCATGAACATATAGGCCTCTGTGAGTGTAGGTTGGCATGAATATGTTGGTTTTGCGTGTGGTTTTATTCTATTTTACGAGTGGCGACCTAACACCGCCCGCCATACCCCTCTGCGGCAGTTTGAGGGGTATAATGTAAATGTATATAAATTGTTATTTGTACTTGGGGTATTTTTAATTTATTATTACTAATAAAAAACCGAGATATATGAATAAAATTTATTCTGCATATTAACTGATCTTAATGTAAAAGTATTGTTAATTGAAGCTATTATTTTGATTGTTCTGTTTCTGGAAGCCGTCCAATGAAGCCACGACGAAGAACACATTAGTAATATTTGTTTTCATTTTTTTCACTTGTTGTAAGGATAGATGTTGTAAATTCATCACGGTAGTTATCAACCCGAAGGATGGTTTGATAGGTGAGGTTAGAGTTCCCCCAATACAACGCCCAACCACGTGTGACATTAGCACAACAGGGCAATAAGGGGGGTAGAAGATCCTTTCCCTGTGCCACCTATGGTTTCCCAACGCCATTAAAAATCACCAAATTGCAAGGAACGGCAACAAAAACACTGCAATTCCACAATTCACAATTTATAATCACTTGACCTTGGTTTCGCAGCGTCATCAGGTTCTTCAGCTGGGACCTGATGACGAAACCAAGGTAGGGTTAAAATAAATTGTTGTTTGTAGAAATGTAGTGTTTTTAATCATCCCTTGCAATAGGGAGAAATCCCACGTGGCCAAGCCAGAGACTGTCGAAAATCACTGAACTTGGGTACAGCAGAGAGTGAGTGCCCAGAGGCGTCACCCGGTGGCCCAGCGCTCTACCCACTCGACTACCACTCTCCACCCACTGTCTGAGTTTCCCAACCAAGGCCTTCCAATAACACCATTGTGAACCTATCTCATCGTTCATTAAGACATCTCTTCGTCCATAAAGACTTCACGAAACGGACCATGTCTCTTTGTTCCCGTTTATTTGTGTAATTTCGAGGCGCTAAAACGTCAGCTAAGCTCTAAGGGTCGGAAAAGGCACGAAAGACGAGACAGGGAAAAGTGCAACACAAATCACTGAAATATCCGAAAATACTAAATTTTCCTTCTAAAGTGTAGCAGGCGTGATGTCAATAAAATAACATTCGATTACATCCAGAGACTGTAAGCCGCCCTGAGGGTGAGTGGCAGGGGATGTTAGGCCAACAGACTTTAGGATAATTGCTGATGGGTGGTTCAAGGCACTGCAAGCTTGCAGTTTTCAAAGGATGGCTTCTGTTCTTGCCCCGAATGGTGATGAGGGGAAAATGATTCCTGTTATCGGTCGGATCGGCAGTCGATCTCCGACCTAAATTCTATTCTTGGTGTCGCCTCCAAATTTTATACAATGTTCATGATCTCACTCACCCTCTCTCGGCGTTTAAATCGAATGATCTGCCATTCTGTAAAAGTTTACCAAAGTCGCGCACTGAGTACTCGCGCTTCCAGTGTATCCCAACCCAGGCTATCGAATAATAGTGTAAGGAGACACTTCCTCTCCGTTCATTCCATCATTCATGGCGGGAGGGGGCATAGGGCGAGGGGTGTAGTGTGCCCTCGTGTAGGAGAGGATGCGCTGCTGATGAGTCGGGGGAAATTAAGAAAAGGTAAGTAAATAAATAAAACAAGTGAAGTTCGTCGCGCGCGCCCGAATTCCCGTCCCCAAGGTTGGAGGAATGATGAGGGCAGGGTTGAAGGAGAGGGAGGAGAGGGGGGGGGGGGGGGAGAGAGGGAGAGAGGGTGCGGAGAGAGGGGGGAGTGAGAGGAAGACCAGTAGCCGTCGCCGGCTGCTGGCCTTACCGGCCGACGAAACGATCCTCGATGCGAAACAAATTTCATCCCGTTTCCTGGTCTCTCGGAGGATGAGGAGAGGAGGCTGTGGCGTCTGCTCCTCCGCCCCTTCCCCTCCCTCCCCGGACCCCCAGAAACTCGACCCTCACCTCCCCCCACTTGGTCCGAGGGCGGCGGGAGGAGGAATGGTTAGCATCCCAAGGCCGAGGACACGGCCGGAGAGGCACGATTTGGGGAGGGGGGGAGCGAGGGGTGAGAGGAATGGGAGCGGCGGGGGGGGGGGGGAGATTACAAGCGGAGATAGGGAGATAAATGAAGCAGGAGAAGATGAAAAACAGAAAATGTTCTCCACATCTACGAGATGCTAGGTAAGGGACCGCAGCTGGAGCGCGTGGTGCCACACCGCTAAGGTGTATGGTTGGGGTGTATCTACACCAGGCATCTGCTGAGTCAGGACTGTAATCGCGAATAGTGGTTGGAAGGACTGATAGTCACATACAATCCTCCATACCATATAATGAAAAGAACAATTACGATCGGCAAATTAATCAAGAACAGACCATCAAGTAAGAAGATAAAGCATTCAAATAGAGACTAGTTCTCCTCCTCACTTAATATATGGAAAAGAAAAAAATAAATTCTACATCCTCTATTCATTCTATTTATTACCGAATTCTATTTTACCTGAACGGTATTATTGACTGATGCTATTATTAATCAACAACCCTAGATCAATTGTTAACTAATACGCACATCCCACGCGAGACAATTCGTGATTCGCTGAATTTAAATAAAAATAGAAACATCAACTGGCCAGAAAATTAAACCAATGGCCGATTTCGCTGTCGGTCAATCTGGTCCCTCCTCGTGGTCGGAGCATGGCTGAGTAAACTAAACTGCAAACCACAGAACGTGCTCTCCTCTGATCTGATATTTATGACCCATCCCAGCGTGGCTAGACGGGGTCATGGGGATATGTAT
Organism: Hetaerina americana; assembly: GCF_022747635.1. NCBI lineage: Eukaryota > Metazoa > Arthropoda > Insecta > Odonata > Calopterygidae > Hetaerina > Hetaerina americana. Next base: position 6,052,557 of record NW_027286070.1, read on the forward strand.
TTTAAAGCGAGTTCCAGTAGCACGTCGGCGAGTGTCGTTCGGCCGCCCGTGATTGAGTGACCCGAGCACCAAGTCCGATACTTTCGACGAGTCTAACGAACCACACGCCCTGCGGTGCACTGGAGGTCATTGGGTTCGAGCCCCACGCCGAAGAGGCGGGCAACCTTCCCACGTGATCTGAAGGTCGCCGGTTCGAACCCCGCATCGGACGCCAACGCTGTGTTGCCAGGCTGTGTCTGTTTAGCCGTGTTGCCATTAAATGCAATGCTAGCAATTCAATTCGGCTCTCTAATAGTAAGGGCCGCTTACCTGCCTACTACATTCGATGTCGCGCGGAGAAGAGCTGCCACGACGGAACATAATATTTACGGTGAAGTAGGCAATGTGGTCTGCAATGGAAAAAAACCTTCTGCTTACTGATGCGATTGAAGTTTCGCCTTCTGGGGAACACCAGGAGGGCTAAAATACATTCCAAGTTTCCCAATAAAATGTCAGTCAAATATGTTTTCATAATGAAACAAACACCACATTGATTTTAAGATGAGGAGAAACTACACGTGGGGGTACCAGATGTACAGCGCCCCCATTTAAGCGAACAAAATGCATTATTTGCGCTCGATGCTACGGCCTCTGGGAAAGTTATTACACCCATCAGGAGTGTCCTCAGCCTCCTTAAAGGTTTCCGCCATCGATTGCGGTGAATCAAACCCATAAAAAATTATATTTCGTTTTCTTTCTTCTCATTGTCCTGGCTATCTTCACATGAAATTCGCTCTCATCTCTGCACTCACTATCATGCGTATGAAATTCACTTCTCCCTTTGTCCGTAATATTAGTTTCCAGTTGTCGTCTCCAAACTCATGAGTGGCAAGATTCATGATTTCATCGGGATGCTTCATCGATAGCTCAAGTGTGTTAGAATTTCAAGTCCAAAAATACCATTGGTATTCGCACTTAAGAAAATTTTAGCAATGGTAAATGTCCATTGCTGCTGCAAGATAAATAGACAAAGTGGGGTGGTGGTTTGCGGTGAGGGGTGCGTGTGCCTGCGGCGTCGCGAATTCCCCCGCACCTTCCTCCGCTTCGTGCTTGGCACACTCTCCCATCGCGGAGATGGAGGGGGAAGTAGTGGCGGAGGGAGGGAGGGCGTTTGAGGAGTGAGTGGGCAATGCAGTCACATCCGCCGCAATAGCGGGTGCCAGGCCTTGTTAATATGCGCCGGCCTTTAAAAACATAATTTTGAATATATTAATGAAGAGTTCGTGAAAATGTACGGTGGACGGCAATGAGGGGGTTGTCCGATCGTGGTCTGAAGTGCATAACCTCTATCAGATTGAAATCGCAAATTGCGCAAGAGGGAAGATAAATTATTTATTTTTCAGTCCGCAGCGAATTTCCCATTTCTCTTGTTTTATCACTCGGCTGGTATGAACTACCGATACTGCGATTGACAAATTATAATAATTCACCCATCGCGGTCACAAGGAGATTCAATGTCGGAGGATGAGTTTATTACTGTAAAATGGCGCTGCTGCTGTATGTGAATAATGTTTTAAAATAAAAATAAAAAAAATTGTAAGTAGTGTGTCTTGCATATCTCTGACACCTTACCTCAGCCTTAGACCCGGTTTTATAACTTCTCGTTAAACCAAAAATTAACTTTCACCTTTCAATAAAGCCCAAAATCAGATTTATAATCGCTAGTCAAATACAAAACCGGCTGCTCGTAAACCTTAAGTCGGAATACCATGAGCAATCAGCTGAACCCTAAACTTAAGATAAGACTCACACTGATAGCCCCTGATTAAGACGTGTGATGGGAAAATACCTAACCAGCAATTCACAACCAACCTTCCGGTTTGGTAAACAATCAGGAAATCAACAGAGAAATCACATAATTCAAACGATGGCAGCCACTTCATTCACCAGCGGGATTACATCCACCTCAAGAGTTTCATTTTTCCTAGTACTCAGTTCATACCAGAGGAGTTTTAATTACGGTTGTGATTCCCAGTCACATGATAAATTATCAGAAACTATATTTCATCTGTTCTGAACGGTTTCGGGTAGGACCTTTGAAGGTGCTCATATTAAAGGAAACAAACTTTACAATTTCTCTCAAAGATTTAACATTTATCAACCATGGTTTCAGCATTACAGCACGATGAACCCATGACTGGCTGGGAAGGATAAAATCAGCGAGCAGAATTGCAGAGCGTGCATCAGAGTCTGGTCAAAAATTAGATATTGCTGAATTATTTGTCAGCTATTTTCTGGTTTTTTTTTGCGGGTAAAACCCTTTACTTTGCCGAAGTGAGTAAACTTCCTTTAACACAACGCTCCCAAATACCTATCCTCTCCTCTTGTGACTCTTTTGACTAGCCTGCAAATCTTTCCGGGCAACGGATCCAAATTATCCGCTGAATTACTCCGCGAGCAATCGGCATGCGCGCGTCACTCGCGCCGCTCCCGCGACAATCCATTCATCCGTTCCTCGAGGTGGGGGGGGGAGGGCGAGTGCAATTCCAGGGGAAGAGAGGCGTGGACCACGAAAAACGAGCGAGGGGCGGAAGGAGGGAGGGGGGGATCGAGGCGCGCATGCACAAGAGAAATGCGGAGAGATGGGCACACGCATTGGATTCTTGGACGATCGCCTTGTCAGACGGCTCAGACACAGACGAAATGTCTTACAACTTACGCAGAATCATAGAATGGGATACGTGTAAACGAAAAAAATAAATAGTAATGCGAACATCTACTCACAATATTCCGCAAGAGCGTGTGGCGGAGAGGTGGGGGTGTGTTAGGATACAATTCTTATATATATATATATATATATATATATATATATATATATATAAAATAACACGGAAAATAAATTTACAAATTATGAACAACGTAAACTCACACCCATTACATGCCTATCCTCACGGAATAATAGGAATGTTTAATTAGGGAGTTTTAAAGTTTGTGTTTTCGAATTTAGAAAGTAGGATCGGTCTGATCCTGCTACAATTGTTTCGTGATACCCCACAGAAGTGTCCCTTACACAATCAGCTGGTATTTATCTCTTTTCTATCGTCCTGTCGGTCCACCCTACCGATGTAATGGGGGGGTCCGTAATAATAAATCCCTCAGTGTCTCAAGGGAACTCCGTTGTTCTGTGCCTCTCTGATACGTAATATTCTGTCTGGTGCGAACTCTTTGTGTCACAAAGGTGCCCTCCAGCATGCATGTCACGCTTCCTCGTTTCCAGTGGAAAATGCGAACTGCGTAATAAGGATTGGAATAAATATGGCATGTTTCTTTCCCTCAATGACTTATTTCCCGAACACTCGATACACAACTTATGTAACGGAGGGAGAACCATCGCGAACTGAATGAGAAGCTACCCGCGTTACCGCCTCTTCAATTTTCGGGCACGTGTAAGTAGGCATTTTCCCCATTTAATTTTTTACACACACACACTCCACCAGGAATATCCTACATCAACACATAATAGCGTAAGAAAAGGTAGATAGATATAAATGATATTGTATATGTACATATATTTCAAATATATGTACATTTAAACTGGTCGTACTAAAAGGAAACACAAGTGTACATGAGTGCATTATAAAAATGATTTGGAGAAATTACTTTTGCATTTGCAATGATGCCAATAAAGCTCATCGGAAGAGAAGCACAAAGCAGGCAGAGGCAGGCCAGGCTCACATTCACTTGAGGAGAGAGCAGGAGAGAGCAGGAGAGAGAGAGAGAGAGAGAGAGAGAGAGAGAGAGAGAGAGAGAGAGAGAGAGAGAGAGAGAGAGGAATGGGCGTGAAAGTTGTCCTCTGCGGAGCGGAGTTTTTCGAACGTCCCCTCCTCCTCTTCTCCTTCGTTATTTCGCTGCTGCGAAGGATAACGGAGGGAGCGAGGGAGGCGGAGGAGGAGGAAAAGGAGGAGGCGGAGAGAGAGAGAGAAGAAGAAGGGTGGAAGTGATGGCGAGGCTACGGGAGCAGAGGGGGTTGAGGAATGAAGGAAGGGCGGTGGTTGGTGGAGGGAGGGCTGAGGTTGAGGGGGAGGAGGGACGGGGGCGGAGAGGGTTTGAAATTCCCATCAGGAAAAACCGGTCTTTGGGCGGGCGATGGAATGGGGGCGGGGGAAGAGTTTGGACAGGAGGGTGGGGGGAGGAATCGTAGCTGGGTTCGTAAGAGAGGGGAGTGGCAGGGGGTGGAGAGAGGGGGAGACGGTGGCGTGGGGGTGGGTGGGGGAAGAGGGTGCAGGGCGCCCAAGAATAGGAGGAGGTTTAGGAGGGTCGGCCGATTGTGCTCTCGCCCTGAAAGACAACCCGTTGGCGCGCGCCGTGGCATTCGTGGGGAGCGATGGGCACGGCTCGCTGCGGCGAAAACCCGCCAGGGAGGGACGAAATGACGGCGCATTCCAGTCATAGCGCGCCTGGATTACGATCGCCTCGGATGAGCATCTCAGCCAAACGAACACCGTAGGATGATCGTGCGAGCACACGGGTGCGTGCACTCGACCCCGATCAATTGATGCTTACGAGTCGAGGCATCGAATTATTAAACAGTATTACCCTTACTTAGAGTCGAGGATCATATTCTAGTGGGGTGGTACACAAGGAAAGACAATCATCAAAGCCTTGACGAATGAACCAAACATTGAGGCCTATAAGAGTGATGAAAGCACCACGGTATCAAATAGTTCTTAAATTATTTCAGATCCAAGTCTTCCGGGATCTACTCCACTTCGGTCCATATCGTTGGGAGAAGAGTTTCGCCGGCGAAACATTTCGATGGCGAAACATTTGCCCCAGCAGTATGGACCGACGCGTAGTTTATCCCGGAAGACTTGGATCTCCGATGGCTGCTCACCGCGGAAGCCTTCACAAGGAATTTGTATAAGTATTATTTTTGTAGAAATAATTTAAGTCAACCACTATTCCATATACGTACACCCCAAGGCTTTCGTAGTAAGGTTAAAAGGGTCAGTTTTCTCGCAGAGAATTCACATTTTTAAGGGGGAAAATGAAGTGTGTTAACGGTGATTAATAACAGCTTCTAACGCTTCCAGTTATGCATAGCACCAACTCACTGAAAACGCCTACTTTAACTAAATAATGAATTTTTCACCAATAGCTATAAACTGCGGGAGACGCCGCAGAAAATTTCAGAGTTTAAGAGCACGCCTCGATACTTTAACTGGCTAAAGTACTCGGCCGGATATCGAGGGATCCGGTTCGAATCCCGGTCAAGGCAAATGGTTTTTACACTCTGAAATTGTTGCATTGAATAGCTATAAACGCATTTGAGAATGAACAGGAAAATATTTGGACATCATGTAAGCATTATTCCATATCAGTGTTAGTACAGACACAACCAATAAAAAAAATATCCCTCACGGTGAAAGTAGCTCCTCTAATGACTCGCGCGAATCGCATTACTTCTTGCTTTTATTGAGAAAAAACTGCGCATATGGAAAATCTGCACATACATATTACCCTCTAGGCCACCACAAGGGCGCGTGGTAGGAGGAGTTTGGTCACAGTCATTAGATTAGATTGTTGACTGGTGATTAATGGAATTTGCTCTAAATTACCTGCATGTTCTCTACTGCTGTGGTCTCAAATTGTACGAGGAAATGATATTCCTTATATATCGCCCGGTTTGCCAGTCCATCACCTTTCAATTCTCAACTTAATATCTCATCCTGTCAATTTGACATGATGCTATTATTATGTACTCCCCATTCAACGTGGATTTTTTGGGTTTCTCCGAAAATTTAAGCCGCGCCTGTTCTTCGTGTTTCCGATGTAATCCGATAGGCCTTTCAATAATTATGGGACGCCTTCTGATCACCCATGGCGATTCTGCACCAAACGGGAAGCTTTCCTCTCGGCTCCCAGTTCATTTCCGTAACTAAATCCTATAAAAGACCACAAACACGAGTTTCAGCGCGATGTCTAACCATCGCGAAATAACATCACTCCGCAGTTTTTTCGGTCCGCATGGTGCTAACGTTCTGTCCTGATTTTAGTATGATGATTAAGTGATTTCTTGCAACTATAATTGATCCATCAATATTCTTTCTATCCCTCTTTGCCTCTAGTCGCGAGGGAGGAGAGTTTTATCTTGCCAGAATTTCACCGTCGTATATTGATTGGAGGAAACATTTTTACTGCAAAGGAATGTCTAGAGATAATCGGGCTCTCTCCTTAAAATTAAACACTCGATACGCCACCTTCCGTTCGTATAAATTGCTTTTGTTTAGCCATGGTAACAGAGAGGCAGACGTTTGAACTTGGACCAATTGTCAAGCATCGCATAGTCGCGCGTTCAAGGCACCACAAAAACCCGATTCATGATCCGTAGTGGCATAAATGGCGTTTTGCATGCAACACTAGACAATACATTGCATGCCACATTGAAGGATAAGAAAATGCAAATTTAAGTTAAACGTATGGAATGTCTCGGCTGGTAAAAAATCTTCATCTAGAAGTAATTGCATGCAGATTTTCAAGCGGTGATATCTCCCACAACTACAACGTCACTCAGGAACATGGGCAGTTTTTACATCTCCCTGCAATTTAAGATTAGTTCCGTTCCTTCTGCATTTAGCAAACGAGATTTAAAACCAAAATTGAAAGCCTATGCACCTCTAGCAAGTATTTCTCTCACTCCTTTCTAGCAACCCTTTTTTTGAAAAAGCAGCAACGCTCTAGATTCAGACGTTCAAATCTCTGAGAAATTATTTTCGTTCGAGGATTTTCGTGAAGACCCTATTTTATTTGGGCAAATGGTAAGATTATGTAGATTGCCATAACAAAGGTGCCAATATCCTGAAAAATATATTTAGCCGCCGTGCTACAAAACAAGGGGGAAACAGTAATACGGCACTGTCAAAAAATAGTTGCCACGCAAGGAGAGCCCAACTGTCAAGAATACTTATAATACGTATATTTTCTCGACACACATTAAATGGGTTTCCTTATTTATATTTTAAGTGCATTCAGTGGAGTGGTTACCAACAGCATTGCAATAGAAATGAATATTACGGTTATTGCTTGCAGGAGTATTTAATCGCCCCCTTCCACGTGTCCTTTAAGTGATCCACGGGGTGCCATGTGCTTGTTGAAGTATTGAATTATATAGTATAGTAATATGACTGGTGACCTAACATCCCTAGCCATACGCCCTTGCGACGGCTTGCGGGGTTACGTATAGATGTAAAACATATAATAAATAGGTTTCTTCATATAACAAAAGAGCAATTTCCCTTGGTATAATATCCTCCAATACTTTCATTCCGTAGCATTCCGTAGCATGCGCACTTAGAAATAAAAGCAACTGATTGAGAATCTCTCTCACCCGCTAGCGCATACATACATATGTTCGTCATCCGTGGACTGAGTTTTAAACGTAACTACCCCTGTTCTCGTACCTTCGTCGCAACCATTATCGACGGAATCAGAAGAAATTTTAATAGCCAGTGCTTTCCTTCCACAAAAAAATATTCTCAAATGACCTCCATGGGTGTACGAACTCATTCCCTACACGTAAAAAATTCGGAACTGATGAAAGCACCCCAGCAGGCAGTTGAAAAGGGACGTGTACTGAAAGAAGACGTTGGATGGTACTCCGCTAGTGGTAAGCACTGATTAAAAGTTACCGTACCATTCCATAGCCTCGCGGCAAGAGATATGCAGACCGAGGCGACGAGGGATGGAGACGGGTGGAGAGCAGGGGGTCGCGAGGGCACCCACGCCGGCCGCATCAGGTGTCGAGTGGGGCGCGAGAGAAAAAATGGACGCGCGACCATAGTTATCTACAAGATCGAGCGCAAGTAAATCTACGTACCTACATTTCACGCTGAAAGCCACCAAGAGAGCAAGCGGATGTCGTAACACATATAATTCTACACAATGCCCCGCAAGCCGCCGCAAGGATGTGTGGCGGGAGGTGTTCAGGCATTTTAATGTATCTACACCATTCCCCGTAAGCCCCGGCAAAGGTTTATGGATGGAGGTGTTAAGACACTAGACATACATGCACAAATATCAACTCATGCACACATGCTAATAGATATGCATTTGCTCACATGCAAGTTTAATCAGTCGCAACTGTTATTTTTCTCAAATTAGAGAACGTGTGAGAGGGGAAACTATTACTTATATCGATCGGTTCGGCACTCAATATCCAGATGGTCACTCTGGTCTCGCCTACCAATGTAATATGGCAATATAAAATCTCCATCTACCATGTCATTCTTAAAATATGATTTCTTCTCGTATTAATCTAATATTTTAAGCCGTGAAATTAATCTTGACGCATTCCTATTCTCCCACCCCAGGCTTCCCAATCAACATTCAATACGTTAACAACACTTTTCTGTTCACCCACAAGGATCCTCTAAACGAAAGGGCAGCTTTTCTCAATGTCCTCTAAATTATAAATTAAGTGACGTGAATGATCCCATACTATACAGTGGACCCGTATTTACAGTGAGGTCTAACCAACGCAAATTAGCACCTCTCCTTATCCTTAGAATTTCATTAAGTACATCATGTGTTCATAGTCGAGATGATATCCTCAAGAGGATACAAGTATCGACTCAAGACCCAAGGCAAGCGCGGTGTAGAAAGTGACTCGAAGCGAGCGATAGACACAAGATGCACACATATTGCATAAAAGAGAAGAGGAAAAAATCTGTTTGTTAACATTTTACGGCACCCAGTTTATTGTTTTGTGCTCCTGAATTGCAAAACGACTCCCATAATCTTTCTTTTGGACAAATCTCTTCACATTCGGGCATTTACATGTAAATCAAGCGGTCTGCCGAATCGATGTGAACCTTGGGTCGTTCTCATAGCGTTCGGCGTTACTTACACTCGACTCCCCAATCCAAGATTATGCGGCGAACGCGTTTGGTACATCGAGTCAATTCGAAGCAGCGTTTTCGTGATGACCCGGCGGCGCCCTTTCTCCGCACTTGCATCGATTCTCTCTCTCTCTCTCTCTCTCTCTCTCTCTCTCTCTCTCTCTCTCTCTCTCTCTCTCTCTCTCTCGAGATGAACCCCCAACCAGCCGCGGATGGGATCCGAGTGGACGACGAGACGAACGCACCGCGTCTGGGGATCGATCCCTCAGGGGGCATGAAGAAGGGTTGGAGGAGACCGAAAACTTTAAGAATGGAGAGAGTAATTATAACGAAGTCGAGGGATTGGAGTGAGGAGGAGATGCACAAAGGGGGAGAGGAGGGAGGGATGGAATCTGGGGCCGAGTCTCGAGTGGGAAGGGAGTGAGGGGACGAGCGAAGAAATGAAGTACGCCCCGGAATGAAGGGGGAGGGGGGATCGGGGTGAGGAGGGAGGGAGGAATCTCAGGTAGTATGGAGGGGAGGGAAGGGGGATTAATAGGAGAGCGGGCGCTCGTGAGCGAGGAGGGGGGGACGACCTCCCCCTCGCCCGCCCCCTCCCTCTTTTATGCCTCCCGGCGTCAAACAGTAGCATCCGGCTACCGTGCGGCCATCTCCCCAGCCTCCTCCTCCTCGGCCATCGCGTGGGTCATCCACTCATTCCTCCCCCCCCCCTTTTCCCTCGCCCCCCTTATCCTCGCCCACCCCACGCACTCCTCGGATGCTCCTCTCGCAACCCTGGTGGTTGGGGGGGGGGGGGAGGGCCGGAGGGAAATGGGTGTGGAAGGGGTCTTGATGAGGAGTCTCTCTCGGTGCCGGCGAGGGCGTGGCGGCAAGGGGGGGGCTCTTTGCCATCCAAGCGGAGGGCGGGGGCAGGGGCGAGAAAGAAAGAGAGAGGGAGAGAGAGAGGGGTGAATGGAGGGAGGTCTCCTCGCCCTGACAAATAACTCCTCGGCAACACACGCATCAGAGAAAGACAAGCGTGCGCTCGGGAGAGGGGCGAAATACGAAATTCTCCATGACAACGCCGCAAATTCTCTCGAGGCAGTGTCATAAGGAACTAACTTCCACTTCGCCGCGGAAAGTTGGAGGCATCACGGTCTCGAGAGATTGGAGGCGCCAGCACTCCCAAAAAGAGTAGTGCTAGGTGTCAGGAGAGGAGTGCCCATTAGACCAAATACATGCGCAGCAATAGGTTTATGGGAAAAGAAATGCATAAAATTTATACCGATGGACACCACGAGCAGGAATAAAAAATTCACACCATGTAAGTATTTTTTTGTCCCGATGAGACAGTCATTCTGGCACGGAGAAACTCAAATAAAGAAGCTCTAATTCGTATAATGGGAGAAGAGTGAAACCTCTGAAAAGCAATTAACTTGATTAAAAGGCAAAATAATCGGACACATCTTGAGGCACCACTGTATCCCGAAGACCATAATTGAAGAACAAATAGAGAAATGATAGAAAGAAGAAGGCCGAGGGTTCAGCAGGGAGTTATAGGGATCCTTACCATTATTGACACACGACATTTATGGTTACAATTGAATATCAGATAATTGAAAGCATGGAAATTTTAGAGGAATTCCAAAGGAACAAGAGGTAAATTATAAAATAGATGGGATCGTGTAATTTTTTTTCAAAAACTGTCAAATAATGTTTCAACGGTGTTACACTGTATTCAAATCATTCATGGGCCACACAAATCTGTATTTATTTCATACAAATATCACGCATTCCAAGGAAAAGGTGTATGGCACCTTGTCGAAATCCTTTATTAGATTCAAAAATATCACTTCAATATGAATGTTATTTTCACCTGACTTCAAAACGTGGTGGTCACAAAGAGCTAGTTGTATCTGGCAAGACCTACCCTTTCTGAATCCGTGCATATTCCTCGTAAACAAAAATCCTGCCTATTGATAATGATAGATGTGATAACTATGTGTTCTGGAGCCTTACATGCAATTGATGTCAGAGGGATTTGTCTGTAATTACTTCCCCATCGCCAAACAGGCCTGATGTTAGCTCATTTTCATCATTGGGTACCTCGTATTCCGCCACCCTTGATGAGTAAAATTTATTTCTAAGTATGGCGCTATTTCTGTCGCCAATGTCTTATAAATAATGTCGCCAATGTCATAATGGTAAGAGACCGGAGTCACTTTAGAAATATTGAAAACATTGAACTTACAAGTCGGAGCAAAGTTAAACACTGCAAAGCTATTAGGTATACTTTCGGGTGCATGTGTGTGTAAGATGTTGTTTGAGTGTTTGCATGTGTGTGGGGTGTAAGTGTTCATGCATGAATGTATGCCATGTTTTTTTTTGTGGATGTATGATTTTGTGGTTATTGCATGCGGTTTTTTTTTCTTTTCTAAATTACGGGTGGTGTCCTAACACCCCCCGCCACACGCCCTCGCGGGGTATTAAGTAGATGTAGATAAATGCGGTCACGAATTTTATCGGGACCGGTAGACTTTTTGGATCAACGCTTTTCCAACTGACGCAGTACTCCACGACAAGATATATTAATTCCGTTCATCGCGCACTGGTACTGTCGAACTATACCACATTAATTCTTTCCTGGCATGGATTAAATTAACTTTTGAAGAAGTAGTTCAGTATATTATCTTTTTATAAACTTAATATTGTTTATTACTCTTTATCGTCTTTCAAGCGCACCGAAGGTATATTTCCCTGAACATCTCTTTGCCTGAGCTGTGCTGAACTTCTCTTCCCTGAGCTTTGAGACTTTCGTCCAATGTAGTCCCTAAAATTTTACTCTTGAAATCAGGCATGTATATGCCTACAGCCACCTCAGGAATTTGACCCTTTAAACTGCCCGAGTATGTGTGCCCTCTTTAGAAAGGCTCCAACGACATTAAACGCGAAGCAGTGGAATGTAGAAGGAGAGGAACCTCTCGCTGCAATGTCCATAGTTGACCATGATGACCTCAAAGACAACCTCAACGTTTCGATTCCATATTTACAGCCAAGTGGTTCAGGATAGGGAAGACGTGATTTTGTAATCCATCACAATAATTAAAAAGCCGTAGTTCAATGGCTGAAATGCAAACTTGATCCATCAAATTAATTTCCAATTTTCATTTTACCTTTTGGAAAGAGTATCATAAATAATTTTACTTCCCAATGGTATGAAATACGAGTACTTTGCACATGAAGCGAATATCTTTTGCCGTCCTTCCTCTCAGCATTCCCGTAATGCATACTTATCCCCAATCAATGCAAATGGCATGATAGCCTGATAGCTTTTTATGATAGATAGTTCATATCCAATTATCCGATGTTGCCAGGGACTAATAATTCGCCCGCGGGGGAGCAAGGGAGAAAAAGCGATTGAGGCCTCTTCTTTCCCCTTCATATGGTTTTCAGACATTTCCCTCTGACGGCACTCTTCATCACACAATGGATAATTTGCGACCAACTCAAAATCAAGTTTACGATTCCCAAAAACCTGAGGCTGAATAAGACTTATTGTGATATGTAACCTGTTAAGAGCGAATCCTCTTGACCTCCACTCAATGGTACGGACTGGGGTCCTGAACACTACTTTACATACCGGTTACACGAGTGGCGGCTTGAAACGTAAAACGTGGACATAGAAGTATGACATACGTAATGAGTGCAGCCTGGAGGAATGAGATCCTAATATATGCCTAATCCACGAATCTTCCATACGATGTAACGCCGTGCACTGCAATGATCCACCCTTCACTTCCGCGAACGAACGTACTTTCTCCGTCCACCATGCCTCTTTTTTTCCCTCTGCCTCACTGCATAACATTCTCCCCTCTGCAACACAGTATTCAAAATTCCACTGTCACGAAATATGCCCACCCTTCACTTTTCCTACCTCCTCAGAAATTTTCTGAGCAACCCTCTTTCCTCCTCTGCCATGCCCGTAACTTCTTCGTCTGTCTCCTTTTCGGCCCATTGCCATCCTCACTACTTATGGAGCGAATTCAAAGCCAACAGGTTCTTTCCATGACTAAATAAGATAACAAAATACACATGCACGGGGAAGGACCAACACCTTTGGCGTGGGTATCATAAAGCATTTCCACCAAGCTAACCAATTATATCGTAATTAACCGTTCGATTACAGAAATAAGTCACAAGGAAATTATCTGGGAGGAAATAGAAATATTCTCCGCTTGAATTCGCCCGTTTAGTCCCCACATGTGTAGCATGGGTATTATAAATATAGCAAGACACCCCACCACGCTGACCTTAGGCTGGGTGTCGTTAAAATAACAAAAAGCAGATCCAATGTATTTGTGAATTGCCCGTCCTGCATGTGTTAAATGAACACAGGTAATTAGGAACTGCGTTGCATGTGAGTCCGCCCTTTTTAGTGGGTTTACTTATTGGTCTTCTTGGTGCAGCCAGTGGAATAGTTACGGAAAGTATGACATTAGTATGGCACTAAAAATGTGTATGAATGCATGAATTATGATGTCCGTTGACGCGCCCTTCCAGTGTATCGCGGTGTGCCGTGTGTACATACGAAGTACGATATGTGAAAGGAATCGAGTGGAAGTAGAATGGCTGGTGACCTTAAACCCCCTGCCACACGTCCTTGCCACGGCCTGCGGGGTAGTCTATATGCATACATACAAATCTTGTCTCGCATTGGCAAGTTTCTTAAAATATCAGCATTGGACACCGTTTAAGAGATGTTTTCAATGGACACAAACTTAACACACCGACAATTCTTAGCCTCACCCAAAACACAACCTCAAATGAACTCAGTACAATAAGCCCCTCTTCAAATCCGGACAACTTTCTTCATTTCTTCGTTACGTCCCACATGCCTGTGTCCTATTCCGATCCCCTTCCTCACTTGCCTATGTTCTCCTCTCCGCCACGACCAATCAAAACGCTCTGCATTCACCTATACTACCTCCTTGCAATTTCTCCCAACAATCCCCTCTCCTCCCCCACATATTTCACTTGCACTTCCTCATTTATTTTTCTTTAAATTCCATTCACTTTCTCCATCCTTCTTCGAGCTTAAAATCCTCCAATCTATAGTACGCCTAACATCCTGCTTCAATGACTGTTTCCGAGCGTATTACCGTTCGATTTCTTTCCGCCCATTCACATATACATATGAACTATATTTATAAGATCCAAATTTAATTTATTTTCCATATTTGTCAACAGGATTCATTATTAATTGAAATTTTAATTAGAGGACCTTAAGACAAAGTACGCACCATGGATGCGTAATTTATTTGACTGAGTAGTTTTCATTCGCCTAATATTTTTACGCGATTTTACGAGTTTGTCCATGCAAACTCGCACTCAGTGCGAGCACGTAGCGGGCGTCTGTACGAGCATTTAGCATACGTTAGTGCGAGGACGTTGCGTACGTTATTGCGAGCATGTGGCGTACGTCAGAGCAAGCATGTAGCGTACGTCAGTCAGAAGAGCGTACCTCTGAGCGCCTGTGCTGCCAACTGCGCATATGTCGCTGTTTCTGCGGTCAAGCAGCAAACTCGAAAAAAAATTATCCGAAACAAATGAACAAGAGGTGCGCGAGAAAGAAGGGTGGGGGCGAAGGGGAGGGGGAAGTGGAAAGAGAAGTGGCAGGGGATTGGTGGAGGAGAAATGGAAGGCATTTGTTATGCGCCCTTTCCCAGACGCCGGAGCCACCAACGGCCGGCAGCAGCGCGACGATAATGAGAAAGTATGCGCAAGGAACTTTAATAGCGTAGCCTGGAAGCTCTCTATAAATCGTCCATCCTGACGTGGCTCTCCATATATTTCCCCTCCCATCTTTAAGCCTCCTCCCCTTCCTCTCGCCGCAGAGGGCCCCCACCACACCCTCAATCTCCCAGAGGAACAGCCGCCGCCACACACAATACCAGAGAACGAACGTCTTTGAAGGAGGGGCCCATTCCCAGGTCACTCTCGCTCATCTCTCTCTCGGTTCACGAAGAAATTTTTAAACCTTATTATTTACATTATTTCCATTAATATTAGACTTCGAAAAACATGAGAAAGTTGATGTGATATGGGCCTGGAGGACTGTTACGCCACATTCGGAATACGAAGCAAATAATTGCGATCCATGTAAAACCATGGAGGTTTTGGAAGATGTTGCACCGCATTCCCAATAAGGAGCAAGAGGAAGAGGGGCGATAAAAAATCACTCATGCAATATCCGTAATATACATTACGAATTTTTCCCTCTTAGCAACTATTCCACTGGCTGCTAAGAGACAAATAAGGAAACCTATTACAAGGAGCGGACTCACATGCAACGAAGTCACCAATTAACAGGTAGCATTCTACCCATGGAGGACGGACCATTCAGAAATACATCCGATCTACAAACTTGGAATGAGCAACTACTAGGATGATCAGGTGGTTTCAGGAGGGGAGAGGCACGAGTGATGGCATAGCAGTAACGAGGTTATTGACAGCGAGGAACATACAATTAGGATGTTTTTTTGTTTAATAGATTTCGAGAAAGCATTCGATAGAATTAATTGGGTAGAATTAATGAATTTATTGCAGAAAATATAAATAAATTGGAGGAATAGTAGACTCATCCGTAACCTGTACATGTCTCAGACACTTGGCATCGAACAGCGCGAATGGTACTGATGTCTTCTCGCTGTCAAGGTCTTTACTCTTTCGCTGATGGTCACGGGCTGACAGAAATAACGTATTTGAATCTTTATAAGTTTATTGATATTGGCTATAGGAATTTACCTAAGTTTGCATTCACAGTCAATGGCTCAGACGTCTTTCTTCATGTCTCACACAGTTTAGGTGCGAGTGGCGGAAGAGGTGTCGGGATGGGCGATGTTAGGAAGATGGGTAAGACAGGGATATCTACATCTTCATGCATAAAGCCCAGGAGACCGCCGAAACGGCGTGTGGCGGGAGGTGCTGGGACACCAGCCACGAATGAACTATGGAAATCATGACACCTCTAAACAAATATTATTTTGATCATGCACTGGAAAAATACTAATTCCACGAAATAAGTTCCTTACACGCACAACTATTCAATAACAGAAATATATACGAAGCATGCGGGAGGAATGTTAAAAAAATGCTTACACTTAAAATCCACGCGGGATATCGACTACCACTACCAATTACGAATTATCTACTTCGCGCCCGCGGTCATATCCATTTTGATCTCTAATTAAAAGAACGACATTTTAAATCTATCCGATCTACTGGCTAGCTCCCTGATTTTAAGTACGTGAATTGATCTATCATAGTACATCGGAGCCTGTAATATTTCTTCAACATCCTCAGATAAGTGACTAGCCATAAATTTAAACATTATATTTAACCTATAATCCAACCTACCGTCAACTAGTGGCCCTCATTCTATTTCTTCCCATGAAACTGCTATTGTGTTCATAACATCTTTTCGAAAACCTAGCTACTCTACGCTGTACTCGATCTAGTTCCAAAATTAAACCAACCTCGTGAGGATCCCATACACCCGCAGCGTACTTTAAGTGGGGCCTAACTAACGTAAAATAACAAAGCTCGTTCACAATACCATTCCATTATCCAAGTATCCTTTTAATGAAACCAAACCTTTTATTTGTCATTCCGCAAATTTCACGAATGCGTTTTCCCCAATATATATCCTTAGTTATCAAGACACCCTTGTATTTTATAGTTTCCACGTTTATTATGTAGGTTTTCTGCATCGCCTAAGTGAAATGCGCTTCCTCCAGATATATCCATTATCACCCGTGCTTTTTCATGTACGTTTGGTGGGAAGGGTTAAAGAAAAATGCGAAGAGCTGGGGGTAGGAATAGGATTCGTTGGAAAATCCATAAAATCAGTTAGGTTTGTTGATGATCACGGTTTAGTTTGTTTGTCAGTCAAGGGTTTTCAGAAAATGCGCAAAGTATTGAAATTCAGTCCGGTAGGCATGAGAGGAGAAAAATGTGAACAAAAGAAGACTTTCCGGTTTTCAATAAAGAGAAAATATAAGTTAAATATCAAAATAGGAGATCATAAAAAAGAGCAGGTTGTACATTGTACGTATCTCGGAAGGGTTTAGGACCAAAATGGTCAAAGTAATGGGGACGTAAGGAGATGAATAACGTTTGGCAAAGAAGATTCCACAAGGAGGGAATTGATATCAGGGACGTTGAGTAAGGATGTTACGAAAAGGTTCATGAAAAATTGGATAAGGAGCGTAGTTATGTACGGGGTAAAAAGATGGTCACTGAAGCAGAATAATCTACGTAGATTGGAGGCTTTTAAAATATGGGTGTGGATAAGGTGAAGTGGGCAGAAAGAAATGCAAATGAGGTGTTAGGCATGGTGGGGTGAGAGACATAAAGGTGACATAAAAAAAGATTAATAAGGTGACATAAAAAATGGATGCAAAGCATTTTGTTCGGTAATTCGATGCTGAAAATTATAATAGAAGAGATGTTAGCAAAATGGGAAGAGCAAGAAATATGGTATTGGTATGTTGGACGAATTAAAGTGAGGAAGGAAGTAAGCGGATTGAAAAAGAAACAATGCGGTGTCAGTTTTCAGGTTTTTTTAGAGGCAAGGAAATATATGGTTTCATACGCTGTCTACCAAAACCTACCTCGACCTGTGCGAAATTCTTGCCGGTGTGAATTATAATACAAAAGAAGGAAGGAGATGGTGTTAGCCAAAAAAAAAATTGAAGAACACAAAATAAGACCCTCATACGTGTTCCAAAATGTTCGATGGTAAGATCACCTTCCTACACGGTAAGAAGGAACTGGGGTGAAGGTTTCTGGAGGGGAGGACGAGGACACTGACTGGAAGGAGAAGGCGCCGAAAGGTTTATCCCGGTCCCGAACCTTTCCTCGCCACTCCTCTTCTTCATAGCCATGTCAAGGGATTAATTGCGCGCCGAAACCAACTTTCGCGACCATCTCAACATTCCCTTAAAATGAAATGTCAATATAATGATTGTAAAAGACAAGAGCATCGGGCACACCTTGAGGCACAATGGATTAATTAGAAACATAATAAAAACCACAGTAATCAACCCAAAGGTCTGTTGGGTAGGTGATGGTAGAGTTCACCCAGTACTAAGCCCTACACAGCATGCGAAATACGCACATCCGGGCAGGAGGACGAAATCCTTTCCCTGCGCCGGTTATGGTTTCCCAGGAGGAAGATCTGGTACCGGAAAAATCACACAGCTGAGGGTGCTCGAGAGGCGTGACCCGGGTACTCCGGTCTGTACCCCAGTAACCAAACACTCTAAACCCCTGTTCTAACAAACCCCTTCCCCCCCGTAGGAGCAAAATAGAATTTTAAGCGAATTTCCCGCAAGGAAGACCTAGAGTTAAGTTCGTAGAACGAATACAAAGGGTCGTAAAACAGGGAAGGTGTCAGGGCGTGTGGGGATAAGCTCTCAAAAGAGAATAATGGGGGACTGAAGTCAACCAATCACAAAAGTTAAATTAATAACGAGGAACATGAATTAAAAATTTGCACTTCAAATACATTTACGTACTTGAATACTTTTCTTAATTGCAGAGTGCTGAAGTGATTTTAAATTTGATCAAATTAAATTAAAGTGTTTAAAATTAAAAGTTAATTATATGTTTTTTAATGTCGCGTTTGGTCTGACGCACCAAAATCGGAAAGCGAAGCGAGAGCGCAAGCGTGGACACCTTTGGGATGGATGGGCCCCCACGTCATCCAGCGGCTCCAGTTTGCCCAGGATTGTGCGACTGGAGTCACACTGGAGGCGGGGGCACTCACTCTCCCTCCTCCGCCCTTCAAGAAGCTACCATCTCCCCGGGGGCACCG
Organism: Hetaerina americana; assembly: GCF_022747635.1. Lineage (NCBI taxonomy): Eukaryota > Metazoa > Arthropoda > Insecta > Odonata > Calopterygidae > Hetaerina > Hetaerina americana. The sequence continues at coordinate 6,071,289 of NW_027286070.1, forward strand.
AGGGGACCTTATTCCGAGGACGCCCCTCATCACTACCCGGAAAATAAATGATATTCATCTCCCATCCCCAACTCATAGAGAAAGGAGAACCCCGACCCCCGGCCTCGTAAGACTATAACTCATCACGGGGGAGCGGAACACAATGGCACCCACCCATCCCAACCGGAGGGAAGAGAATTTTCGGCGGCGGCGATGGAGGGGGCGGTCCAGGCATGCATTCCTCGCGTTCCACCGCCTCGCCTGCCCCCGATATCTCACCATTTCCCCACCCCTTTGCTCCGCCGCTCGTGTCCCTTACCTCCCTGTCTTCTTGCACGCCATCGCAGCCCTTCTGCCGGACGCTATCACGGCGAGGGCCGCTCTACGGTTTAGGGGATATTGCCGTACACGGCTGGGGAAGGGACGAGGCCGAGACTCATCGGCTGAAGTTAAGAGAGGTTCTTCTTGCACCCGAATATCAACAATGCTTGGTTTTAACTTACGAATCACATGGAGATATTTCACTCCACAAGGTGCTATTTATTTCCTTATTTTTTCAATTTCTCCCGTCATTACTCTCATCTTATAAAGTCAAAAAGTGGCAGCCAATATGCCAATAAACCTTTTCACACCTGTATAATGAAAAAAACCTCATTGCATTGCCTACAATTTTAAATAAAACAAACCATTTCGATTCAAAATTCAAGAAACTTTTAGAGTTCAATCGGTACCTTCATTTGGATCCGGTGAGTTATATTCACTTTGTTTAAACCAATTAAAAATAAGTTTTCTGTTGACTATTTACAAATGATCAGAACATTTGAAAGAGAATCCGAAAGTATTTTGGTCGTACGCCAGAGAGGTTCAGGGAACTAAGTCAACAGACAATTCACTCAAAAACGATAAAGGCGAAAGAGTGACTAGCACTTCGTGACTATATTCCTACAAGGAACTAGCGTCGGTGAATTGCGCCGTGTCCATCGCTAGTAGATCACAAGGTTCTCAGCGATTGGATAAAGGCTAATGTAACACCAATACTTAAAAACAGAGACAAGGAGGAACCGAGTAATTACAAACCTATTTCCCTCACATCCATATCATGCAAGACCATGGAACATATAGTTGCTGGTACGATAGTCGGATACCTGGATAGTCAGGAGTTTTTGATGAATAACAAGCACGGTTTCCGAAAGGGTAAAAGACAAAGAGAGACAATTTGCGCTTTTTGTTCATTGTATCCTTAGTTCGGGAGAGAGCAATGGTCCAATGGGTGCGGTTTTCCTACATTTAAAATAATCTTTTTACTAAGTACTTCATAATAAACCAATCATAAAGCTATCAGCATAGAATAACATAGGAACATAGATAAAATATCTTGGGCTGAATTAAAGACTTTTTCAATGGTCTTGTAAGAGCAGTCATAGATGGTGTTCACTCCAATACAGTAGAAGTCACTTCAGATGTTTCCCAGGGAAGTGTAATTGGACCTCTTTTATTCCTTCTTTACGGCAGCGACATTAACTCTGTAGCTAAGATCGGTTATTTGCCAACAATGCGGTGGTTTACAGAGATATCCGTAATCCGGAGCATAACGCACCTTTAGCAGATGAACTAAATGCTATTCACATTTAGGAGTGTACTACGCAAGTGCGCCCATGGAAATTAGAATTAAACTTAAAAAATACATAGTGATGAATATTTGGAAAAAGAGAAATTCCTCCCAGAACGCCTACTGCACCGGGAACACCGAAATAGAAAGTGTAGACTCGACTAAATACTTAGGCGTTACCCTCACTCACAATCCCTCATGGATGAAGCATATATGGGGAATATGTGGGCAATCTAACAAAAATTAGGATTTATTAGAAGATTTTAGGTAAATGTGATGATAAGGTCAAAGAAAAATGTTATCTGTCGCTGGTTAGGCCTCAATCACAATATGCGGCTACGTGGTATATGGGATCCTCATGAAGTTGGATTGATTGCCGAATAGAGCGCATGCAGCGTAGAGGAGCTAGAATTGCAAAACGTTGCCATGACAAACTGACTAGCGTATAAATATAATTAGAGGAGGTAGATTGGGAATCACTAACGGAGCGAAGGTTAAATTGAACATTAAATCTCGTGAATAAATCGGTGGATGTCGCTTTAGCAATGATGTTGAAAATGTTTTATTAGCCCCATTGTCTTACGGTAGGGGAGACCATGTCGGTGAAAATTGGTGCAGAGCAAATAGATTTAAGGTGTCGTTTTTCCCGCGAAAGTTAAGGGATCAGAATAAAATAACGCTTGTTCGACCGCGCTAGGATGAAAAGGTGTTCTGGGTCAAGGGTGATCCTACTTTTAAATACCTAGCACCTCGACATCTTCTTTTCTATGGGGAAAGATTAACAACACACGATTAACTTTTTAGATTTAAGAATCCCATTAATTAAACAAAAGCATGTATTCGTTATTTTCAGAAAACAAAGCTACAAAAATTTACTAAGGAAAATAGCCATCAATCAAACCTCCCTCTTACACTAAAAAAAAACCAACCGACACCAAAGGGTAAACCCTAGCATTTCTCCAGAATATCTCTCACAAATTATCCAATCGCCTCCAAACCTCCTGTAGAGCTGATTTGTATACATCCTGACCCTTTCCAAACTTCTAAGCAACGGCAATGATACACAAATGGAGAGAAAAGAGAATTAACAATTGTGATTTCCACAATACCATTTTCACTCACACGACCCGGGTTTCAACACTTCGTGTTACGTTCAGGTTCGCCGAAGTAAAGATGACACAAAGTGTTGAATCCCCCGGGTCGTGTGAATAAAAATAGTACAATGGAAATCACAATAGTTAATTATCTTTTCTCTCCAAAATGAATGTTTCCATCAAGTTAAACCTGAAACTATATCGTTCGTTAAGAATGCTACGCAAGATAGTAGCAGTTTCTAAATTAAAATGTAACAGCTGCAATATAATTTATATTGGTCGGCCTGGCAAAAACATCCAAAAACGGGTTCAAGAACCTTACAGTTGTTTTAAAAAATCTAGCTCAGCCTCCTCCTTCACTACACATTTAAAATACCACAATGGCAACAGTGCCTATGCCCTGGAAGTGTAACATTACGAAGGTTTTCAATTGGATGCCCTCGAACTGATGGAAATTGTAAGACTTTCCTCTGCAATGAGCACATTTTCCCCACATTTCCCCATTACTCCCTGCACATTTGAACCCAAAGAACAACCACATGCCCCACTCCTTCCCTTCCATCACTACTACTCCACAATCGTCTCATTATCCCATCACCCCTCATTGACCATAACCCCCTTTCCCACATTTTACCACCCCATAACTTCTTGTCGTCTTATAAAATCCTTAAAATATAATCCATAATTACCTGCGTAATAGAAGGTTCATAACGCACCCTCACAGAGGAAGAAGGTGAACAATCCGAAAACAACCTGAGTTGTTTTAGGATGAGACCCCTCGCCCACCACGACCCTCGGCAGCAACGGGGGGGGGGCAGAGCAAGGTCGCCCTCGGTCCCCTCCACGCGCGTCATTCATCATCAACAGGTTGCCGGTGCCAGGGAAAACGTCACCCCGGAACAAAAGAAGAGCGACAGGCGCGAAAACGGGGAGAAAGGAGTGCGTGCAGGAGGATGGATACGAGGGGGCCAGAGGGGGTGAATGAGGGAGGAGGGCCGCCGGGGGTAGGGGGTGATGGCGCACCTCCCCCCCGCCGTGGCATCGGCCTTTGAAGCGAGAGCCATCATCAACATTCCACCCCGAGCGGGAGATTAATAGCACCGCGATTCGACCCGCTGATTGCCGCAACCACGCCGAAGAGCCGCTCCCCGACCTAGCGGGGGCGGAAAGAGGACTGTGCCCCGCCCCCTCGCCCCAGCATCCCGGGCATCAGCAGCCTCTTCGTATGGAATCATAATGAAATTTACTCTTCACGATCATCGAGCCCACTCCCCGGAGAACTAACTACTTGCCCTTTTTTCCGGAGACGAGAAGAGGGGACGGACGGGCGGGTAAGTGCCGCGGCCTGCTAAAAGGTGAGAGGACCCTCGCAGCCGTCGCGTCCCGGAAGGAAGAGTTGGTCATCGGAACGAGCAAGCACCCCGACAGCTGAGCCCCATACGCGCGCACACGGTGTTCAGGGCCCTAAGGGGGACGCCCAGGGGAGTTCTTCGGAGGGGAGCAGAGGCCCTACCGCGTCCCATTTCGCTGCGGGGAGGTAGCCCTGCGTCCGTCTCCCTGGGGACGGCCTGCCGCGCGTCCGTCATCCACGCCTCCGACGGCGACCGGTTGAGGGGCACTGACCGCCAAACAGACAGATATATGTATGCGTAAAAACGATGACAAGTGAAGGCCCATTGTATACGCACAACTCGAATACCATACATCTCTCAACCTGAGTATGCATATGGCTAACCTGGAGAGGAAGGCATAGGAAATTAAAATGTATTTCACAAGAAGCGTAGGGTAGCGATGTTTTTCAGGGTAGAAATGTAAATCACAGGTGTTATCAATCGTATATTGAGGTGGTGTGCGGTAAATTATATTGTATAGTACCCCGAAAATCACCGCTAGGGTGTGTGGCAGGGGGCGTTTACACATCACTTTTGGCCCAAAATACTCCCCCGCTAATAATGCGGTCGGACAAAGTTATTCTAATCCCTTATCATGCCTGAGAAAAAAGGCATCCCAAATCTATCAGTTCGAACATCTCTAATTTAATTCGTATGATCTCCCCTATCGTAGAACGATTGGGAGGTAAAAATAAGAAGAGGTAAAATATATTGACATTTTCGTAAAAAATACTCCAGAGGCCATCAAATGATTCGGGCATCAGTGACCATAAGACTATATTAGAAGGAATTACACGAAGTTCGCAAAACAAATAGAGCCTCTTTTTAATTAAATTATATTTTTAACGGTTGCGCGAGAAATTAAAACAAGATCTGCAATCTTTCAGTATGGAAACCCACAGTGGTGTTACAAAAAAAACACTTGGACACGTTTTTACACGCGAGCGTAAAAGTTGACGGAATTGAGAAATGTCTTTCACATAGACTGACTCAAATGGGATAATAATGAACATACATTGCATAAAAGAGAAGCAATAGTGCTCTCGGGGGCAAAGGAAAATTCACTCAAATTTCATAAATAGTTAGCAAAGCATTGACAAAAATCAAAAGAAGACCTCAGTAGAGAAACTCGTAGAATGAAATGCAAAACTTAATGTCTGCTGTTACATGTCCTTATAAATCAACCCCAGCACACACCCCTGCGGTGGCTTGGTACCATGAGGAAGTAGATGTGCATGCAGACGGAGCAAAATTAAAGCAAATTGTGCTGCGTATAATGAGGACCATCTTGAGTAGATTTCAAGAATTATTTAGATAGTGCTATAATTGAGAAGATTGGTTGAAGCAGAACTTGAATCGAAAAGCGTCGCTTTTGACTCACAGCTTCCGACGTAACCACCCAACTGTTGCCCTCTTGAGTGACCATCCAAATTTATGCTCTCGTCTTGCGCCCTCTATGGTTGCTACCTGTTGTTTGTTGAATTAAAACTCTCCACAAAATTCATCTAGATCTCTCTCCGCAAGCCTGCACAAGGGCTTGTTGCAGGTGGGGTCACCATCCATGACCTCAACTGGTGATTGTCATTAATGACTTTCGGGAAGTTCAAATTGGCGGACGTCCATACTTTAGCAAAATGTATCTCTAACAGCCGATACTGTTGTTTCTCTCGCGTGAAATTACTCCGAGTGCTTGGATGTGACGCGTAATTCAACCACGCTTTCGATGCCCTATCCTGTGAGAAAAGCATTCCACCTCCTCCATTCTTGGCCTCCGAGGTAAGCCCCGCGTGATTTTGGCGCTAGCGTCCCATTTTCCCGGTTTCCCCAGGTTAATCGTCTCCGCGGAAGTAGCAACGCGATCCTGTCTACCCACGTCCCTTCACACCGAGTGTCACAAAGTGCGGCACCCTTCAGTATTTCCTTAAGCCAATGGCAAATCCCCAAGGTATCCACATCACTGGGAGCAGTATTATTTACCAGTTAGGATATCCAACAGGAGGAATGGTAGCGACAAAGGAAATCAGCGACAGGACTCCTAAAGGTACAGGTACATCCGTGTGACACATGTGGAGCCACCGCTGGCGTTCGATCGATGGGAGCTTCCCAGTAAGTCGTGCGTCAACCACTCTGCACACCACTTAACATTTATCAACTCTTAGGTCGTCACTTGATCGACATCTACATAATACCCTGCAACCCACCGCAAGGACGTGTGGCGGGGGGGTGTTAGATCGCCATCCGCAAAACAGATACCAACTAACAGATAGATGCACATGCACCTACGAATATACTTTGTGTCTACGCAGTGTTTAATCTTGTCCTCTCTTGTAAATCGAATGTCTTCACTGTTACTATAATGACTTTGATTTCTTAATATGACTCTTGACTGTCCGGGGAAAGAACGAATATTTGTATCTATCTGTACTGGAGTCTATCTCTCTTATCTTTGTGGTCTAACCTACCTAAATAGTGTTGGCCATTATGATTCCTTTTTGTGTCATCGCTGAACTCGTTTGCTCTGAACGGTGTTGAAGTCTAAGATTCACATATTCTCTCCCTATGAAAGGCGTGGTGTCACAACTACCCCCAAATATTTAACTTGATCTTCCGTAGTTAGCACTGAGCCCTCTATTTCATTATTTACATCCTGCTCATCACTTCCTTTAACAAAATGCATAAAATTCCTCAAAAGAAGGCTATGCATTCTAGGCTCAAGACTAGGCTAGATTTTTAATTTCAAATGTATTCAGGAGCCACGAACATTTCATTGATACAGTATCGGGCCACCGCTTCGACTGGATTTAAGCTCACATTCAAATGCGTATGCAACCTAGCTACGTTGTTAACCCCAAGTATTTACTCTGTTGTCGTCTTCGATCACAACTATTGAAATTCTTAACCATACGCGGAAACATTAAACTTGAACCCTATCCATCATTGAGTCTGCCTCGTAGGCCCTCAAGCATAAACATCACACCGCGGAGCAATAGCGGGTGTAATATCTTCTAAACACCTTCGTTAAAGTATTGTCTCAAATTCATTCTGGGGATATTTCCCGTATTTCAACCTTCGCTCTCAAAATGATCCCAAGCATAAATCTTCGGCAATTCCTGTGCACAGCTAATTTGATCATAACTTGTGTTTACCAACCCAACTGCCTTCAGTCGCTCACCATCCATCTAGGACGACAAGCGCACCTCTGAAGCATCCCTCCCATACGCATGCTATGTGGGGAGCGGTGGAGTGGGGGGGAGGGGGGAAATTCTATGAGGGGGTAATGGAAGCAGCGGTATGGAATTCGACAGAGGGCGGTGGAGCGCGTGGAATGCGGGCGGAGGAGAGGGGGGGGCGCGAGGGGGCGTGTGTCGTCTCGATGGCGAGGGAAATACCCCCGCCCCAGCCCCCTCCCCCACTTCCCTCTCCACGAGCGCCACAACGACGGAAACGTGGTGGTGCCATACGTACGTACACCATTTACACTGTAATCGACGGCAATCCCGCCTCATTGCCACGCAAGGCTATCACCAGGGGTTGTCGGCACATAGGGCAAGGAAACCTAAGGATAGCGACCTCGATGAAGTGCCTAGAGCCACGAATTTCAGGTACAACAGCACGACTACATTGGGAAACAATCTCAGAAGCCAGGCAGCACCTTAGGCAACAATTACAGATATTTCTCTCTTATATCTCTTAGCCCTCAAAATTCACGCCAAGTACGTACTTAGCAAACCACCGCCTGGAAGGAAGGGATACGCTGCTTTGTACTTAAATACTAAAATTGAATGTTGCATAATGTCAGACACTAATGGAAATTTTTAAGTAACCAATTGAAGGCCGCATATTTGTCATTTGCCAACCAAAATCGTTATGAATGCGATAACAGTGATATGGAATTTGTTTGGCGTAACGTGAAGGATTACAACACAGAAGAATATACATGTACTTGTACATTCACGCCACAAGCCCCACAGCTCCAAAGAATATGTTCTCCCAAACACTCAATTACTAAATATCCACACTCTCCGCCTAGCAGAGCATATGTCAATCATATCTGTATTCGCCGGCGACATTAGTGTCCCGTCCGTTCATTTGGACAACTATCTGGTAGAAATGCCAGCAAAAAATCTCGATTCACCGCAAAATTTTCCGAATACATTTGTCAATTACTCGTCAGACTGATGGTGATATCGCCGACACGAAGTATCACCATTCTCCACATATTTGTAACTAATAACTCGGAGATTATTAGAGGCGAATAAAGAAATAGGGGCATTAGCAGCAAAAATATTACGTGCGTATGAATTAAAAATAAATACACAAAAGTGATTTCGCAAAAACCTTTAAAAAATGGAACCAATAATGGGAATTTTAATGGTATTCATGAGAAATTAAAATAAGAACTGCAATCATCCAGGTTGAAAACCCGCAGCGCTGGCACAGGACTTAATTGGAAAATGCTCTTAAATATTATACATATACATGCACGTGACAAAATAGAGAATTGTATTCGAAACATATTCGGATACAAAATAGCTAACCAAGGTGACAGTAAGTTTGCTGCGTAGACTTATAGTGCTTTCGTGGGTGGATTCTCCTTATGGTAGATGCTGCTTGTATATGTATTTGCATGAGTGCGAATTAAAATAAGTTTTGCATGAGTAAATATGTCTGTGTGGGTGTACATTAGAAGGTTTATTTTATTTTTGCATGTAGTTGTATTCTATTTTACGGGTGTTATCCTAACACCCCCTGTACGGCCAGACGCCCCTACGGGGGATTTCGGGTAGAGTGTAATTGTAGATGTACATAGAATGATGAAATATATCCTTCTCGTAACGGCACTCTCACTGAGAAGTTCCAATCGCCCAGAAGCCGATTTTTATTCATTTAGTGCCCTCCGAGACACCACTAGAGTGTGTTGCAGGGGGTGATTGCACACCAGACTACCCTCGACCCAAAACAACTTTCCCTCCTAGCGCGGTTGAACAAACGTTACTTTACTCTGATTCCTTATCATTCGTGAGAAATATGACATCTTAATTCATAGATTTTTGTCTTAATTGATTTTTCTTTGACTTGATCCCTTTGATTTTTCTTATTCTGAACAGACATACATAGCTATCTAGTCTAAAAATTATTTACTCGAAGACTACTATGACAATTAATCTAAGATAAACAAATATTCAGAACAAGTACTCGTAAGAGGGTTGGGCGTCACAATCTCAAAGAATTTTTCATGGAACGAGCAGATTAGGAGGTTTTGTGGGGCCGCCTTGAAGAAACTAATGTTCAAAGCCGCTCAGGACTGTATCTGGTCATCACTTCGTCCAGTAAAATCGTGAAACATGTAATTGGAACCCGTCAGATGAGGTGTTGAATCGGAAGAGAGAAAAGGTGAAAAGAAGGCCCGCTATCTTGGTGAAGAAATGTAACGATAATTAAGCATGTTCAACGTAGCTAAGAGTTTCTCCAAGCACCGAAGCCGAGAGCCAGACTTTATTAGATAGGAAACGGGGCTCTCGATATAACGTATGACACCGTTTACATCACTAAGGCTCATCATTATATCGGTAGATAGAACTATCCGCATAAGATAAGGTAGATGGAGTTCAGGACCAATTGAATCACATTACCTTCCTCGTGAGATTTTCGATCGCAACCAAAACAATGCGAAACAAAACTACTAGCGATGCACCTAACTACGAACCAATAACCCCGAGCACTTAAACCGTTCACTGTAGCCAACCGAGTCGGACCTAGGCCCCCGTCCCAAGACAAACACCCGATTTTGGTTTCTTTCGCCTTACATCTCTCCATCCCATCAGCGTAGTTTTCTGGGAACCACTGTTTTGCATTCCACGCCTATATCATGTGCTCCTCGCGCAACATCCCGGCCAAAACGTTCCAAAAAATGTTTACAGCCGGCTGATCCTCGAGGGATGGAAACTCATTTACTAAAGTCAAGTGCACACACAAGCAATTCAGAGACATATCTCGGAAATCCGCTCACAAGACTCGGAACTTAAAATTCCGCCCGCAGATGGGAATGGAAGTGTGGTCCCGCGGCCGAGGAACGACAGATTCCTCGAATGTGAAATTTCCAGGGGGGCGGGGGCGAATGGGAGGGCCGAGCGAGGAGTGGGAAGAAGACGTCGGAGAGGTCACCAGGGGTTGAATGGGGAGGGGATCGGAATGGAGGGAGAAGGTCCAGGAAAGGGGGGAGGCGTTGTTGTGGCACGCGATGCTGGCTCAGTGCACATGGTTTACGGCCCGAGCTCAACCAACAATGTCGACGGGAGGGGAAGGCGTTTGACCGGTTGAGAGTCGCTGGCGCTTTTAAAGGGGGGAAAGGGGGGGGCGTGGGTGCACGCGGAGGGAGGGGGAAGAAGTTGGCACACGTCCCGAAGAGAGGGCGGCGGATTGGGAGGGGAGACCCTCATGACCCCCTTCGACGGTGCCACCCACGCCCCCCCCTCTATGCCCAACCACTCCCTGAAAATTACCAAACCCCACCCACGACACTGCCTACTGCCGCGAGTTTTCCCCTTAAACCGAAATATTCTTCGACCACGTCCGTACATCAAGCATGAATTTTTCATGACGAGAGAGCTCTCTTGGAGTTCATAATCAACATAAAACGTTAACAAAGAGTTCGTAAAAGGAATAACAGATGGCAATAAGGTGCTTTCTTTCGAAATCGCCATTGTGCGTGTCCTCGGCCACGCCATCGCATTCTTGGATGAAGAAGGTGCATCTCCGTCCTAAGGAGCGCTCAGAGCGACGCCCAAACGGTAAGTTATCTATCAGACAGTTGTGCCAATTACTTTGACTTCAAAAATCCAAATATTTGCCAGGTTTTCAAGCCAAATATCATGTTTCTTCATGTCGATGTCAAAGATTACATTCTGCGTAGGCATAAGGTATATTCGTAGGTTCATGTGAATGTTAGCTACTAGTTAGTACACGTACTTGCATGCATGAAAGTTAAAAAGATTTTCGCATTAATATATAAGCACCTGTGGGTGTGGATTGGCATTAATTTGTTTGTTTTGCACGTGGCTTTATTTTCTTTTACGGGCGGTGACCTAAGACCTAATAATATTTACTTATTACTTTCTTAAAAAGCAATCAATTTTCTTTCTGGTGCTACGATGGAACTCTTACAATTAATTGTATTCCGTAGTGACAACAACAAAGGTAATTTTACCCTGGTATCATTCTAACCATATAATTCCTTAGAAAATAATAAATATCATCCTGGAGGTGAGCATGATACTACCAAATTATAGAAGAAAGTGCAATTTCCTAAAAATAACTACCGAGCAAAATTTTACTACCCATAACATAGTCATAGAAACTAAGTCCATTAGTCAAAAAATCAATTAATGTCTTCATTTGAATATTCCTTAACAATGGCTAAAGAAAGTAAAAACAGGTAAAAAGCTATCAATTAAAACACATTCAGAAAAAATTCCCGGCTAAATTATGACCAAAATATAACTTTTTTACTCATATTGGTATGCTATCACTTTTAAGAACCTCCATCAGTCAATTCCAGTACACACAGAGAACAAATGAATCAGGCCAATCATTGTTCGTTTATTTTGTGAGATTTTCGCGAGAAGAATTCGAAAAGTTGACAAACAATTAGAGAATTAGATTTTCCTCATGAAACTAGATTTTCGCGATAAGAATTCGAAAAGTCGACAAACAATTAGAGAATTAGATTTTCCTCATGAAACTCGAAGGACACGCTCTGCAAAATATTATGCCGAATAGGGTGAATGTGCAACAATTTGAAAATACGCAATAAAAGGACACAACCACTTTTTCGCCGGAGGGAAGAAGATTGCGAGCACGGGCGAAAATGGGCGAGAGGAAAGGGAGGGGGGAGAGACGAGTGCTGGGAGGGGAGTGGGTGGTCAATCAAACAATATATCGAAACAATACACCACGAGGCGGGGCGGCGGAAGGGTATGTGGCAGGAGGTGATAGGGCAGCAAACCATTCACCATTATTAGTTCATGCGTGCATTTCAATATTTATTAGCTTTCTACAAAAACAACGAACAAAGAGATACAAGCCAATCCAAATAATGGATTAAATGACTAAATCATTACATTTTTGTCTCTAAGTACACATATTCGGGTGCTTGGGTTCAAATTTATTATGATTGCGTATCGCTTGAGGGAAGAGCGAATAATTGAATCTGTCCGTGACGGAGCATCTCTTTATCTTTCATGCTATCCCGGCAGTCGAATCCACCAATTGTGTCAAAACAATTGCCATCTGTGAGTCAAAAAGACTCAGGTGCCTTGCATCTTTCTAAAACTAAGAAGTGTTAGTGGTAAGTGTAGATAGTTAGAAGAAGTGTAGATGGTATTGTTATCTTTTACGGGTGGTGACCTAATACCCCCCGCAACACGCCCTTGCGGCGGCTTGCGGGGTATTATGTAGAGGTACAAGTGTTCCTCTTCTCTTCGGATATCAAACACCTCCCGAATTAAATCCCCCAGAAAACTTGTGCCGCCTACTCATTTGCCAGAGCATTGTTTAACAAACTTTGTGGATTTTCTACGAATCTTAGACAAATTTTTTTAAATCAAGGTCATCTCCAATTGATCCCAAACACTTATGTATAGCCGCGTATGCCAAGTGTGGCCTAATTAAAGTAGAGTAAAACTTTTCTCTCACCTTTTCATCCAATTTTCTTACTTAAACGTCTCATGAAACGTAGCTTCTTAAACACAGGCCCGCATAATATTCCCAAATAACCCATAAAAGGTTTTCTGATGGTGTAACAGTATCTTTGGTCGATTCTTTTCCCTTCCATTCATTTCATGCAGTGCAATTCTTCTCTATTCTTCCAAACTTCAGTGCTATCAATGTTCTGACATTTAATTCTAACCCTTGCACCACTCCGATGCCTAGCGTAAACCCCTAGAGTGAATCCCGCAATCCGCCGGTGCACTTATTTCTCCGTAAATCGTCTACAAATGAACTAAGGTTGAAGTCCTTATAGACAAGGATTAAGCCCGGGTCTAAAAGCATTCTCCTGGGCGCCAAATGCACACTCCTATAGGTTTTTAAGCCGTAGGTGCACACCTGCGGGGAAGGGAAACGATAATTGAAACCTAAAAACGGTCATTGAAAGAAGCACCACGAAGGAAGGCTTGTTTGGACACTGTTAGAAGAGTCGAGGGAGGATCAGTAATTTTTCAAGGGGATATTGAGGAGTGCGGAGTACCGGGGAACGTAGGAGGACCGGCCGAGTTTGCAGCTGAGCGGATAAATGGCATCTCGCTGAGTCGAGGGGAGAGGATTGGTAAGTCGTGAATGGAGGGAAGGAATGGTGAAGATGGGACAGGCTTAAAATGCGGGTTGCTTGCAAGGTGTCGGTGTGGATTGGTGGGTGGCGAAGGATTTAGATAGGCTCTAGTGACTTTCAAGATGCCAAATAGATCGATAGGTTTTACAAATAGGAGATGCATTTCTTTTGGGGCAGGCGATAGTGGGGATACGGTCTTTGAGAGTATATATAAGGGACTAATTCCCTGGAAAGTGACGGAGGTGGAGAGGTGAGTGGGTTATTACGAGGGTAGGCTGAACACTAATGCACACGTGCTTGTAGACCACAAACAAAATGACCTTCAGAAGCACTCCTGGTGGCATGTGGAAGCAACATTCCCCCTCAACACGCATGCGCAGGTTTGAGGTCGTTACCTTCACTCAGTGTATTTTGAGAAGCGGAAGTATGGAGACATGTTCCAGTGCTACGCCATTCCACGATTAAATTATGACTGCTTATGGAAATAAAAGCCCAACACATGACGCATTTGTGAGGTGGAAAAGGAATTTTCACAACGGCCACAGAACCCTCACAGACGATGCAAGCGGTGAAAGATCACTAGAAGATGCAGCCACAGGGAAGAAAGAGAACTTTATCCTATTAGACTGATGAGAAACCATCCAAATGATCATGAATGAGACTGATCTGATTTCCGACAGGGCGTGGAGAATTACTGACGAAGAAATGCAAATGTCAAAGGTGTCAACACGCTGGGCTCCACGACTACAGACTACTTTTTATAAGCAAACACGGCGCGACCTGTCAAGGGAGATGTTGAATCTTTTGGACCAAGACGAAGAGGATTGTTTTGTTCGCCTGGTAACAATGGATGAATCTTGGATATATCAATGAATATGATTCAGAGACATAGGAGATGGGCAAGGAGTGGAAGCACGGCGGCTCATCCCCCCCCCCCCAAAGGCTAAGGTGCAGAAGTCTACAGGGAAATCATGATGTCCTTTTTTGTGACTGTCGCGGAGTCATCTTAACAGACTACCCGGAGAAGGGTCAGACTATAACTGGTGCACATTGCTGCACACAGCCGTAAAACTGCGTAATGCTCTGAAAAGGAAATGGCGCATTATTACCACCAAACGCATCCGTCTCTTTGTCGACAAAGCACCTGCTCGCTCATCTCGAGGTGCGGTTAAGGAATCAATGACATCAATGTGGCTATGACATTTTTCCACAGCCGCCCTACTCTCCCGATCTAGCCCAAAGCGACTTTTTCTTGTTCTCATAACTCAAAAAAACCAGTACGGGGTCGCAGATTTTACAACACAAATGACGTCATTCAAGAATTGCTATTTTCGACGCAATCTGCAGAGTTCTACAATGACAGTCTTCGAAAGGTCTGCAGATCCTCTAGAAACGCCGGGAGACATTTATAGCTCTCAATGGTGGCTTTTAAGAGGCCTTAATAATAATAATCAAAATTAAATTTCTACCTCGATTATATTTAGTAATAATTAAAAGTTTACGCTATCCCCTTGTATTTACGGCTCCGAATTCTTTGTCACCAGGAAAGCTTCATATTTTTCCCCTAATTATTGTCACTGAATTAGTTAAGTCTGTGGAGGGGTGCACATTGATACGACCTCTATAGGAAGATGCCCGACAGAAGCGGTGAGAAGATGAATCAGTTCGCAAGACGTTCGAAAGAATTCTCGCTCGTGAACATAATGAGAGATTTGCATACATTCTGGAGATAAATGTGGTGTCAGTGTGAATATTGGGAGTGCTAAAGAAATCTTTTCTTATCTTCTATCCGAGACGATAATATCAGCTCAGTAATCCACCGGAAATATATAGAAAAATGCGCCAGAATAAGGACAGTCACTGCCAATTAGGAATTAAAATAATAATTAATGTATGTATATATTCTCATAAATGCAAGATCTCTCTCGTGACAGAGAGAGACAGAGAGAGATTTTGCATACATGAGAATATATACATACATTTACATTCACTTATGACCTAATATTTGCTCGAGAATGGTTTGCGCCCCATCACCCGGCATACGCTCTTGCGATGGCTTCCTGGGGGATTGCGTAGGTGTACATAGTTCAATGCTGCGAAAAGGAACGGTGACCTAAGGGCGCGATGCGAAAGGGGTGGGAGAAGGCGATTTCGGGCGGAAGGAGTGAGTTGGCGGTGAGATGAGAAAGAAAGGGAGAGAGGGAGAGGAAGGGGGGAGAGGTGGCGGGTGGGTGGGTGCCGGGTGTGGGTGTTCCTCGGCGTGGGGGGACTCACCTGTCCGTGGGAGGACCTCCATGTCTTTGGTGCGTACTTGGAGAGCTTGCTGTCCGGGTCAACGAACAGATATTCGCCATCTGTGGGGAGAGAGAAAAAGAGATTTTTAGTCAGCTGGAGCACGTGGGGGAGGGGGAGGGGGGTTCCAGCGAACGCTGTGCCAACAAAACTGGAAACGGACAGAAGACACACTGACGCCAAGCTAGGAACTAGACCTGGTGTCTTTAAAGCCACCGCGCAAGGGTGCGCGGAATCGTGTGAACACAGACACACCAGGCAAGGAAGCAACATTCGCGACACATTCAGACTATCACGCAGTTGACGCGTCCGTTCTCAGTGGCCGCAGACCATGTGGCACCAAGGCGATGGAAGACACGAAAGTTACAAAAGTTGGTACTCATATTCATAATATATTGAAATCACACAAGGAGAATACACAATACAGCCGATAACGTTCTCAATAGAGGAAAGAAGAATCAAGGTACGGATGAAGCAGATGGAAGAGGCTACTCTGGGAGATGTAGCTTTGTCTCCAACTGAGAAATGGAGCAGGAACAGGAATTTTATAAGAGCGTATTTCCTGGATATGTGGGAACGGGAATGGGAAACATTAGAAAAGGGTAAAACAACCAGACATTTTTTACCTAGCGTGAAGGAAAGAATGAAGATCAACTTTAAAACTTACAACGGTATTACCCAAATTTTAACGGTCCACGGGGAGTTCAGATCATACCTCAAGAAAATAGGATAAAAAAGGAGGGGACGTGTGAATGCATGATGGAGGAAGATACGACAATACACAGAGTCCTTTATTGCCCAATTTATGCCGAGGAAAGACGCGAACTGGAAGCTATCCTTGGATATTTGCATAACGCCCAACAAATTGGGCAATACCTACATGAGGAACCGATTAGGAAAATATTGGAAAGATTTATCAACAAAAGATAAAGTAAGAACGGGGAGAGTAACGGAAAGGAATGGCATGTAACTCATATTTTGTATTTTGTAAAATTAATGAAATTGTATTGGGGGTTTAAACATAAGGCACCCCAAAAAAAACTGAAATTGAAGCAATAAATTGCCCGATGCTGCTCGAACGGGCCAAATTATTATTATTATTATTATTATTATAAGGAGAATACACAAGCGGATGCTGGTTCTTTAAATTTAAAGAAAGCCACCAATAAGATCCCTCAAAAGAAATCAATCCAACAACTAAGAGATCTACTCATTGCAGCAACCTCGCCGTACCCTACCAGCCGCTCAGGAGGAGGGTGTCTAGGGTTAGACATAGATCGGGAGAAAACAACACACAAGTTGATGCAGTATTCCTGGATTTCAAAAAAGCCTTCGATAAAGTACCGCACAATAAATTGTTACACAAACTTACACGCTATGGTGCCAATGAGAAAATAATAAATTAGATTAGAGAATTCTTGTCATATCGCAAACAAATAGTAGTCATCGATGGGTTGTGCTCAACGGAGGTAGACGTTACACCAGGCGTCCCCCAGAGAGCTGTAATAGGGCCGCTTCTATTCATAATATACATTAACCAGTTAAGCCATTACGTTAGTTCCACCAGACGGGTGGCGTACTCACTTGAAATGCTCTCCACAACGCACCTCAAGCAGGGAATGGAATAACATTGAAAAAAATGTGTCACCACCGGGGTAGTTCAAACCCGGTCCCTTGGGTTAGGAAGCCAGTGCGTTGACCAAGTCGCCAATCCATCCCCACAATAATTATACTAGGTACATATATTCCGAACAAATCACATTCGTCTGGATTCGCACGACAAGAGCAGGTGCGAAAGGATTGGTCGCAGGCGATAGACTACGAAGATGAGAAGAGATATAACAAGATACAGGGGATACAGAGATTGGAGGGGGGTATGTTGGCAAGCGACGCTGAAAAAGGCAGTCGGCCCTGAGCTGTGGTGTAGTGAGGAGCTCTGTTAACGCGAAACTCCACGCTCGACCCACGTCACGGAACGCGATGCCGAAGTTTTTGGAGCAGCGTTATTCCATCAAATTTGCGGTAAAGCTTGGGAAATCGTCTACCGAAACTGTCGGTATGATTAACCAGGCTTACGGGGAGTCAGCCATGTCCAGAAACATGATCTTTCGGTGGCACAAGATGTTCGTGGAGGGCAGAGAAGAGGTCGACGACGAACCACGGCCTGGACGCCCATCAACGACACTCACCGACGAAAATGTGCGAAAAGTTCGCGATGTACTGAACTCTGATCGTCGTCTTAGTGTTCGGATGATAGCAGAGCAGTGTAATGTGCCAAAAACAATAGTGCACGAGTCGCCCGCGTCCG
This sequence comes from Hetaerina americana, assembly GCF_022747635.1. NCBI lineage: Eukaryota > Metazoa > Arthropoda > Insecta > Odonata > Calopterygidae > Hetaerina > Hetaerina americana. The sequence continues at coordinate 6,089,290 of NW_027286070.1, forward strand.
GCCAGCGATCAAAAACATCTGGCGGCTGCATCACGACAATGCGCCGTCTCACACCGCGCTTGTCGTGTCGGACTTCTTGGCCAAGCACGGCGTGGCAACGCTGCCGCACCCGCCCTACAGCCCGGACTTGGCACCACCGGACTTCTTTCTGTTCCCGAAGATAAAGAGGAGTTTGAAAGGAACGCGATACGGGACTTTGGACGCCGTCAAAGAGGCCGTGACGACGTGTCTTCGAGAGGTTCCCGATGATGCCTTCGCGGGAGCGTTCCAGGAATGGGAACGCCGCTGGAACAAGTGTATCGACTCACAAGGGTCCTATTTTGAGGAATATTAGCTTAAGATATGTAAAAGTGTAATAAATTTTTTTTCCCGAGCTCAGTACACTTATTTTCCGGACGAACCCTGTATATATCTCATAATATGGTGCTTGATAAAAAGCTTTATTTAGGCCTAACAAGAATGTCTCAATCTTCTTTCTTGACTCACCGATTTGAGGAATGTTCACAACTCAACTTTAAGTCCGAAGAGGCCTCAGTCAATATACTATTTACTCGCCCCTTATTTTCAACGTTTCAACTTCATAAGAAGATCAGTGAAAAGAATTCACTTGGAAGATTCTCCTTCGAACCCACCACGGCCGTTTGTTAATGTTGCGTGTGCCTCGTGTTGTCCCTTCCCTCTTTCTTTTACCTCTCCTAGTCTACTTATTTAGTGCTCCGTACGGGCGCACGATAAAAGTTTTGAACTTAATCAAGTGTTGGGATTTGTGGTTTCTTCTCCAAGTGGAGTTGAGGATGAGGTTGGAGAGGGCGGGGAGACGGGCATTGGGGACGAGGAGGGACAGCTGGGAATAATAAGTTGGGGCAAACGAACTGACTTGGTGCCTCGCTCCCGAAGATCGTGACCTTGTAATCTGGGTGTTGCAGGCCGACGCGAAGTGCATCTCCCCCTCTCTTCGGGGAGGGAGGGGGAGAGGAGCGCGCCGATACGAGCGCGAGGGGTGGAGGAACGAGGGTGAAAAAGAGGGAAGGAATCACTCACCCACCCTCTGTTCCCCTTAATGGCTGCGGAATGAATTTGCAATACAGAATGAGAGCGAGAAATCTCCTCTTAACGAGGTTGTACGCCATCAGATTTATAGCAGGTGTAAATAATGATACAATCAAAACGCAAAAATATTAATATTTTAGTTTTAAAACATTTAAAACAAATGAGTAACGTTATTGGAGGTCCCAACACAGACAAGAGGAGGACAGCATATTTTACAGGAATTTCACGTACAAGATCAACAAGATTTCAAAAATTACAAATTGGAAGGTGTTTTGAGAAATAGTCTCAGGTCGCATTAAAAAATGAAATGGCACATCGCCATTAATATTTAACATAGCCTTTTTCTTCCTCGAAAACCACACAATCTTTGTCTTGTTTACATTTATTCTCATTCCATATATACCGCTGTGACTTTCCAATACACTCTGCAGTGTTTCCAATCCCTTGTCTGAATGACAAACTGAAGATGGATCATTCGCAAACCTAACTGATTTTATGAATTCCCCGCTGAAGTCCATTCCTATTTTCAGTCATTCCCATGCCCCTTGAATCGTTTGCTCCACATATATATCGACCAACACCGGTGATAATGAAAAAAACCTGCCTTACTCCTCTTCCTAACACTGCCCATCCCGACTCTTCATCCACCACTCGCACATGAGCGGTATGAGACATGCACAGGTTGCGGATTAGACTTCTATCCCTCCTATCTATTCCTCTTTTCAGCAATATACTCATTAATTGAACCCAATTCACTCGACCAAACAGCATTTCGTAAGCTACAAAACAGACGTGTAAATCCTCATTCTATTCTATATTCCTCGGTATCACTATTACTGCAATGGCATTACGCGCGCCTCTCCCCGTCCTGAACCCAAACTGTTCATCGTCTACGTAATCATTTACTCTGATCTTCATCCGCTGTTTGATGATCATGAGAACCAATTTATCTGCGAGCGAAATTGAATTTAACGTTCTGTAGTCCTCATATATTACGGCCTTTAGTTTTTATGAATAGGAAATAACATTGTTCTGACGAAATATTCTGGTCAAATTCCTCCCTCGTGAATGCTACGAATTATTCCATAAAAACTCTTCCTTCCACCATTTTCCTAACCCTTTACGTAGTTCCACGGGATTTTTTTCCATCCCCACAGCCGTATTTCCCTTAATGAGCTTTCTAATGCGCCATCGACCCAGCCTGGGCCTATGCTATCCTTATAAACTTCATATCCTCTTTCTATGCTTGCTTAATCTTGCTGGCTTAAAATCTTAACCATACATTTCCTCGCTATATTCATCTCATTCTTTAGGTTCATCTAAATGTATGTATTATATATATTCACACACACATTCATATAGGATCCACTGCAGTCGTTCTTAATAGCGGCGGACTACATTTAAAAAGCAGAAAAAACTGACACAATCGCTAACAAACCCCAAACCTAACGACTCAAACATAGAGTTCGAGGAAAATATTATATCTTTTGTCGAGGACCAGGACCCCTACGAGGGCCTGTCCTCAACGGACATTTCTATCCTCACCCAGCCTCATCCACATACTCCTCCCTTTTACATCCTCCCCAAAATACAAAACCCCGACATCCAAGGCCGGCAAAATGTTTCTTCCTGTAACTCGCCGACAGAGGGAATCTCCTCCTTTATTGACCACTACCGCTAACCACTGGTCCAATCTCCACCGCCCCATGTTAAAAACACATACCTCCCATACAATGGCAACAATAAAAATCGCATCCCTCTACACCTCAATTCCTCACTCTAGAGAGCCTCTCATCTCTCCACCTCTATCCATCGGAACGCCCCACACCATATATTACTAGCACTGAGTTTCTCCTGAATCTGTCTCACCTCGTTGCTCCAACGGTGACCACCGTTTTCTGCAATTACCCAAACTCCCAGGATACATTCCTCCACAATTTATATAACGCCCTGAACCCCGGTTACCCTGAGCCCCTAGTCAATAAAAACAATCCTTCGACACTTTCACCCGCCCAAACTTTCCAAAGACACCACCTTGCACACCCTCTACATTTGCACAATATATTTTCCAGGAAAACAGTCCCTCAAACATATACTCAAAAGATTCTTCCACATTCTGAAAAACCAAAAAAACTACGGAAAACATGTAACGTAAATGTCCTTCGGTTACTTTTAATCGACCCTACAATTTATCGGACATATTGAAATCCACGATGCCCTTCATCCAAATCCTCTTCCATTTTTATATGCTAATATTACCCTTTTTATACCTCGGAAATTGACGGATATAACATTGAGCCTATTTTTTTCATTCCTAATCACACGAATCAATAATTTAGGGGATTTTCTTGACCTCAAATAGTAATGGTAGGTTGAACCACCGGGATACATGGCACATAATCAATACAACGACGCAACAATTTCTGAGTGTAAAAATTGTACGCCTTGAGCGGGATACGAAACCGGATCTCTTGAAGTCTAGCCGAGTGCTTTAGCGAATTAAGGTACCAAGGCGTCCTATTACACTCCGAAATCGAGGGATTCGGGTTCAAATCTCGGTCAACGCGAATCATTTCTAAACTCAGAAATTGTTGCATTGTAATGTACTTTTAGCGGACGACCCATTAAATGTTACCACCGCGGCATATCCCACCATTTCTTGGAGCAAAGTCAATGATTTAGCCCAAGACAACCATTTTTGCATGGTTTAGAGAGACATGTGCGTTCGTGTACGTTTGTTTGCGCAAGTGAACAAATTTTTATTTATGTCCAAGATCATATCAATACATGGATGGCTGGTTCCCCAACACTACAACTATTGAGGTGGCAATGACGATGTGAGTGTACTTTCGTAATATCGGCAATCGACAACCATGCGGATGGATCAGAGCTTAGATCAATTAGATCCTTACGATGAACTATTCAAATAGTTAAGTATTCCTCCCTCACGCACTTCGCGAACGCAAAGTAAGCCCTCACCCCCGAGAGACGTCTCGGTAAGGAAGATGTCGCCCCGTCGTCTATTGCTTTTCGGGAATCGCCTCCGGACTATTCCCGAAATTGTTGGTGGCACTTGTCGGGGGCCCGGGACGACGATCCGGCCCAAGAGGAGGGGGTTCCGTACGTGAGTATGCCGCACGAAAACACACCACCGGACACGAGGGGGGTGGGGGCGACGACTGAAAGGGGTAAGGCGGGCGGCGGAGGGAGGAATGGGAGTGGAGAGAGGAATTCCAACACTTTTCCTGGGGGGAGGAGAGGGGAAGGTGAAAATGAGAGACGCGCACACACGCACACACACAAAATAAAATCCCCTCGGAATAGAAAAATTTCCTACCCCCTTTTTTTGTACACGAATTTTTTCCAATGTCCCGGGGCTAGGAGAGGAAGAGGTGTGTGCGCGCGTCTGGTAGGAGGGGGGGGAGACGGGAGGTGGGGACGGCAGGGAGGTGAAGTGGAATGGGGAGGCCGAGAAGAGGGGATCGTGAAAGATATTACCGAGTACAAGTTATTGCCAGTTAATAATATTCAGAGATAACCCACTTCTCTCTCCCTCCCTCCCGTCGGGAGGGAGACTCCCATCCAGCCCGAGGGTGGACGTAGGAGGCGGCGGTCCGCAGGAGGAGGAAGGGAGCATGGGATGGGGGAGGAGAGGAGTGGAGGGTTGGGCGGTGGAGTGGGGGACTCCCCTCCTCCCTCTCTCCGCCTCGTGTTATTGAGTGCGTGCGTGTGTGCGCGTTAGTCGTAGGGTGGGCGGGGGGCGTTGCGCGGCGGGGGGAAGGGGGCGCTAGGTACGTGCGTGCCCCCCCATTCCACCCCCCGCTCCGCCCCGAGAGCATACATTCTTGCTTCCGACACTCTCTCCCCTCGACCGCCACCCCCTCCCCCGCCCCGGCCCATCGGCCCAAACCCACCCACCCACCCACTCGCCCCGCCCCCGGGGCCCCGACCGACCGACCGGCGGATCCACATTCCATTCGGTCGGAGGCGGGAGGGAGTCGAGGGGGGTGTATTACAGTGGGGAGGATGCTGGCGGGGAGAGGAGGGAGGGAGGGCGGAGGAGGGGAGGCCAGATAAAGGGATAAGGGACGTCGGGAGGGGAGAGAGAGAGAGGGGGGGGCTGCAGGGAGCGGGGGGTGGGCAAACGACGGACTTTGGTGTCGGAAGGCCCGTAATGGGGATGGCGGCGGCTTCATGTGAATTGAATATCGGGGAACCACCCTCCACACATGCACGGGGTGGTCACCACTTAGGTTGGTGTGTGGCAGCGGGTGCCACGCTCGCACAGCTATATGTACATTAGGTTGAGGCCTAGTTATGAAGGATTCCTCCGTGACGCACGGATGGCGCCATGCTCGTCAGGCTTCTCCCGCCTTGTTTCGGTTCACCTCGGAGAGAGGAGGTCTTCGCCGGCGCCACTCTGAGGGTGCGCCGGATCCCTGCACTCGGAGAAGCCGCCCTCCGGCGAGACGAGGGAGCGGCCCATGCTCTCTCTCTAACCATGGGTCCTCGGAGCTTGGATAGTTTCGCGAACCAAAAATGGGAGTAGCTGAGAGAAGAGCTTCAAGTGCCATTCGGTATTGCCATCTCATTGGAGCTTTACTTACTAGAGACTTGATTTTAACCAATATTATGCTCAAATAGTGAATTATTAACAGATTATAACTATGCTCACATAAATTATTAGCAAATTATAATTATGCTCAAATAGTGAAATGAGAAATATCACATTTGGTTCGCCAGCCAGACGAATATTCAAAATTGTAGCTTCGTTCGATAATAACTGGATTCGAATGAATACTGATTGATGTGCGAGAAAAGTGTATGTACACCCTCTCTCAGTTCAAACAGCTCTCAAAACTTCCCGCTCTATCCGCATATCCGACCCCCAGGGTACTTAAAGTGATTTGATACTTGGCCGGTAGAATATAAAGTTTCCATTGAAATTACTGCCCTCAAATTGTCTTCATTGATTAAGCATACTTTGAACTTTTCTGCGAGAGATTTCTATTCAAATTCTTCAAATACTCAAGCCATACAAAGAAAAAACAAATATGTTTGCTACACATCCACATCTTATACGCCCCAATCTATGTACTTTATAAATGGAACCGATCTCAGGTGGAACCCATATGTGGGCACACTACTGCCAGTACGGACGCCAAACAAGAAAACAACCACACATACACCATTCTGACCTTTCTTTGCCTGAATGAACGCCCACTGCATTAAATTACTGACTACTACGCATTCACGTCACCGCGTGTCATTTGTCTTACCATCATAGGTCCCACGAACGTAGAACACAGAGACTGAGAGTCCCACTTGTTATTTCATTGACAGCGTTCTACGCGAAATACGGGGGGACCAGCGCGGACCCATCGAGTTTAAATGGATTTCGCGACGGGCGAGGTCAACGGCAAAGCCACCGGACGGGTGCTGCTCTCCCCCGCTGGAGCGTCAGGTTTCGGGACTAGCTCGATGCGCTTCTGTTTCTCTTATATTTTCATTTTTACTTTCTTGCAGATACCTGCTAATTTTCAATTAATAGGTAATGTGTAAGACCAAAGCAGAGGAGTCAATTTACTGCTGTTATGATAACAGAAATAGCGTATCTAGATAAAATGAGGTACTAGGTTAGGAATTACTCATGATCAGGTTGATAAAAAAATCAAATCTCTTGCAATGAAGCGGAAACAGATTTTTTCAGCGATGATATTGAAATGTTTTACCAACTTCGTCATGTCACGGTACACAGTGGTCTGAAGAGCCCGATTTCTCGATAAAAGTCTTTTTCCCAGCTAGTTTCAATAGTCAAAAAATTCATGAAGAAAAGATAAAAGTTCAATACACCACAAGCAGCCGCCTCAGACACTGGATCTGGTTCGAGGGGGATTTACGTAAATGTAGATGAAGCGGCCTAAAAATCCTCTATACAATGCACAAAGTAGAGAACAAAAGATGCAGGCAAAAGCATACTATTCTATGTCTACCTGGTCACTTCAATTGTGGGTAGTGTCTACCTATGAAGCCAAAGGTCGCTAGTTCAATTCCCGTGATCAGCGAACATTTTTCAGCTTAGAAAAGATTGCTAATGGTTTTTCGGAACGAACCAACCACATTGGGGTAAATCATTCATTATCTCTTTCCTCCATTCCTCTTATTTTATTCCGGTGGTCAATCTATTAACATGATTCGGTGCAAAAATTATCTCCTCGGGTGTAATAACCTCCATTGCGGTACATTTTCCGAGTTCTCTCGTAAATAAACTCTCAAATATTGGCCCAGAGCTGAAAATAGAGCAATACTCTAATTATTATCGTAGGATATTTAATTCATTAGAACTGATGTGCCAGAAAACCGGACATATCCGAGTACACGAGTATTCGTGGAAGCAACTCGCTAAATTCCCCATATCAGATAACAGCATGCATGGCATATTTTCAATCAATGCCCAAGGGAATATTACAAATAATGGGCATGACTGAGGGAATCTTTGAACCGAAGAAATGATATAGGCAGAAAAGAAAACTAAATTCGCGAAAGTGATGAACGAATACAAGGAAATTATATTTATTCAATGAAGGGATCTTGAATGGACTTCGAGATTATTTAAAACACGAACTACAATCATTCAGGCTGTAAAACCCACAGCATCAACACAGAATACTCATGGAAAATGTTTTTCAAAATTGTACGTTGGGGCTTAGAGAAATTAATTTCACGCAAATTACAGCGCGGTGATAAGGATCCGAGATAATAGAACGGGGAAGAATGATCGCTCTTTCAGAGGCACAAAAAATTTCACCCTAATTGCAAAAACTGTTTCAATGGTGATGACGAAATTTTAATGAAGACGCTAGAAGGTAAAGTCATAGAATGTCGAGGCAAACAAAAATGATTATGCATTAAGCCTTACGACCTTGTACGAAATTGTATGATAATATTCAGAGAATATCGCAAAATTATTCTGATATCCAGTCAGGGAAAGAAGGACAAGGTAAAACTATACGTTACTTAATACCATAAAATGGCTTAAGACGCCTTAAACCTGTTGCAAACAGCATTAAAAATATCAATATATGATACATTTTCTTTCATTGCGTCTACAGCTAAAGCATTATTGTACAAAGCTAAGTCAATCGCACACACCAGAAGACCTAGCGAGCAAACGAAGGGCAAGCGAGCATCATAAGTGTCGTGTATGCGTTATAGGAAGGTATATAAAAACAGCTCCGAAATAGTATAACACCAAATCAAGCCCCAGATCTGAAAGAAATCCCCGCCAAAATACTCAAGTAACTTGTGGAAGACATCGCACCTTATTTCAAAACAGTTTTCTACTAGTCGACAAAAGATCGTCGCAATGCCTCGCAAATGGAAACTAGCTCACATTACCCCATCCTTAAATGCGGCGACAGGGTGGACCCCAATCATAACAGACCGATTTCTATAGCATCGATATCCTGAAAAATCTTATTAAATATTATGCTCAGGAATAAAGTCCTTTCTCGACAGTCGGCAGGTACGTTTCTCTAATCAGCACGGGATTCAGAGATCCTAAAAAACGCGATATCATAAAATCGATGGAAGGGAATGCACAAGTGCGTGCTTGATTTTTAGATATCAAGGACGGTAACAAGGTCTTTCACGAGCAATAGATTCACATACTAAAATGTCATGGTATTAATAATGATTATGATGCACATTATGTTTATTTTTCAAGAGATTATAACCCGGCAAATTATTGGATAAGAAACAATTTGTCTAATGCTTCTTCAACATCCAGACATCGCGCTCGACTTATGCAATAAATAACATATGCACAATGTATGAGTAGGCTCTTTAAGTGCAAAAACCGTGCTGAATTCTTGCCAACAAATGCGGACCATCGATATGTCCTATAATTAACAGAATTAAAATAATTTTCTCTGTTTTCACTCGAAATTGACGTAACAGAGAAAGGTGTACTTTTATTATCCCTGTTATTGTCATCGACGATGGTCTCTAGCTGGATGTTAACCACACCTACCGACTTGGTATGATAGGGAACTATGTATGGACATTCTGCGAATGAACACCATTCGATAATGTTTCCGTCAAATAAAGAGCACTCTTTCGACTGACGCCATATCTTTGGCCTCAAAGTTCAACGCCACGAAACAGGAAATTTTCTCCAACGACTGTATTTCCCTCGAATCCGAAACCAATTCCCGAGAGCGATTTGATGGATCCGCCGTCCCCTTCTCACTCGGATATAAATATGTTCACCACTGTTCCCGGAATCGGCCAACAGTAGTCCAGCGAAGTGCACTTTCGCTTCCCCCGAGGGGAGGGGGTGTGGAGTTTGGTGAATCACGAGGATAGGGAGGGCGCGGGGGAAGGGAGGTGAGAGGGGACGGCCAATGAGGAAATAGACCTGCTGGGTAGGTTGTACATAGATGAACATTGACCAAGAAATACTTAAAAAAATTTTTCTTTTCTGATAGCTTTTCTGCCTATTCTCCCGCAACTCCTTCAAGCGAAAGGTTACACATTAATTAAGATTCCAGTTTTTTTTAGATGATTGATGGAGAAACGGGGCGTGGTAGTCCAGTATGAATAGCGCTGGGCTACAGACAGGTGGATCGGGGTTCAATTCCCAATCACGCCTCTCCGGACATTCTCAGCTTCAACCGAGGTGTGTGTGTACCCCCGGTACCCTGTTGTGTGAATTTCATATGCTATTGGGCTTAGTATTGGATGACCTCCACCAGCATCTATCAAACAAACCGGATAAATACGTAATGTGGTTGGTGGGCATCGTAAGCTTTCGATGTAGAATCATTCATATTCCAAAAATTCAGATATTGCTATTTCAATTTTTAGTTTCATTTGCAAATATCAAACGTCGCTTCAGTTTGGGTAGCATCCAGTTCACTTGCCAACGCTTGATCATATGTATGCATGCGAATATCGCTAAATTGAGAACGGGATTTGATGGACTCTTTGAATCCGAGGAACGATTAGTTTGCGATGTCACCTGTTAATCGTAGGTATAGGAATTCTAGAATATAATATCCCGACAGCATGTTTCCTTTATCACCATATGTGGCCTGATAGAAGTTTTGCTGGGGATAACTGATCAAACCACAGAAACCAATGTATCAATTGATACGAGGTGTGCTCAATGAATGACGGGAATTTGAGTTGTTTGGAAAGAATTTCATTATACACTTATGCCAGCGCTTTTTCCAATCTTCGAAACACCTTTGGAACTCAATCTTTAGTTTGAGGGACTAGCGTCGTGCTTTTGTCTCTCCCAGCGATGCGTTTTTAATCTCATCTGCATACAATTGTAAAATGACAGCGCTATAGGGTTCTCTTTATTTTTGAAAACAGAAAAAAATCAATCGGAGCTATGTCTGACGAATATGGAGACTGGGACATCATTACAGTACTTTTTTGGCCGAAAATTCACGAACTAACGTGAGCGGTGAGAGCAAGTGCATTATCGTGGAGATTCAAATGCCATTCATTGTTTTGTCGCTAATACGACCGTTGTTTTCCTAATGCTTCACGCAAACGGCGTTCAAATTGTAAGCAGTACTCTTTCTTGACCGTTTTCTTTATCTGAAAATATGGATTTACAACCACAATTCCCAACCTAAGTAAATTAGCATGCTCACGGTACTCAAATCTGAAGACATTCATGACTTCCAATTTTCCTCTCAACCACTTGCATTGATACATAAGCAAGGAGTATTTAACCCGAAACGCTTTTGCACTTCATTTTACACTGGACGTAGTTACACCACCCTCGCACACATAAAAAGCCTTAAGCAGAGCTCTAATGTGTTGCCATGCATGAGAACAAAATAAGACCTTTTTATCTCCCAGTTCTCTCATTCTCAAGCTTCCTAAGGTGACAGTGTTCATGATCAGATACCCGCATCGAACGCGCGTATTTTGGGGGCGGAAGGACACAGCTCAGGGGTGGACGAGGGGCGGGGGAAGGGGCCCGAAGTGGGAGGGAGGGAATACAAATGAGGAGTTATCATCCAGAGAAGACCCTCCTGCCGCATCGCAGGCAGGTGGAGATGAGGAGACGGCTGGCTGTTGAAGCGTCCCATCGAGCCATTCCCGCCGCCGCCCAGAAGCCCTTCCATAAATCACCCCCAGACGGTCGACGGAGAGGAGAGCGGAGGCAAGGAGTGAGAGAAAAGAAGGGAGGGGATGTGGCGTTTGCTGCGCGAGAATCACGAAACACATCCCGTTCCTTTACATGATGACCCTTCCCATGAACTAAAACCTCGACGTGGTGGAAGGGCTTGGGCGTTCCGATCATCCATAGAGCTGTCCTGGCGGGAGGAATGATATTTGCTCCCGGCAGGGTCACCCATGCACGAAAGGTCGAAGGGTAGGACCCGGACGAAAGGTAGTCCGCGAAGCGTCTGTTCCTCAGTGAGGCGGCCATTGAGTGATGGTGCCACATTAAATACTATATTGGGGAAGGCAATGGGAAACCACCTCAATAACTTATCCTAATAATATTACGATGGGCACTACAGAAAACTTGAAGCCTGGCCACCAAGACACTCAGCCCCATCGGCCGTGTGCCATGCCAGGCAGCGGAAGACGCAAGGTTTCAGTGGTCGTCATCACAACAAAACTTCGTAAAGCGAAATCGACAGCAAGGGTTGGCAATAAAATTGAACCAAGAAATGGCAAGAAGCGTAGTAAACATAAGAGCAAGCGACTGATGGAGCATTATTAGCAGAGGGAAAAACTGACACTGAACTTTGTCAATGTTTGGGTCTACACGCCACCAGACAATCACAGGGAGGAAGAAGTAAATAGGGTATACGACCAATTAGAGGATATGATAGGGTGTGTTCCTGCAGGGAAACATTTGATAGTGACGGAGAATCTGAACGCGACGGTAGGCGAAGAAAGAGATGTTACTGAAATAAGGGACTACGGATTAGGAAAAAGAAATGACCGCTGGGAGAAAAGATACGATTCTATACTTCTGCAGGAGATAGGGCTTAATCACAACGAACACTTGATTTAAACACCATAGGCTAACACCCTCATGGAAATCAACTGAGGAGTCAGAAAGACATCAGTTATGGTTAGAGCAAAGGATTGGTCGTGGGGAGCAGCGTGACTCGGGATGGGATAATCAAGGAAGACGGGAGTCAGACAACTGCTTCTCTGTTTCGGTGATTGAAAAGGCACAACCATAAAATTTCAGATTTCCGGGCCACCTAATGATACTACCTATGATTCGAATTTGACTTAAATCTTCAAACTTCATGGATCGCCAAAAATAAAATCGTGGCACGCGGTGACATCGACCTAACGATTTATGGAATTAACTGCGGCCAACCGTAGTATGAAGAATCTTCGAGGCCATCTACATTCGGCAATGGACGATTGTTTGGGGTAGGGTGTGCATCCAAACTGAACACTTACGTGGGGAGTTGTCATGTACGTACCGCACATGAAAGTCATCCGTCTGAAGAGCGCGGCTCGTGATAACTGGCGCCTTCCCTTTCGCCCCCCCCCCCGCCCCCTTCCCGGGCGAAATAGGGCGTTTCTCCAACTTTTCTAAGCACTCCAAAAGTAGTCTTTCGGAAGGTCCTTAAAATAGGCATCAGCGTTGTCGATGACCTCGTCGTTCGACGTTAACCGTTTTCCGCCGAGCCATTTTTTCAGCTTTGGAAATTTAAAAAAAAATCACTGGGAGTCAAATCTGGTGAATACGGTGGATGTTTTAATAATTCGAACTTTTAATTTGATAATTTTCGCAATCTAATTTGCGCAAGTATATTGTTTTGATGGAAGATAATTTTTTTTGCCAAATGAGTACGTTTTCTCCTTGATTTCTTCGCTCAGCCGATGCAATAACGACGCACAATAATATCAATTTATCGTTTGCCCTTTTTGCAAGTATTCGACTTAGATGTTGCGCGTGCATCCCATAAAACCAAGGCCATCACCTTGTCGGCCGATTTAACCGTCATCGCCTTCTTTGGATCCAAAAGTGTTTTGCTTCGGTGGACTATGAAAATCAAACCACGGGATTGATATAGGTGAAAATTTAACAACAATCTAATTAGAGATAAGGCTTACAAAAAGCCAAACCTTCTGATAGGACGAGCGCCATCCCTTGATTTTCCGCAAAGGACTTATTAAAAGACTCACGCATCTCTCGTCAATACAATCCCCTCAGCCAGCTCCCATTCCGATATCCACTTTAATTATCATTCTCTCCTGAAATAATACTTCCTACAAGTTAAGTAAGCGCATAATCACAGGTCGCATTGGCATTGATAAGGTAACAGTACACACACCATTATCACTGAAAATTTGGCGGAAGCGATAGTTCTGCTTTAAACTCGAACAGAAGGTCTTGACGGATGACCAAGAACAAAGTCGAGTGTCTGTTTGCGTAGACCTTCCGTAACTGCATTGTGACGATTCCCCAACCCCATTTCATTCCCGACTTGACACCAGCAGACTATTTCCTAATCCCAAAAGTGTAATCCTTCATCAAATGACACCACCATGGGACCCTAATTGCCGTCAAAGAAGCTTGCATGCCAACGAACACTTAAGGATCGATGCCAACACGAACTGGGTCCATGCGCACACTTAACCGATGGTCTGAATTTAGCACTTCAAGCAAACGTCAAGAAAATCTTGCTACCGATACTTTTTATGCAAATATTTGACTTATAATGTGTATACTAATGCAGCCGAGGAGGGTTCTCACGCGGAAAGGAAATGAAATATTTCACTTCTAGGAAAACAGTGACTGTCATTCCTCGATAATGGAGTGTGACAGAGAAATACTTGTCGATGCGGCGCAGAAAGGGTATAACTACTGGAGAGGAACGGAGAAGGCTGCAACGATATTCATCATACTTAAGACACTATCTCTAGTACTGTGCATATCCTATAATACAAAAGTTAAATAAATTAGCTACTGAGATTAAGTAACTTTGGAATATCACATCTTCTCCATTAATGCGGTCCTTCACCGGTAAAGTAGTCGGACTTACCAAATTTATTGATGATTACAGTTAAAGAGACAATTTTTGCACTTATTTTATCACCGAATATGAGCTTAGAATGAAATTAACGTAAAATGCGAGAGAGTGAGAATCGCCCAAGTATTCACACAAACCCTGGCAACGAAAACATTTCCCGAGTTATCAATCACGTAAATGGCGAGGGAGAAACCTGAACGTATACTCGATAAGATGATCACCAATAATTTATGCAGGAGTTTTTTTTTAATTTGGAATAAATTTGGGTAGCCTGCCCTCGTAAATATCGATCCGACAGAGAGAGGAGCGCTGTTTCCGGGAGCACACAATTACGAGGTAGACATAGGGAGCCGGTGCAGGGAAAGACGGGAAATAAATCCAGGTCTCGAAAAGTTGGAATTTCGAAATGTTTACGTGATATTTTTTAGCGCCCAGAGTTCGACGGATCCAAAAACAGAGCTATTCGTTCCATCGGCGAGGTCATCTCTACGCTGCGTCCTCAGAAAAAAAGAAGAAAGAAGAGATCCGTTTCGTTGGAAACCGGTATATCAGATGAAGCAAAACATTTGTCCGTGTCATTCAAATTAATTACTCCTTCAAAAATAAGAGGTTGAAACCGACAACGCTCCTCAGGAAGGAGAGAGAGAGGGAATAAAACGAAGCGGACTCAAAAATTTCAAGCTCTCGAATGATTCAGTCAGCCGAAGACTGGAGCTTTATTTTAATACTGACAGAGATATCCTATACAAGAGGGGTATCCTCCACACCCCCCTCCCCGGTGGCGTCAATTCAAATGAGAGGCGAATTAATTACGCGAGATAAGTAAAACGACACCGTAGAGTCAGGAAATATACGGCGAATTAGATGAGACAAAAAATCTGACGACGAAAAATCTATAAACGAGCATTTAAATGCTCTCGCCGTACGTGAATGGAAAAGAGGACCCGTTTGAGCTGAAGAGACTCCTCGACCCATCACCTCGCTACTTAGTGACATAGGGAGATGCATATATGTGATGCAGAAGAAAGGCTATGAAAAAGCTGCAACCATTCACCTGCAATTTGTGTGTTCACATTCCTTAGGACTTATCCGATTTTGGAATACGTAATTCTCCACGATTTAAAGAGCATTCCCTGCCATCAGGTAAGCCAGCAGACCACAATATTGCTCAAGCTACCTTACCGGCGTGATAACGAAACGTCCTGCCTTACCTGTTGACGCCTGAACACATAGGATTAAAATTGGTGACAAAACAAGACGCGTTAAAGAATTTGCTTGTTTTGTTGTATCCGCCTACAGAACACATCTGGAGTGTGTTTTTAAAAGCTACTGTTTAAATAGAACTCGAAACATCATTTAGGCAATATTCGCATGTTATTGGAAAGGCGAGAGGTGTCAGTCGGCAAGCAGTGACGTAATGATTTACCTTAAGGTGACCGCCGACACGCACGTTCACAAAATTGAAGATGTGGAGAATAAAAGTGATGAAGTCTGTAACGATTCGTTGACAAATTTACATGCAAAAATGCACGTATGAACTCCACGAAGATCGGATAAAGTATATCCTATCTAATCATTGCACATTAATTGTCAAAATAATCAGCACGGTAATTTTTCAAGATTTTATCAAAAACCATATAAAATCTGCTATCATGCATATCCAGTTCATCTCTATAGTTGGCATCGATCCGTCGATCGATCATCGCACCCCTAAAAAGCCTTCCGGGAGATCAAAAATAGTGCCATTGGAATACTGGGGGTATACATAATCCGTCTAAGCTACAGTTCCCGATAATCTCGGCTCGCGGAAAACAGGACGCTGCAAAAGGGACGGCGATTGACGGAAAGAGGACGATGGTCCACGGGTTTACGCACCAAGATCATACGTTGATGGCCTCCCAAACGATTTCGGATCCAGGGTAATACATTTTAGAGACCGCTGGTTCGTGATTCAATCAAAATCATATCGTAGAGAACTCGGTATCCAGGGTCAGCTCCTTTGATTGTTTATTGGTGGTTACTTTCACGAAGAATTTTCGGAAAATATTAGCAAGGGTAAAAACTTCAACCTCATGTTAAGACGATAAACAATAATAATTAACCATTTTCCATTCGGTTAGCCCGTCGAAATCGTTGGCCTAACATTGTGAGAAATTATCCATTCGTACCCACATACGTCCTTCGAATCACCCTAAAAGTCTAGAACACAGTTTGCTATGTATATTCTATAAGCTTCAGAAGAGCGAGGCACACGTTAAAATTCGACAAAATCGGCCGCAATCTTTGAGATTTCATATCCACCAACTAGAGATGGGATTAATTACAGGTTGAGGAGCTGACTGGATTTTTTGAAGAAAAGTGTAAATGCTATTGCTTCGTACAATTCCAGACAAAAGATTAAAACTTGAGCGAAACACAAGAATTCCACTCCTGCATTTGGATTTCCTTTAGGTTTCTTTTCTATAAAGTCTACCTAATAATCTTTTTCTATACATTTTACCCATCCAGTCAGAATCAACGCATTCCCGTTTTTGAAGCCATCAACCACCATCAGATACGAATTTTATCGCTCTACTGAAGGAATTTAGCTCCCGGTATTCCTGTGAACGTCATTAAGAAACCAGAGAGGAAACTCCAAAAATTCAATATAAGCTGCACTAATATGAAAATGATATAAAAAGTGGCATCAACCTATTATTACTTGCGTCATGACCAAGTTTTAATAGTGAAAAAATTCTTCCATTATTCCACTCTCCACAGTAACGTTATATTAAGAGTGACCTATTTCTAGGCCCTTGAATTGATATGATATTATCGTAATTATACTGGAATCTTATTATTCCAGCAAACACGAGAGTTCTCATGCGGTTCCCGAAGGATACGCACTCAATGGAGCTTCTCATCGCCAACGAAGCAAGTGCACGTGGAGTCATAGATTACAAGTGTTCTTCGAGTTTCCATAAAGAGCCACACAGTTAAAGCAATATTCGATAGTCTATCAAGCACCCACGGCCTTTATAGACCGAGCACGGATTAAACAGGCATGCCGATACATCCGGCTGGCCCCTCCGATTCATGCAACCCCCATGACACGATCATACATGATTCCGCGCTGGAGACTTCAACGGTGGAGAGATGGAGCGGCAAGGGGGGGCCTCAACGAATGCTAGCCGCCGCTCCCGCCTCGAAGTACGCACCGGGGACGGCGAGAGCGGAGGAGGGCGCCCAACACAGGCGGCTCACGCAAGGATGCCGCGCCAGGAGACTCGCCCTCCCCCCTTCCTCGAACCCCCCATCCCCTGGGTCCCACCTGACCTTATTATTGGTGAGCGTTTGACGTTCCGTTAATTATTTAACGCTTGCATTCCACGTGGAGAAGGAGCGGGGCCGCGCGGTGCGCTGGGAGTAAATCGACGGGTCCGAGAGCCGCTAGGCTATTCCCCCACCCCGGGAGGCAGAGGAGGGGGCGGGGGAGGGAGAAGGGACACGGAAGGGTGCCGAGGGAGGGAGGAGACGAGAGGAGGGTGGGGAGGGAGAGGAAAGGCTCTCTGAGGCGGCGTCGGGACTGAATACGTAACTCCGGTAGCCAGTCACTATATACATACGCACACATTTATGTATGGATGAGGTTGAGGGTATACATGCATATATATGTATGTATTTCCTCGCCCATAAGAGGAGAGGGAGAGTCCTTTGCCTGGCCACCACCCATCCCTCCATTCCCTTCAACCTCTCCTCCCCCTCCCGATCCCATGCGCCACTTTTTCTGGCCCTCGCCTCCCTTGGCCCATCATCATTCCAGCATTCCCTCCACCTCGCCCTCCCTCCCCCCTCATTCGTCCTTCTCTTTCGCCCTCCCCCCTCCTCATCTCATCATCCACCGGCAGTGTTGCCAACATCATCTTTTAAGGCTTCCTCTCTCCACTCCAGTCGAGAGGGTTATTATTCTTCCGTTGCGGACATTCCGGGGCGGTCCACTTCACGTGGGATGGGGCAAGAGGCGGACAACTGGCGCCTTCGTCACCCACGGCCTTTCATTTTTTCCCACGCTGTTGATAATATTACTGACCGAATGGAAGTGGGGCGGTTTCTTCAATATTAGTCCAAACTGATGCTGACCGAGAAACAGTTCGTGCAAGTCTCCATTGAAATTTTTTTATAAATATTTTCTACTCCTTGAAAACGACGAATTTGATAGAAATTTTCACGCGCTATAAAGGCTATACAAATTTGTTAATAGTAATCCCGAAAAATATGCTTCGATCCCACGCTTGATTAGACTTTATGTGAAAGAAGTTAACTGTCACTCGTGTTACATACGTGGTCGTTACTTTATAGAAGTATCTAAGGTCGAACAAACGTATTGCACGAGATTGCAATGACGAAGAGAAAGGTTTGAGTAGTCATTTTGTTAAAGCGATTCATATCGGAAAAGAAAACACTTTATTCTTCTACATATATTTCATTATTCACGACCTGGGCTTCGACTTAAAAAGTCATCATCAGGTGATGATGATCAACGTCATCATCACCTGATGATTTGTAAGTCAAAACCTAGGTCGTGCATAGTAAAATATGTGTGGAGTAACAAACTATTTTATTTTCCGATGCAATGACGAAGCCGAAAAACAAATATTCCGATAGAGTATATATATATAGATATGTTTATGTATGTATATATATTTATGCATATATATAAATATATATGTTTTTATAATGAATTGGACAGCACAAACAATATAGACACACGTAAAAAGATCACTCACACGTTATTTATTGATCATTTCGACGGAATTCTGCTCCGTCTTCATCGGAAGATAGAGAAGTCTCCGTATATTTAGCTCCGAATATACACACACACACACACACACACACACACACACACACACACATATATATATATATATATATATATATATATATATATATATATATACGGAGCTAAATTCTGTACCGCAGAGTCGTGAGTATGACAAGGATGATTCATTAATTAAATTTCCTTTAAGTGCTAAGTATACTATTCCGTAAAATTGTGGGCCACCACTGCTTATTTATAATGTACTCTAAAGTGAAGTTTTTATTCCAAAAATCAATGCCATACCCTCCCAGAGCAACCATACCCTGCCCGAGCAATAGTGCCCTTAAGGACAAGTGCGTTCGTAAGGGGGAGAGCCACGCCGTGTTTTTCCAGCCGATGGACGGAAAATGTGAAATGTTTCATTTCCTGTACCCCACTCCAAAAGATGACCACTCGCGCCCCCGGCCAAATCGGCCACGGCACGTGACTCAACTCCGGGAGAGATGAAAAGAGAGAGAGGTGAAAAGAGAGTTTCCAGCCTCGCGCCCAATGAGTTCAATGAACAGAAAAAACACCAGCCGAGCCTAGCTATCCACCATCCCTCGGTGGATAGCTAGCATTCGGCAGAGAGCTGACAGAGTGGGGTCAAGAGAACGGCCTTCATGATTCGCAGCCCTTCAAGATTCCACCAGACAGATGGTGCCAAGGTAGTAAAAGTGACGCTTCACCCGTTGGTTAGTCACGTGTGAACGAATACAATAACGGAGTAAATCTTCGCCAATTCCCACACCATTCAGAAGACAACGCACGCCAAAATGCAACACCCGCACCGCTCCCTGGCGGGAGTTGTCCCCACGCACATAGTAACACTTTCGAACCCCGATCGAGGGCATCACGTCAATTTTCCCTTACCAACTACTTCTGTCGCATGCCTGTCGACTCATTCGTAAGCAGTAGGTTTAGCTTTTTATTTACCGCTCTCTGCGTTCTCAAGTACACCCTGAAAGACTAAAAAACGAGGAAAAAGGAGAGGGAGCTGCGGGAACAGAAAAAGTTCCATAAAATAAGAGGTTTCTAAGAAGGGAGGGGCGGTTTGTGCCAGTGCCTCCGGAGAGGCTACCGACTCCGACTTAGAAGGCTGCCGCACGATGAAATCCAACTCGAAGCCCTCCTTCCTTTATTTTTTCTTTCCTTTTGACTCCATTTCGGTGTGGAAGACGGCACGATTCCAGGAAACCCAAATACACGGATCGCCCCGTCATCAAGCGGTTCATTCCGTGTGATTTGGCGCAGGGAGAGGGTTAGTTGACGGCGGCGAAGGGGTGAGTGGGACGAACCACCGGGGGGAGGGGAAAAAATCAGGAATGGAGGGGGGGCCCCGTCGAGTGAGTGGTGGTGTTGTCGCCGAGACCGGCGTCCCGGGGAGGTGAAGACGGGGAAATCTCGCTTCCCCCAACGAATGAGGGACCCACTCCTATCACTCACTCAAAGTTCGTGGTTAAACATGATTTTCGGAAGAATGCTGTTTTCAAGAAATTTCAACATATAAATGCGAAAGGGAAACATATCACTTTTCATGCAAATTTCAACAATCATATATTTCATCAAACAATCCAAGACAGACTAATTTTACAACACCAATAACTGACGAAGTAGTCTCTCATATTAGCAATTACTTCATGATATTTGCATTAATGTTAATATCAGACTGAAAAAAGCATAATACGCAAATGTGATTCTGGAAATTAATTACCTTTCCACTTTTCTCCCCGCCCCCGGTTTGAAACTACTTCAGCCAGATAAAGCTCAGCAGAAGAGAATCATGACCATCATCACAAGTATATATTGTAATTTATCAAAAGAAGGCTTTCGCCCTTATAAGTCATAGCCATATTTTTTTAAATAACCCACGTTGAAGAAGTAATGAGTAAAGGAATCAGTAGAGAAAAAAAATTCGCAATTAAATAAATACAGAATTTTTGCATCACGGAAAACGAATTATTTAATTTCATCAAAAATCGTTTTTTGTCAAAAAGAAAATACAAGGACTTAGCACGTTCACAGCGAAAGCTGAATGACTTGATCACCTCATTTATACATCTCAAGTATATCAATAAAGTAAGACTGTAACGCATTGCACTGAATGCTCTCATTAGAATTGAAATTGCTCGTATTTTATATTGTCAATGGAAAGCTGCGAAAATATCCTCACATTCTGATGATTTCAATGTAAATTTACCAGCTTCGAACTGAACACGAGGAGGCGACGCCCATCTTGTCTACTCATCGACGAAACACCTAACTATAACAAGTGTTGGTTTCTTTCAACAATGGTTAACTCAATAATTTATTAATCTATTTTTGGTCACTCTTGTCTTTTCCGAAAAAACGCCGAGGGTTGTTTATTTAGCGATGGAAGGAACATAAGGAAAGCGAGATCACATGAAATACGTAAGACATGCCTAGGGGAAGAGGCCTCGCCTAGCGCACATGCCCACGTTGACCGACACTTGAAATCTTTCCTCACTCCTCCCATTGAATTGGAGCATATATTTGTGTGCATGTACACATATACTCCTTACCAAAAAAATCTTTTAAAAAAAACTCGAAAATTAAGATACTAAAAGAGGGTTTTTCATCTTCCTAAAAATATCAAATTGTGCAATTGCAAGTTATAATCCTAGCAATCTGAGTAAGGAATAGCATAGGAAATTTCTCTCATTTAGAAATAAAATTAAAATTACGACTAGATAAAACTAAGAATTTCCATAATTATCCACAATATTTTGTTTGTTCAACTAATGGATGAACTTCAACAAACTGCACAAGCAATACTAATACTAGAGTCGTAAATGTTTAAATGTATGACCTCTAGTTTTGATGTCGAGGTACCAGTTTTTTAGAAAAAGCAATGCCAGAAATTCTACAACTTAACAAATATGATTTCGGTGGGAAGAGAAATAGATTTGCGAAAGACTTTCAATGGATTCTTACAACTGTAACAACATTTCTTTATGACACACGAATATCCATCAATATCAAGGTTTACATTACGAAATATTTCACTACGGCGACGAAAATTTCTCTTGTCCAAGTCCTCCTGATGTATGCTCTTCTGTTATACGCGCAAGTAAGACTAGTCATAAATTATTCAATTTCATAAATATTCAATTTCAACTTTCCAAAGACAACATTTTCAAATATTTCTGCTGGAAACAATTTTAAAGATGTCCTCGACTCACCTGAAGCGATCGCCAAGCCGAAGAGTTCGGCGTCGACCATTCCTCGACTGTTTCCAAGGTGGAGGCATACCTGGGCGAAGAGCTCCTTCGCCCGAGATTTCGTCTGAAACAAAAGAGAGCAGTCATGATATATTTGCGGTACAGTCACTCAATAAAAACTGGCATATCTCTAAAGAAGATTAAAATACCGATTGCAGGAAACAATGCGTGAAGTTGAAAACTAGAAACGGGTTTCTCTATTTCCATGGAATATATAAGTAAAATTTCAACCTTCCCTAAGAGAAGAGATATTCGCCATTACACATTGTCAATGAGAAAAAAGGCGCTAGTGTAGGATGAAAAGTTGAACCTCATAATTAGAAAGGAATTCGTTTGACAATTTCACTATGCCATTTATTATTGTGTACCAAAGTTAACGTGCGTTAATGCGCATACATTATACTCTGATGGTTGACCTTAAAAAAACTTAAATCTAACATTCGATATACCCAGTGAATAACCTTTTCCCACACTGGATTCGTTACTTATAAATTATTTTAATTCATCATCAGTCTTCATACTCAACCTTATTGGGGAAACTTTGTTAATCGAAGTGATAAAATAAGGTGGGCAATCAATGTTTTATTTAACTATTTATGGTAGCAAATAAGTGACAGGTGAGCTACCTCCGCGGTGAAAACATGGCTCGGTAACGGGAAAATTCTAGCTATTTGATTGCGTTTCTGTCATCGAAGTAAAGCGATGCAAGTAATATGAATTTAAAGACAACGAATATTATATTGCTGTAATGAACAAACTTTACAGAAGATGACTATTGAACTATTGATTAAGTTGTGAAAATATTATTCGGTGACTGCAAAGGTTTAGCACTTTTGCGAAACGAATAATTTATTACTAATGTGTCTAAGTATGACATTATAACCACTACGGCAAAACAACAACGTTGACACGCCAGGATGTTAATTGGCACTTTAGGGAAATGAGAAATAACAGGATTAAAAGAATAGAAGGTTAACATATTAAATTATAAATATTTACTGTATATTTTCAAGCCATTATAATACGTCCAATGTTAAGAGGTCAAATGTCATGAATTTAGACTTATACAATTTGAACAAAAGATATAATTTCTGCGATTTGAAGTAGTTTTAATATTTTAAATCATGCTTAAAATTAATTTTGCTTTATATTGGCCGATCCAATGAGAATAATTACCTTTTTATGAAATATTCGTGCAAGAACTTCTAATTCCCATTTACACGTCCCATACGGGGCTCATCAGATTGCGATCTACTCTCTAGAGACACAATACCAGATGGGTCCAATAAATGGGGATTAGTACTTAGCGTAGGCAAGTACACAGTTTTCAAATTTTGGAACAAAGGAAGAAGAAAGGAAGGAGAAACACAAGTCATGAAATATAGGGTTCAGTTGTAACTACGGCAGATCAGGTTAAATATTTGAAGGTATTTCAATACCATGCACTTCATGGGGAGCACATATCAGGACAATATGCGGATCCACTTTAAAGCAACTCCGCTTCATTAAACGGGTGGTGGATAAATGTAATGGAAAGGTTAAAAATAGGTCTTATTTCGCTCTAGTTAGACCTCATTTGGAACATGCCAAAAGTATTTGGAATCTTTAGGAGAGAGTATGGCTAAAAGAATCAGATAAAGTTCAGAGAAAGGCCGCCAAATTCGTCGACAAATGTAACAACAAGAAGACTGTGACAGACCTTTCAGAGGAATTAGGCTGGAAGCCGCTTGAGATGCAAAGAGAATAAGCGTGACTTTGACTTTTAGCAAGGTCCAGAAAAAGCGAGTTTAAAAATGACACTTAAGGAATTATTATGGCCCCAAACAAATTCCAAAGAAACTGCGGGAGATACCGCAACAGTAACTTTTAACGGAGTCATCCGCTAATGTGCAATCCAATGCAACATTTTCAGAGTGTAAAAATCATTCGCCTTGACTGGGATTCGAACCCAGATCCCTCAATATCCGGTCGAGTGCTTTAGCTAGTTAAGCTATCGAGGCGTCCTCTAAAATTTCAGATTAGTCCACTGAAATTTCAGAGTTTAATAGGACGCCTCGATAGCTTAACTGGATAAGGCACTCGACCGGGTATTGAGGGATCTGGGTTCGAATCCCAGTCAAGGCGAATGATTTTTACACTCTGAAAATGTTGCATTGAATGGCCCCAAACTATTTCGGCAGGTCAGACCATAAAAATAAGATAAAAGAAATAGACTCCAGCACAGAGAGATACAGATATTTTTTTCTTCCTCCGGAATATCAAGAGTCATAATAGTGACAAATTTGAGTGATTATAAAAATAGTAAAGACACTCCATTTTCAAGTCAGGACAGGATTAAACGCTACGCAGACATAATTTATATTCGTAGGTTAATCTGCATGTGTATGTTAGTTGATAGTATACTATGTATATGTAAGCGTGTAAGTTAAAAGATATTCGAACGAATTCATACGCCTCTGCGGATGTAGATTGGCATGAATTTATTTGGTTTTGCATATCTCTTTTGTTGGTCGTGTACCTAACACCCCCCGCCTCACACCCTTGCGGTAGCTTTCGAGGTATTATGTAGATGTCGTTTTTAAACCAGATTCCTACAAATATGACCACGAAACCTCTGGTGATTTCACCCTTTTCCCAAAAATGAGGCCAAACGTTTTTAATTCAATTACGCGGTATTTGGATTTAAAACCAATAAAATGAACAGATCATGAATTTTACGACTTCCATTAGATGTCAAACGATTCATCGGCTTAACAAATGCGTTTCAGTGCAAGAAATGAATCTCCTTGACTCATCAAAAATATTTCCTCGAATATGGAATCAGCCAGTAACAGCTGCGCCAGCCACAGGTGGCGTTTCCGCATTCCCTGGAAAAATTCTAGGAAAAAAGATAAGCCATATGGTATTACTAGGGAGTATTAATGGCATGTTCATATCTGTAGTTTATTTGTTGCACGTTATTAGCTTAGGTTCAGAGAATATCCGCTTAGGAAGACAAAGGGCGTCTGCGTTTACTAGGGACACAAGAAGGAATTGTTAAGGCACGAAAATGTG
This sequence comes from Hetaerina americana, assembly GCF_022747635.1. NCBI lineage: Eukaryota > Metazoa > Arthropoda > Insecta > Odonata > Calopterygidae > Hetaerina > Hetaerina americana. The sequence goes on from NW_027286070.1 coordinate 6,114,510, forward strand.
GTAGCTTAGCTTCGACCAGTGGAATTAAACAAGTGACATAAGAGAGATCGATAAAACAGATTCAGGAACTGGCCTTCTCTCGAACGCAAATATAAGAAAATCGAACCCAATAGCCACAAAAAAAATAAATTAATTATTAAAATTCAATGAATTAGTCAAACACCATAATTTTTGCATGATGCATATCACAATGTATGTGCACGAATGTGTTTGTATATTTACTAACCTATATTAAAGTAAATGTATCAACTAATAATTGTACATACACGACCGGTGTCCTAAAAACCCTGTCAAACGTACTTGGGCGGCTTTAATAACACTGTGAACATGCAAATGATAATTGCGCATGGCAATCTGGCTGGGAGAAGATGAGGCTGCGAAGTAAGTCTATTATTGCTGTTGGAGTTGTGCGTAGGATATGAACTAGTCGAAAGCTACAGGTACATATAGTGTACCAGGTTTGTGTTTAAGCATCGGTAACAATTTTTTCATAAAGTGCGAGTGAAGTGCTGAATTCAGACCGTCAGGTAAGGTGTATGCATGATTGCAGATGGTATTGGCATTGATAAGATGACAATGCACACCATTATCACCGAAATTTGGAGATGCAAAAGATCTGCGCTAAAAGTCTTGACGGACGGCCAAAAGCAGAGTCAAGTGTCTGCTTGCGAAGACCTACTACGGCGACATCGCGAAGAATCCCCAACCCCATTACAGTCCCGAATTGTCACCAGCAGAATATTTTCTAGTCCCAAAAGAGCAATCCTCCCTCAAAGAACACCACCATGGGGCCGTAAGTGCCGTTAAAGCAGCCTGCATGCTTATATCCTTAGGACCTTCCAAAATCCGCCTACTAGGAAGCCTTTCAGTCGTAAAGAAGATGCTGGCAAAAGTGTGTCGACGCTCAAGGGATGTACTATGAAGAATGTCGAGGCATTGTTGCAGTATCTGAAATGAATCTATTTCCGAAACTTTTCCGAATGCTTTTTATACAAACTATGCATCACTAAAAATCACGAATTAGTCGATAGCAACTTGGGTGTCCATCAAGGGAAACTTATTAACGGACTGAATGTACTTCCACGGTGGCATGAATTTGTCTCCAATATCAAGTGTCCATTTAGTATTGCTTAGGGAATTGTGATTTGAAATTAGTTTTAGCGTTAAAAATACGAGTTTCCAGAACAAAAAGTAAGCTATCTCAACTTTCCTCTTTGTTTGAAATCTTTTTCAGAGCGGCGGCCCCAAACGGGGAGAGGTGGGATGATGGAGGGAGATCCACGCCCCCCCCCTCTCCCCCACATTATCCTCCCACACGGACGAACGCAAGCACAAAAGAACAGACATTCCTCTCCATCTCCTTCCCCTTCCCGCGACACTGCTTCCCAGATACGCGCACACAGAGCTCCCTCGCACGTAGCCTCAAAGGAGGCCAACGGAGGGGAGGGTAGTGTAGGACGGAGGACGGTGGAACGGCTACCTCCGTCGCCGTGCGTCCCTACGGCCAGGGCCGGCCAGGGTTGGATGGCCGAAGGGAGGCCAGGAGCGTCGATGGCAGGGGGCCGAGCAGAGGTGTGTTGGTCCCATGAACTTTCACGGGTGCTCTCTCTGGAAATGAATGAGGGCCATATAGTGTGTTTGGAGTATTTGAAACCGGTCATAAATTTCGGTCAAAATGATGGCGGTTCCCTCTCCTTTTAAGACACCTATATTAACATTATGTTTTATTTTAGCGGTAGTCTACGGCTAAGGGTAGTTTTGACCGTTGATGCTCACCGACACCACCCAGATCTGTACTCCTAAGCCCTGCCTAACAGCACACAAAATGACATTAAACCCTCTACTACATCTCACAATGCCAATTCCTCAGCCCCACATGCCGTCTCCCTCCCTCAAGTCCATCCGAAACTTTCATCCCTTTCCCTCCCTCTCGTACCTCAATTTCCCAGCATTCTACCTTAAATCGCCGCTTTCGGCATCCAATTGCCTCTCTCAGTGTTCCTGCATCCACTTCCCCTGCCTTCTTCGAACTTCCTCCCTATTACTCCGTTTCCATTCTCTACTAAGAACTTCACCCTTTCTTTCATTTTCTTTGTCTATTCTTCTCCACACCCATATCTCAAAAATCCCCCCTCTAATCTACGTTTAACCTCTTGCCTCAACGAGTTTATCCCCCGTCAAACCAGAACTACGCTCTATCTTTAAGTTTCCACTAAATTTTTGTTTGAATTTTAGCCAAATATCAATCCAATAAACATATTAAGGCTCCTCATTATACAGTATCTATCCACCTCACTATACCTGTATCTATCTATATCTACCTACAGAACACCCGAAAGCCGCCGCAAGATCGTGTGGTGGGGGATGTTGGGTCACTAGCCATGCATGCACTATCGCGATCATGTTAACTCTACACAAATATTAGTTTGGCCACGCACTCGATAAATTTTAATCCCACAAAAGAAATTACTTAAATTCAGAAATATTCAATAAAATGTTTGGTCAGTATATTCAAATCATTCAAAACATCAAAACAACATATTGTGAGTGTCCCCCCCCCCCCGGGCGCTCGCCGCGCCATGCCCTAGCCCCGGGCAGCAGAGGAGAGGAAGAGGAGTGGTTGGGTGGGTACGTGAGAGATGTGCACGCACGGCACCTTCCTTGCAAGCCATTGTTCGGGTTGTTGTAACGGGGGATTCCAAACCACGATCTAAATCCATACAAGGCCTCACAAGACGCATAAAAACGGTATTGGAATAAGTAGCAATCCCTTTTATTCCATGGGAGAAAACTTTAATTAAAAAATTGGAAAAGGTTAAGAGAAAACTCCCTCGATTGGATAAATTAGGCTACGAGTAAAAAGTACAAGCGATGGATATGTTGGAAGAATAACGAGGGGAGTCATGGAGGGGGCGAAAAGGCTAAGACTTTTTATAAGGTAGAGAACTACGGAGTTTATTAGCGACAGTGAGGGTATTACTATAGCCCCACATTCCATTGGCAGTTGGACTACCAAGATAAAACGATAGAGATACACACCTTTACTTCATGTACTCGTTCTTTCCTTGGATGGAATGCAATCATCAACAGAACCTCATCCAAAACACGTGCAGAGACGGAACTGAAAGCTAGTTCCGCTAGTATTCGCTGGCAGTGAAGTTTTCCCCATATATTTTCCTTCAAGAGAAATGGTCATTTCCATCTACTACATGGTACCCTGCAAGCCACCGCTAGGAAAAGTGACAGGGGGAGATTCAACTCTAGGTATGCAACATTAACAATGAAGTTTTAATCATCGGCTATCAGCAGGTTGCGAGTTATTCACGAAGCGACTGTTGAATTACTGTTTAAAATACCTCATTGCGTTTAGGCATCTTCCGTAAACTGGAAGGATGTCTCTTTGTCGATGATGATGAAAATATGTTATCAGCCCCATCGTACTACGTTTTTCACACGTAGATACCTTGGCACATGTACCAGCAGTTAACAATATCTCCATTATTTGGATATTTTACATATCAAATGGTAACTATCAATTAAGAAAAACTAAATGTTGATGTTTTACAATTGATGTTGAATCACCCCAGCCACACACCGTAGCGGTGGCTAGCATGTAGAAGTATAAGAAGAAGTAATGGTCCATGGTCGAAATAGGGAACATGATCTCCAAGGAGAACTAGGAAAAAATACGCCGAGACAAGTGGAAAAATTTACTCTTTACATAGCATAATCACTGGCGATGGATAAGCGCGGCAATATAGGAATATATGAATGATTCTTTTAATCAAAAGAAGCAATTACTAATGCCAAACTGTATTAGTACACAATTCAGGAAGCAATTTGTTAAAAAATATACATGAAGGCGAGACTTAGGCAATAATGGCAAGAGGGAAGAGCAGATTGGAGACGATGGGTATGTGATGCACGGAAAAATGCTAAAAATAAAAATGATAAAACGAGTTACATATGAAAGGAAACGAGTGCAGAGAGAGGCCTACAGAGGAAGAAGTAGTGGGAAATTGGTTCGAATCAGACTATGGTACGACTGCTTACCGAGGAGAATAATCAGGAAAAACTCGGGGGGCTGGGATTAACGAGGAAGGCCTAAGATAAATTTCGTACGAGAAGCAGGTGGTGGAAGATGCCGTTGCAAAGAGCCATCGACACAATTCTCCACGAGGGCGGAATGGGGTACAACACCAGCCATATGTACATGCTCAACTATTTGTCCATACACGCATTTGTAGAATAGTTCATACACATACCCGTACATATACAGTACGTGCCTTAAATATCATACCATATTTTACCAAATAATTATATATTCATTTTCATCAAATATATAATTGTGTGCTTGCTTTAGATTTTGTTATTATTTTGAGCTATGCATTAATACATGGATTTACGGGGGACAGGCTATTCTCGAGAGACAAATTTGACACTAACAATTAACATCGTAATGCAATATTCAGTTTCAAACACCTTATAGGTGGGAGGGGGCACGATTCGCCCCCACCCCCCTCAGACCCACGCACGCACGGCATCTGTCTGCCCTGTGTTGCGTCATTCGTTCGGAAACCTGGAGCCTTCCCGCGGCGCGGCACTCCATCCGACGTCCTTGACCCGCATTTTTTATACGCCCGTGTTCTCGGAAAAACAGAAACGCTTCAAAAAGCCAGCAAATTCCTCTTGTAATCCAACTAGCGGATACATCGAGACACACACACGCAAGCCATCTTTAGCACGAAGGGACGACCTAAGCAGGTGGAGAGGATATCAAATAAATGTATTACGTGAAATATCGATTATTCCATGGAAAAGGACCGGAGAAGGGAACAGAGAGCTCCCATGGGGCACAGGCGCAAGATTTAGCGCGAAGAGCGATGAAAGGAGCCCAGCCAATGGAAGGAGGAAGGTTCCAACTTGAGCGCCAGTGGCAACTGCACGCTCATATCCACAACTATAGCGTCACTTTGTTAATTATCAAAGATTTTCATTCTTCTCAAGGGGCCTAGAGAAAATGCATTGCTAGATACCATTCAAGAATCGCCGGCATAAGGTTTCACTTCAAATAACATGATAATTTATCTACCAGTAGGAATGTGATGAGATAATTTTTTATCACTGTTTCAGTAAATTTATAGAAAAAATACATAATTTTTGCATAACTGATAGATTATAGCGTTACTTTGTGTAATATTTTCACATTCATTACGAAGAGAAACGGAATTTCGAATCATTCCTCATGATATTTTAATTTCATCAATTTATTTCAAAATTTCAATTTGATTATCCATGTTTAAAGTTAAAAAATAATTTAAACCAATAGGCAGAGATTCTTTATTTTACATATTTTTCTTGCTCTTTCTCCAGGAAATGAGAGAGTTACCCTCGCACACATTACAGGAAATACCTGTACAATACCTGTATCGTTCCTCCTTACGGTTTGTAAACCCAGGTTGATGCAGCGTTTCAAATACTACGACAAATATCCCATGCAGAGTGATGTTATATCTATAAACAATTCATGTTGCAATATTCATATAAAACGAGTGGAGAAGGTAATTGGAACCCCTAGCAGAGACTACAGAACGAAGAACAGAGACCTTACCAAAACCTAGGTTAAAACACCTTTGCCTCACCAACATTAATTTCCATATACATCCATCCTGATTGATAACGACACACCCCCTCGACAGATAGTTTAGAATATTTATTGCTGCTTAAAACGACTACGAGAAAATAACAACTTAGTGCATGTGTTTCTACGCTCACGTACTTTTGTCTGGATCTGCCCGAACGTCAGTTTTCAGATTCTCTACTCTAAATCTTTCCGGTTACGGTGGTTTTCTTGGTTTTTAGCGAAAGTTTCTTTCGATAGCCTATTCGTGAGGCTTTTATTATGAGAATAAAATTTGCAAATTGTTTTCACAAATTATTTTTGCGTGTTGTGAGGCATAATCTCTTCGTTGGCGTCAATTGAGAGGTTGACGATATATTATATTTTTCTCATGGTACGGTATGAGTTCTAATATCGTACGTGCTTTTTCAATTCCGATATTTTGGTATTAACATAAGTTTTGGAGGATTAATTTTTTTAACGTATAGTCACATTTCTTCCCTCTCAAGCGATTTATCGCGCACAGTTTTAGTTAACTTAGAAGAGCAGTCCTGTGAACAAACGTAGGCAAATCAAAAGCCTGATGCGGCGAGCGCCAAGACGTCCCCGCTCCTTCATGAGCACCGAAATGCAGAAGGTTTTACTCGTTGTAAGCTTGGAGCACCTAGAGACTTCAACGATCGAGCAAATGGAAAGGGGAGAGGGGTTCCGTTATGCTCCTCCCCATCTCAGCGCCGGCACGCAGGGGAGGGAGAGAAGGGAGGGGTGTGGTGTGGGTTTTCGAGGCTGAGCGCGAGTTGGGGGGGAGGGGGGACGAGGCGAGTGATCGTGCTCTCGGATTTCGTAACCAGAGAAGGGCGAGCCTGCCTGCCTGGCTGCAGTGAGGAGGGAGGGGAGAGAAAGTGCGCCTTCACGGGGCGCATTCCCATACGCACCGGCCGGACTTGGTCCGATTCGGCGGAAGGCATTCCGATGGTCGTCAGGGTGTGGAGGGGGAATAAATTTCATCAAATGTCAACGGGGGGGAGGGAGGGAGAGAGAGAGTGAGGGCGCACCGGGGCCGAAGAAGAGTGCGCCCTTTCGGAGGACGTGGCCACACGGAAAAGAGGGACTAGACGTGTGCTTCAGCTCTCGGGAGTCCGCTGAATATGGTCAGCTTCTGGCTAACTTCGTCCAACGAACCTCAGATGCATCCTTGTGGAAACGCCGCTGCGGATGAAAGGGCTAAATTTACATCGATTGGCCGCAAATCACCGCGAGGGGGCATGTGGTAAGGGGTGTTCGGCCACCATTACGAACACCTGCAGTAATGCTCAAATATGAGTTCATATTTTCACGGAACATACATTTGTTCATTTACATCAACAAATGTACTATTCTTTTCCAAAGTCCTATAAAAAATGCATCGGCAGCACTCACTCACACTCTTGAAATCTAACCACTTTATTGTTTAACCATGATTTGCACTTTTTGTTTCCATGTTAATATGAATTGAGTAAATATTATATTTTACATCTACATCTACATAATACCCCGCAAGCCGTCCCAAGGGTGTGTGGCGGGGGGTGTTAGGTCACCAACCGTAAAAAGGAACAATACCACATGCAAAAAACAACACGGAAAATTACACCCACAGCAGCGCATACACTCATGCAAAAATCCCTTCATCCAACACTCATGCAAACACATATACCGCAAAACAACAAAAAACTGCACCCCAGGATGCAGCACGAAAGCCATCCTACAACACACAGTCAGGACACAACAAGCAAAAATGTGAAACATCACTACCACATGAGCATGCACCACAAAATACACATATTTTAATGCATATTCGGCATTTATTTTTCGATCCTTATGATTCGATATCTCATGTGTGGGTGTAATTGTTAATTTCTTAAGCCATACCTAATTTTCGTGCCTTTTTTCACGTTAATTACGACATCAATTCAAGATGCGAAATGTGATCGCCGATACGGTGGAAACGTTTCAATTAACAATGACACTATCATGTCCGGTTCAACTCAATGAAGATAAATTTGGAAACAAAATAAATACGTAAATAAACTAGAATGGCCCTCTCTCACATTGTTGAAATTAGGTAAACCAGCTTGGTACAGAGACTACGAAGGGCAAATTCACTAGTAGTTTCCAATCCGCTTTCTATCTAGCGGTAATCGAGGGGAAACATAAGAGCATAGACATCCGAAAGTCTACCTCCATGAAATCATTATAAATATGTGGGGGAGGGGATAAGGCCATATTGTTGCACATGTATGTTGATATTGCCTTTGCATTCGCGGGCGTTAAAATTGTTTTTGAATGAACATATACGTCTATGCGGGGGTAGATACACATGATTTTGTTGGTTTTGCATGTGGTTTTATTCTCTTTTACGGGTTGTGACCTGACCCCTCCCCCCGCCACACGCCCTTTCGGTGGCCTGCGGTGTATTATGTAGATGTAGATAATTTGGGGTAAATTTTAGACAGGAAAATATGAATATGAAGAAAACAAATAATTTAATTTGAGAAAAGAAAAGAAAAAAAGTTTGCCATCCACACTTCATCCCAATGGTCGTTGCATGGGCGCAAGTTAGGGAGGGATGTTGCAATTACCATGCACTCCCATACATGAGTTCATATATCATTTGGTCACATAAACAACACTCGTACACATACACAAATAATGATTTTATACATCGGGAATTAATTGAGTAAATCTTTCAATTATTTGTCTTTAAGTAAATAGGAGGGCGGGGTAATCAAGGGGCAACAGAGCGTAGGACCCATGGCAGGCATGTATCAATAGTTGTGCGAATTTACGAATGGCTGGCGTCCTGCGACCCCCCGCCATACGACCTCGCGGCCGTATGCTTAGTACTGTGTAGATGCACATGAAACTAATGAACAACATTTTTAAATCCAGAGCTAGTCGAAAAAATATGATTAATTTCAAATAAACATTATAGCTGATCACCCATCTACCGTAAATTATATGGCGTCAATTGCGAAAAAAGACACTCAAAGATGACTTTACATTCGTTAAATGATTATGATTCTACGCAACCGGATATGAGATCGTATCATGTGAAAGGGAAGAATAAATACAAATTGTATTAAAACTCAATAATTACTTTTTTATAATAGCAATTGGAGCGTACTGCTCGAATTATTAACACATTAAGAAATTCATTCATTAATTATATAATAACCAATATCTCAAGTGAAGTTTGATTCCAAGTAATGTGAGCAAGCATCATTTGTTCAAAGGCTTTGGTTCAGTTTTGTACGTTAAAACCTATTTATTTCATGCAATAATTAACTTTTCGGCGAAATCATCAAATGATTGCCTTTGAGTAAATATATTCCGACGTTTGGGTTCGATTTTGTTATGATTTCGAATAGAACAAACTAAGGACGTAAATTAGAATCTGTGAAATATAACTATAAAATTTGGCGCCATAACAATTCTCTCGTTGTTACAAGAAAACTGGCAAGTCCATCCCACCGATCTGACAATCAGTATTATTAATGTGCTGGTTCTCTTTTTACCCTTCACTCAGGGAGAGAAGGGGGAATGAAAAATTGTGGAGGGTGGGGTGTTTAATGCTTGATGTTAATCGGAGGGTCCCGGGTTCGATTCCAGGGCAAGTCTCTGAGCATCCGCAGCTCCACCCAAGCTATGTGATTTTTTGGGTACCAGGTCTTCCTGGGAAACCATAACCGCCACAGGGAAAGGAACTGGCCCCAACCCTGATGTGTGAATTTCATACGCCGCCGGGCTTAGTACTTGGTGAACTCTACCGTCACCTACCAAACCGACCTTCGGGTTGAGTATTGTGTCTATGGTTTTTTTATTAATATATACAAATATATGGGAGACAGAGACGCCGAAACACTGCGCAGGAATGCAGAGAGGCCACCGCAATAGCAGCGGTGTGCGCGTTCCACACGGCACTTGTTATTTTTCTAAATGGAAAGGATGCTTACCTCGACGGTGAAGTAGAGAGTTTCCTGGGTGAGTAGTTGGACGGCGGCATACTTCTTGGGACTGGAGAGAGTGGTGCTGCTGCAGGACTGCACTGGGCCGCTGACAGTGCTACGCATGCTGCCTACATCCCGACACCAGCGCCCCCTGCCGGCCTACAACAACTGGAATCAAAAAAGAACGAAACGACGGGTCAGGCAACTTACAAATTTAAATTTGTTTAGAGATTTGCGGAAATCACGTGCATCTCTGAAGCCTTGCACTAAGGTAAAATGTGTCAGGAAGAAATATAGGCCCTTGGGACACGCCTTCTTTGGAGCAATTTTAGATATTCACAGAGAGTTGACAAGAGTCATTGAGGCTGATGGTAAAGCACTTTGCAATGATGCTCTAACCTTATATCCTCAATAATTACTGTGGTTCATTGTTGAGGTTTAGCTCTGTGAGAATCTATTGGGATTGAAAATTTTAAAAGTGAGACTAAAGCATTCCAAATTGCAGACAAAATTAATTTACAATGTGAAAATAGTCGTTTTGAATTAATAAATTCGTTGTCAATAGGTGTATTTATTTTATTCGTGAAACACTAAAGGCTTCTTTCCACGAACGTGCTGACTGACCGGGGAAATTAAATAAAAAAGGTAAGAGTGAGTGTATAATACTAGTAACTACAACTTAATCAAGCACTCAATATTATTTTCATGAAGATCAAAAACATTTTAAAAAAGAGCTCCTCTCGAAAGATTTTTTCTCCACCATAAAAAGCAATATTTTGGAGTAATTAAAAAAAAAGAACCTCAACTTACCTTCGCTAACTTCAAAGTTTCGCCAATGATTATTAGCCAAATTAAACCTGATAAAAACAATAAAAATGCATTCAAGTAGCATTTATTGCTGTTTGTGCCAGCATGAAAGACGCTAATAAGCATTAACGAAATGTTGACGACGGAAAGATGACTTTTATTATTTTACCATCACTTCAAAACATTGCAGAAGAAATAAGCAGCAAGAAATAAATTTCTTACTCTAATTGTCCGCTTTTTTCTCATTAGTATTTTCACATAAACATGGCAGAATGAATGACTCGATGTCAGAAAGAGTGGTTTCCAAGTATTTGGCCGCTTTAAAATGCTTAACTTATTACCATCTACACATTCATTTGACCACCGCTATATTGATTTTCTTTAATTTTCTTCTATATGATCAGTGTTTTGAATTCCTGATATTTATTTCTTACTCCTAATATGATTAACGCTGCTTAATTAATATACGTAGTATCGGTCATCGCACTCGTACGGCACTTTAGGATTGAAGCACTAAAGCAGCTTCCAACAAATTCTTAAAGAGTTAAACACGGAAGCAAGCGTTAAATTAATAGAATATCAGTGACATACAAGTAAAAGAAGATGAGTGAATGGCTAGCAGGGAATGATGCGGAAGCATTTGCTATTGATCGGAGACGTTCCACGGGCGAGATTGTATGCATTCCCCTGTTTGGGAAGCCTTAGGAGTGAATGAAGAATTCCTGAAATAATTTTCTCCCCTCTCGCTCCTTCTGCACCACCACCCCCCCCCCCCCACACACACAGCTGCGTTCCCCGCACCAAAGACGGCTTACACCATCGCACACACAGAGGAATAGTGAGGAATAGTAACAGCCTCCTAGGTACAAATCTCAGCTAAGTCAAGCGCCAAGAATAAGACATACTCCGTTGGGTTTTTATGTCGTTTTCCGGTCAGTCACATACTCTACCGAGCATTGTCTCAGACAAAAGTTCAAGCACGTGTATATTGCGAAGAAAAGTATATCAGTGACCGGCAGACTTGCCCAGGAAACGACCTGAAAACACCCGCGAACAAAGAATATATAAAAGCAAATATTCAAAAATAGGTTCAATTCTCTCCACATACAACATCGGGAAATATGAGTCACTAGTTCTCTGTCACTGTGGATATTTCCTCGAAGCACTCCCACTCGAAAATACTCGGTCTTCCTAATCTAAACTCGGTTTCCCACGATCCCAATTTTATTACAAATTTTCATCCAAATTTTGATATGAAACTATGCGGGTGTTTCTGAGGTGCCACAATTGTCTCCGACGGTTGGGAAAGAAAGAAAAACATTAAGAGATAATGAAACAATAAAAATTATGGAACTGAATGGCCTGGAACATCGCGATGCAGCCGAGATTACTGCGTGGGGTAGTACTGGGCATCGACAAAAATGAGGACAATAAGGAGGAAGAGGCGATGGAACATCTTAGCAGGGCAGCGGTTGCTCGGTTGGCAGTGATTGCTCGAAACCGAGCTATTTCTCATGGAGGATCCCGATAATTTCCGAGATTTTTTTCAAAAGAACGACGACAAATTTTTAAATTTACTAAGCAAGTTTCAGCACAGAATTAAACGACAATGCAATACGGGACAGCGGTCCTCCTCTGCTATTTATATATTGAGCCTTGACAACACTAAGTGCTTTAGGCGCCATCTGACGTTTCCATCTGAACGTTGGACCCTTTTCACGCTAACTTTCTTCAGAACATTTGGTAGTTTGATCAAAACTTGTGTTGTTTACAGTGACTCGAAAATTTTGTCTGGGCGAGAAAATGGAGTAAACTCGTGAACACTTTCCCACAATGATCTTATCTTTTATGACTTTCGAGGAGGATTATCGAGACATGAGTGCATCGATCAACTTACTTCCACTTTTAGCGCTGAAGCCCTATCTTTTGTCACAATGAAACGCTGGTATAACGAATTCCATCATGGCAGCCGTTCGCTCAGCGACGAACGACGTGAAGGTCGTCCAAAATAATTTGGTGTGCCAGAAAACATTGATTCTGTGCAAGAACTAGTTAAGGAGGATTGTCATGTGACTTATCGAGAGATTGAGGCATCCTTGGGGATACGTATGACAAGCATCAATAAGGTATTGCATGGATATTTAGTTGTTAAAAAGATTTTTTCGCGCTGAATCCCGCATAATTTGAGAAAAGCTCAAAAAGATGCTCGTGTCAATTGGTGCACAGAAATGCTCAACATATACAATCGCGGTGCATCAAAAGCTGTGTATAACATCTACACAGGTGACAAATCGTGTATCTATGCGTATGAGCTCGAAACAAAACAGCAATTCACTGTATGGGTCTTACAAAACGAGCAAAATCCGACAAAAGTGAATCGTGCACGAAGCACATCGAAGTATATGATCACCTGTTTCTTCGAAATAACTGGACATGTGGCAATCGTACCGTTAGAGCGACTTAGAGCCGTGAATTCTGAATGGTACACGAGAATTTGTTTGCCAGAAGTGCTTGGTGAAATACGGAAAAAGAAGCGGCAACGAAGAATCATTCTTCGTCATGACAATACAAGCTCTCACAGATTGGCTGAAACAACTATCAATTTGACTGGCCAAAACGTCGAATTGATGGGTCATCCTCCGTACAGCCCTGATTTAGCACAAAATGATTTCTTTTTATTCCCGTTTATCAAGAAAAAATAGCGTGGCTAACGTTTGGGAGGTACCTCAATCGGAGTGGAAAAATTGCGACGAAAATTGTTTCTAGCGCATGCAAAACGGTACTGATTGTCATCTAGAATACTTCGAATAACAATAAAGTCATTTTCAACAATACGTTACCGTCTTTTCATTATTAAGCTGAACGTATAATTGGCAACATTCGTACTTATCACTAGAATTTGACTATAGCCACTATGGAGAACTTGAATCCTGGTAACTAAGAGAATCGGCCCAATCGGCCGTGTGTCGTAACCGGCAGCGAGAGAGGTAACTAAAGTATAATATAATAAATAAGAGGACTTCAGTGGTCGTCAACTCATTAAATCTTAGCTAGGTGAAAGTGACAGTATCTTTAAGGAAGACAAAGAATATGACTACCTCGATAGAATAGTGGCTTAGAATGATAGGATGACATTGAGGGCAGGAAAACTAGAAAATATAAAGCGAGATATGGAGAGAGGATATAGAGTCACTTGAGGGAAATGCGAGGTGAGATGGAAAACTAGCGGGGATTACTGGAGCAATACTACACAGCGGAGGAGGGGAAGGCCACAAAGGGAGGCGCCAATTACATGCCCTATATTGAATAAAAAGGTACGAGGAAGCGTAGTAAATATTGAGCAAGAAACTGATGGAATATTATAGCAGTATAAAAACTGAACCATCGAACTTGGCCATTGTTCTACAGAGAACTATTTTGTAAAAATATTGGGCCAGCAAGCTTAGACACAGAAAAAGAATATGAGGCAGATGAGGAGAGCATATGTTCAGGCATACTTAATGGCAATATAGAAAGGGCATCAAGGGGATGGGAATCATTCAAGGCATTGGCCGTGAGGGTGAACAACATTCCCACAGAACTACTTAATGCATTAGGAAAATTTGGGAGAAAGAGTTTTTATGGATTAATTCGTAGCATTTATTAGGATGGTATTTGGCCGGGAGAATTCGTCAGGTCAGTGTTAGTTCCTACTCCTAAAAAGGGAAAGGCAGCAACATTTGAGGACTGCATTTCTAAAAAATACCATATACCTCCAACAAAGCCTCTCTACCCAGCTTTTTATATTGGTCGTCCTGTAACACATCCTCCCCATTCACCTCCTTCCCGGTTCCCAGAAACGTAGCTACCCAAAGCGAAACTTTCGACAATTGCTGCAAAGTATCCATATTTCCTACCTCCCGCCAACAGCCACGCCAATCCAATTTAGGACTCTAAGAGTTAGCTTGCATCCATCTTTTTGAATGCTGCCTCCCCTCGAAATAAGTTATTCCCATTAGCTGACACCTTCCTCTCAACATCCAATCACCGATTATATACGCCCCGCTATTCAGCCCTACCCCCCGGTATTCCTTGATAGAGGGGAGAACATTCCAGGAAGATAGATGGTAAGGGAAACCAGGAAGGGGTAGGAATAGGATAGGAACGTTGGAAGGAATGAAGGAAAGGGGGTTGAATTGAGGAAGTTTCCAGTTGGGTGTCAGGCTATTTTACTAAAATTGGCAAGGTAGTTATTGCTGAACCGTTGTGCGGCCTGCTTCCATCGAAAAACCTACCTTAACCTTGGACTACCAGAATAATAATAATGCTTTCACCAGTGAATTAAATCTTTCAAACTGATATCATTAGAACATCCAAGTCAAGACATATGCTTAAATGGCATTGCTTCGAACCTCTCTTTTATTTCGATTTAAAGAGGTGAATTTTTTTCCATCTTCAATCGACCGAGGGAAAAAATAAGTCCTTTGCCGTCTCCACTCCTGTGTCACAGATGGTCGTAAGGCGATCGCGTGCCGATATTCCTGGTCGAGTTGAGGGGATAGAAAATGATACTTTTGCACCCTGATTGGTGCGGAGATGAGGAATAGCGGTGGGATGCAGAGCACCCACCCCCTTGTGGACAACCACCATTGAGTGGAGAGGTTTTGGGGTCGTGGAAAGGGAAGATGTCAAGAAGGGTTTAAAAAATAAGACATTCAGTCATGCTTAAAATCATTCCTGGGTGGGGGAAGTCAGGAATTTGCTTCGAGGGAAGGCTCAGGGAAAGGAATGCCGGGGGAGGGGTGACGGGCGTCAACGTAACGTCTCTGGGTGGGGTGAGCTGAGGGGTGCCGGTGTTTCGGGAGTGCGTGGGCAGGGGTAGGGGTCTCCTGCCGCAAGTGTGTGCGCCCCTTGCGGGCCGGAACGGCGAGAGCATGGCTTAGGTTTCCCAAGGGCAGAGTGTATCAAGGAGAAAGAAGGGGGGGCGAGGGGAAAAGTTAACTCGTCCGAGAATTCCAACTGGCACCGGCTCACGCAACGATGGAGTCGCTGAAGGATTGACGCTCCGAGAGGGAAGTTTCAGGCGAGTAAGGGGAGGCGTTGGTCAAATATTTACACGTGAAGACAATTTATACTAAGAAATCACTTCTTCGCCTTCATTTCATTCCGGTTTTAATTAAAACCGGTTTCCGACTTCATTAATTAATAAATACCGATAAATATCATGCAAGTGACTCGAGAAAGAAAGACGAAATGAGAATTAGAAGGGGATACCGGCAAAGATTCCGCTTCGGGTAGAATGGACATGAACGAACGGAAAGCGGCAATTATTATCTTTAAAATGTTATGAGTGAAAGGTTACAGAGGTTTATGCCATATGGGATAATAAGAAACCAAGATGGCACGATAGGGAATTTATAAAGCCTTTAGGGAGACAACGGAGTGTTCACTCTAATTTTAAAAATAGTTAAAAGTTTAGTAACGAAATTATAATGAAGAAGTCTCGAGGTTAAACTCGTCAAATTCTGAGCATAAACAATAGAGATTATTCAGACAGCCTTACGTACAACTGCCCATTCTTTGAAGGTAGAAATGGGCAAAATTGTTATAAATATCCTAAACATGACCAATGTCCGACACAAAATCTTTCATTTCGTCTACAGCAAAACCATTGCACACCCAAGAAGACCTCGCGAGCGGCATACTATCATTGTCCCACTAATGTAAAGAGAAGCAGCTCCGAAATATAAAACCAAATCAAGCCCTATGTAGGGATGAAATCCCCGCCAGAATACTGAAGGAACTTGTTGAAGACATCGAACCTTATTTCAAAACCGTTTTCTAAAAGTTAACAGAAGGAGGTTCAAAGTCTCGCAAATGGAGCCTAGCTCACATTACTCTATCCCTAAATGCGGTAACAGGGTGAACTCAATTATTAGAGACCGATTTCTTTGACATAGATCGTCTAGAAAATCTTAGAACATACACATCAGTATATCACGACCTCTCTTGAACGAAACAGATATGAAGAATATGTGCAGAAATCAGCAAGATATTAGGATTTATTAACAAAGTCTTGGAAAAAGGTAACGATAGGGCTAATGAACGGAGCTATCTTACGCTACCTAGGCCTCCAGTGGGCTGTACTGTCATTGAATGGGATCCTCATGAGGTTGGATCGATTGACGAATTGATAACGTGCAGCAGAGAGGAATTTGTAAATAAAATTAACATGAAAAAAATTATTATGATTCACTTATTATCTAAAATGTTAGAGGAACTAGGCAGGAAAGTACTCACGGAGTTAAGGTTAAAATATTATGTATATCTCTAGCATAAATCGATGTGCCATCATAGGAGATGATGTTCAAAATATTTTTTTAGCCAATAGGATCAAAGTTATCAAGAATTAATCCCACGGATTCAAGACATCACCTTTCTCACGAACGATAAGAGGTCACAAAAACTTTGAGAGACAACGGGAGGATGAAAAAAGTACTTTCCTTCATTCATCTACATCTACATCTACATCTACTCAATACCCCGCAAGCCGCCGCAAGGGCGTGTGGCGGGGGGTGCTAGGACACCACCCATAATTTAGAAAAGAAAAATAATAAAAAAAAAAATCGCATGCAATAACGACAAAATCATATATAAAAAAAAAAAAAACATGGCATACATTCATGCATGAACACTTACACCCCACACACATGCAAACACTCAAACTACCAACTAACATACACATGCACCTGAAAGTATACCTAACATCTCTATAGTGTTTAATTTTGTTCCGACTTGTAAATTCAAAGTTTTTAATATTTCTAAAGTGACTTCGGTTTCTTGCTATTATGATTACTGATTGTTCGGGGAAAGAATGAGTATTTGTACCTATCTGTCTTGGAATCTATCTCCCTTAGTTTATCTTTGTGGTCTGATCTACCTAAGTAGTGTGGGGCCATTATAATTCCTTCAGTGTCATATTTAAACTCGTTTGTTCTGAACCTTTCTAAAAGTCTAAGCCTCGCTTGTTCTCTCCGCACTTCAAGTGGTTCCCAGCCTAAATCCCCTAAGAGACCTGTCACACTTGTGTTTTTATCATAACAATTTTTAACAAATCTAGCGGATTTTCTCTGGACTTTATCTAATTCTTTTTGCCAAATTTTCTCCCACGGATCCCAAATACTTGCGGCATATTCCAAATGAGGTCTAACTAGAGCAAAATAACACCTCTCTTTAACTTTTTCATTACATTTCCCCACCACCCGTTTTATGAAGCCAAGTTTCTTTAAAGCTGATCCGCATATTGTCCTGATATGTGCTCCCCATGAAAGGCGTGGTGTTAGAACAACCCCCAAATATTTAACTTGATTTGCCGTAGTCAATACTGAACCCTCTATTTTGTAGTTTATATCCTGTTCCTCGCTTCCTTTATTCCAAAATTTCAAAACTGCACATTTATCTATATTAAGTGTTAATCCCCATTTATTGCACCATCCCGAGATATTGTCTAAGTCTCTAGAGAGTAGCTCGCGATCTAGTTGGCTCCTTATTTCCCTGTATATCACCGTGTCGTCAGCAAATAACCTTAGATTGCTACTAACGTGTGTGCTTAAGTCATTTATGTATATTAAGAACAGAAGAGGCCCTATTACACTTCCCTGGGGGACGCCCGAAGTAACATCTCTCTCCGTTGAGCACAACCCATCTATGACTACTATTTGTTTGCGGTTTGACAAGAAGTCCCTAATCCAATTAATTATTTTCTCATTGATCCCATAGTATTTAAGTTTGTGTAACAATTTATTGTGTGGGACTTTGTCGAAGGCTTTTTTGAAATCCAGGAATACTGCATCGACTTGGGTGTTGTTTTCTCCCGATCTAAGTATATCGTGAATGAAGAGACCAAGTTGTGTTTCGCAAGATCTGCTTTTCCTAAATCCGTGCTGGTTGTGGATTAGTATTTTCCTACTATCAAGAAATTTCATAATGTTAGTGACAATAACGTGTTCCAATATTTTACAAGAGATCGATGTTAAAGAAATGGGTCGGTAATTGGTTGGTTTATCCCTATCGCCGCCTTTATAGATGGGAGTTATATGGGCTAGCTTCCAGTCGCGAGGCACTGAGCCTTCTTCTATCGATTTTAGAAAAACAATATGTAAAAATGGGGCAATGTCGTCAGCTAATTCCTTTAATATTCTAGCAGGTATTTCTTCCGGACCAGGTGCCTTGTGTGCTTTGATACTACGGAGCAGATGTACTATTCCCTGCTTGGTCAGTGTTAGATCGCTCATGTGTTCCCCGGGTGGGTGTGGAGGATCGTTTGGTGCGTTTGTGTTTTTGTTGTAGACGCTCTGGAAAAAATGGTTTAAAATATTTGCCTTTTTCACGCTATCTGTAATGATTTCTCCATTTTCCGTCTTCAAGAGAAAATTCATTCTATGTAGCCCAATATATTTTCATCAATGTTATCCAACGTTATTTAACTGCCCTCCTTTTAACTTGCAGATTATCTCGCATGCTTGGAGGCGTATTTCACACTTACTATGCAGATGAGCGAATGTACCTTTAGTAAGCATGATCTCCATTATTAGTATTATTTCGCACAATTATTTGTAACTAGTTACTTGAAAAAGTAATTACTCATACTGCATGCCTGGAGTGCAACCACACCTCGCTATACACTCTAGCAGAGAATCATACATCAGAAACCATGCAGATACCATAAAATTGCCTTTCTCGACAGCGTGAACAAACTCTGCCATAAACAACACTGATTCAGGAAAAGTCCATATTACAAAATAGAACCGAGTCTTCATAAAATATAGAAAAAGAGAGAAGGGATGATGTACTTCTAGATTTCAAGAAAGCCTTCGATATGGGCCCTCACGAGGATACAATCATTAATATATTATGGCATCAGCGAGAACGTGACCGACTGTATTAAGGATTTCTTATCTAACCGTAAGCAAAACTTAGCCGTCGGTGGTTACAGTTCATATGAGACCGACGTAACTTCGGGAGTCCAGCAGAAGGTGAGCTGTGGCCTCCACTATCTTGATACACATTAACCACTTCAATTCCCTCAGTAGCAATAAGCTTTGATTATTTTGAAAATGCAGATATTGAAAGAGAAATAAGCACCCCAGTAGATTACATACTGTTCTCGGATAATTTAGATGGGATTTCGTAGTTGTGAAATCAATGGGTGTTACAATTAAATACCAGAAAAACTGCAAGCACTTCAGTTTTGAAATAAAAATAAAGATAAAAATTATAAAATTAATGGGTCCGAATTAATCAACTCAGAAGAAGACAAATAGTTGAGTGATACACCGGCATTAAACCTTTCATGGGAGAGACACACATCATAAGGATAAGTATGCGGGTCAGACTTAAGAAAGGTAGGGCTCATTAGAGGGGTTGTGGGAATATGTAATGAATAATCAAGAGAGAAGTGTTACTTCGCTTCAGTTAAGCCACCCTTAGAATACGCGGCAATTATCCGGGATCCATGGGAAAAACCGTTAACTAAACATTGAGATAAAATTCAGTGAAAATCCTCAAGATTTGTCATAAACATTCTATGAGAAAGGTAGTGATTACATGTTGCTCGAAGGAATGAGGTGAGAGCCTCTTGATTCGTCAAGAGAGCCGGCGAGACTCAAAAGACTTAGAAATGTGAAGGACACCATAGTGGTCTTGCGACACCGAGGGATTGATCACGACTCCAAATCATAATGGTAGACTCGACCGCCGGAATAATAAAATAAAAGAGAGACAGTCCCCGACAGAGTCAAGCGTTCGTTCTTCCCTCGCACGATACACGTGGTCATGGCAAAATCGAACCCAAGAACCCGAATATATTTACTTAAAGAACAAAGTTTAATTATTTGAGTAAATCATTGCCTGGCGTTCATCTACAGGCATTTTTCTATGCACAGAGGTGTCTTCGTGCAAGAGAAAATATATATGCTAATGAATCAAGTCTTGCATGCATAGTTGGTGCCCTCCCTTGCGGCGGCTTGCTTGGTATTATGAAGGCATAGATTATTCGATAACTTCTATTTGGAGTCACTTCAATGAAGCATGGAAATTACAACCTTAATTTTAACTTTTAGATAAATATGAATCTGTACAGAGTTACGGGACACACGGGTGGCAATAATACTAAACCCGCAATGACCCATTTGCCGGTGAGGCCATCGCTCGAATTTGCGGGTAACCTTCAACCGAACTGAACGATACAGAGGCAATCTTTTTTCCTTGTAAGTTATAGTCCACATCTTGACTGAACACAATTTATGACCAACCGTAGTCGTCAATTACTCTAATGACTGGTTACATAACACTCCTTGCCACACGCCCTTGTAGCATCTTGCAAGGTCTGATGTAAATGTGGTTTGTTGTGATCTGTCAAGCTCCCCCTGCCATCCCTCGTCTCTTTCTGTGGAGGAGTGATGCCGTCGGCTGCTGATGGTGTCACATTCCCCATGCGTGACTTAAGGGGGGGATGGGGGACCATGAATTAATTAAATTTCCCCTTCTTGCTTTCCAGTTCTGCATGACCTGTCTTAATATGGAGGAGGTCTGTCGTATAAATGATTGCCATACATTTTTATTCCATTCTTTTCCAACTCTTGCTTGCTTGCTTAATATGAAACTACTCTTCGGGCTTGCTCAGCGCATATCTTATTCCAGCGGTTAACTGGGCACGTTGGCGGCAGGGATCAAAAACTGAAGCACTGAACAGTGTGTTTCCCCATCAAATTGATCAGTTTCTCAACACGAATAAAAGGTATCTCAAATTTCGAGAAATAAGTTCCGCCCTTGCGGCGGCTAGCGGGGTATTATGGAGTAGGTGTATCGTACGCACGCACGCTATGCCCTTACAAACGGCGTCTGAACGTTTCAAAAGTTCGAAGGAGAGGAATTTCTATCGATCAAAACTGCAGTTGTGCTTAAACAATCGTTTGTTGCTGTAACTCCGCGAACGAGAAGCGCGATATATAAAACCACACGGAACTTGAGTCTGGATTTGTCTTATTTTTTCAATAGTCTCATCTGATACTCCGATCCTACCTTTGGCTCCCCGCGATTCCCTTTGTCAGCAGTGGATTTGGTCACTTCTCTTAAAGCTTTGATTAGTGAAACCATCTCTTTTTGCAAATATAAGTACTTAGCATCCACATCATCCCCATTACACTTAATTTATTCTTGTAGTAATATTCCAATAACTGTCGGATCACCCTTTGATTTATAATGGCCCCACACTACTTAGGTAGATCAGACGAAAAGATAAAATAAGGGAGATAGATTCCAGAACAGATAGAAAAAAATACTCATTCTTTACCCGAACCCGAACAATCAGAAATCATGATAGTAAGAAACCAAAGTCCCTTTAGAAATATTGAAAACATTGAATTTACGAGTCGGGAAAAAAATTAGACATTGCAAGGATATTAGGTGTGTTTATAGGAGCTTATGTATAGGATATTAGGTATATTTGTAGGTGCATATGTATGTTAGTTGGTAGTTTGAGTGTTTGCATGTGTGTGGGGTGTATGTGTTCTTGCATGAGTGTACAGGTATGCCATTTTTGTTTGCGCATGGTATAAAATTGTGGCTTTTGCAAGCGGTTTTTTTTCCTTTCTTAATTACGGGTGGTGTCCTAACATCCCCGCCACACGCCCTTGCGGCGGCTTGCGGGGTATTAAGTAGATGTAGATGAAGTAGATGAAAATCGAGAATTTACAATAATTTTTTCTTGGTGGCTTAAACACTTAACGGCACAGTATAAATACCACCAAAGTAATGTAAAACAACGATTCTGCTTTGATTATTCGTTACCCTTCAAATTAACACGCAACCCGTCTAATTAAATACGAATTTCCTCTTCAAGGCGGGCACACCCATTCTTCAAACGTGCTTGAAGGGTTGCAGGAGATAAGTGAGAAGAAATCCGACCATTACAATATCGTTATCCCCACGATAACTCGAAATGCCGCAAAGTGCCGGCGAACGGCGAGCTGTAAGGGAGAAGACGGAAGGAGACTAAAAACCCCAATGCGAGGCTTCGGGGGGAGGGGGGGGAACGAAAACCGCAGGAGGTAGAGGAGATTAGATGTTGGCGGGGAAAGTGGTCGAAGTGGCGGGGGAGGACACCGCAGAGGGACGGGGAGGAGGACCCCGGGGGGAGAAGGAATCCGATAGGAACTCACTCGGTGGCTATGATCATTAAGTATTACCGCGAGCGATTAATGTACAGGACTCGACACGTATCACCTCAATTCGAGCGGATATTTGATCGAGCCCGAGGAATTTATTAAGGCTTATTAATCATCCGGGCCTGATCAAATGCCCACTCGTATATTTAAGGAATTAGCGTCAGAAATTGTGCCATATCAAGAAATCATATTTAAGAAATCGCAAGAACGTCACGAGGTTCCCAGTGATTGGAAATAGCTAATGAAACACCAATGCAAGCATTTAAGAACAGAGTCAAAGAGGAACCGAGCAATAACAGACCTATTTCCCTCACATCCATTTCATGCAAGGTGATGGAACATAATCTTGCTAGTTCGATAGTGGGACAACTCGATAGCCAGGAGCTGTTGGTGAAAAATCAGCAGTTTCCGAAAGGGTAAAAGACAAAAAGGTACAGCTTGCGCTTTTTGCTCATTAATTCCTAAGTTCGGGAGAGAGCAATGCTCCAGGGGACGCGGTTTTCCTTGATTCAAAAAAAACTTTCGACAAAGTACCTCATTGTAAACTACTCACAAATCTAGAAGCATATAATAATAAATAGGCATAGCTAAAATATCCTGGGGTTGATTAAAGACTTTTTGAATGGTAGTCATAGATGGAGTTAGCCCAAATGCAGCAGATGTCACTTCAGGTGTTCCCCGGGGAAGTCTTATCGGACCTTTTTTATTCCTCATTTACGTCAACAACATTGACTCCATAGTCACCAGTAAGATACGTTTATTTGCCGACGATGCAGTGGTTCACCGTGATAACCGTAATCCTGAGGATAAAGCAGCGTCAGCCGATGATCTACATGTTATACAACGCTGGTGCAACACTTGGCAATTAGAATTAAACTGAAAAAGGTGCGCAGTGATGTATTGTTGGAATAAGAGCAGTTCCCTCCCGAACGCCTACTGCATCGGGAACACCGAAATGGAATGTATAGACTCAATTAAATACTTAGGCGTTGCCCTAACTCACGACCTCTCCTGGGTGAAAATTGTGAAACATTTATGGAGAATATGTGGACAAGCTAAAAAAAATTAGGATTTATAAGACCGTGCCGGATAAATGTGATGAAAAGGTTGAAGAGAAATGTTCAACCTTCGCTGGATAGGCCTCATTTAAGAATATGCTGCTATGTGGTACATGGGATCCTCGTGAATTTGGATTGATATGACGAATTGGATCGCGTCCATCGTAGAGGAGCTAGATTTGTGAAACTTAGTTGCGATAAACTGAGTAGCGTATCAAAATTATTAGAGAAGCAAGGCAGGGAATCGTTCACGTAGAGAAAGTTAAATTACAGATTGAAGCTCTTGCATAAATCGGAAGGGCGTCTCTTTAGCAGTGATGCTGAAAGTGTATCATCGCCCTCATCGTACTACGTAGGCGAGATCATGCCAATAAAATTAAGAGAGATTAAGTGTAGCACAGATAGATTTAAGATGTTATTTTTTCCACGAACGATGAGGGATCAGAATGACATTCCGTCCGACCCCGGTAAGGGAAAAATATTCGAGACAAAATTAGTCTGTTGTGTATTCACACCCTGCCACACACCCTAGCGGTGGTGCGCTGGGTACAAAAAAACACTAAAATCCAAACTCCAGAGGCATTAACGATGGAGACGTTGCAGAGAACTGCGCACGAGATGATTTCCAATGGTAATCGAATTATCTCGAAAATCTCGCCGCAGTTTACACTCCAGTTTAAAATCGGCAGCTCTTCAAGGAAGTACTATCCATTGACGCCAAATCAAACCTTCGCTTTGAATCGCCAACTTGATGCGTTTTATTATAAAAAAATTATGAATGGTCGACTAGTTTTCAATATTAACGGGGTTTTTGTGCACGAATGTAGCGACGGATGTTATGAAATGAGAAAACGACTCAACGTGCATTTTTTCATAAAACGCAGAAGCCCTCTTACAATTTTAACAAAAATATTTGGCGCCGTGATTTGCAGCGGTCATTCTATATAATTCAAAAACGCTCTCCTCGGCTGGCTCGCGATTTAGAAAGCATTGGACCGCAAGTTTCTCCCAACCGCGGGGTGTACACGGAGATGGGCTTAAGGGGACAGTAAAGAATAGAACATGTCAAGAATGCCCTCATGCTTACACATACAATACGGTATGGATGACATCCAACTATCACATCATTCTAGAATATACCATGTAAATACACAACATGGTTCCAGGCAACTTGTAAAAATATTTCATATAGGACTTCGGTTTTCGTACTAACGTTCGATTGAGCTTAGAATATCTTAATCTTAATATACATATATCGATATTATCATTGGCCAGAAAAATCGCACACCATCATGACATCGAAATCATTCTAAACATCCGTCCTTATTAAATTTATCTTTGAGAGTTGAATACATATTTTTGCATTGATAAATACGTTTCCATACATTTGTTAGCATTTTATTTTAGATCGTTTGTGGCTATACAAAAGTCAGCTGTTATAGGTGAGGCTGTAAGGAAGAATATAAATGGTGGGCTATTCCTTCTTTCCGAAAACAAACATCGAACGGAAAAGCGCTCGAAATATTTATTAAACAAAAGAAGGTCGAGCAGCGCAGCTTTTCGAAAAAGAAAGCGAAAGGTGGGGAACGAGGAGAGACTGATTCCGCGGTGAATATGCGGATGGAATGCAGGGTTCGGCACTCGGAAGAAGGGGGGGGAGGCTAAGGGAAGAGGGGGAGGGGCGGAGGTGAGCGGCCCATTACGGACGGAGAAGCGGCGGAGAAAAACGAGCCTCTAGCCATTCCCGCACTCCGAGACCCAGCGGAAGGGGCAGGAGATGCCGGCCAGTTAGGGGGAGGGGGCGAAAGGGTGACGAGCCACCAGAGCAGAGGACAACCAAATGCAAAGAAGGGACTGGGGGTTCTTTGCGATTATGTTCGCACCTGTTGTGGTAGCGCCCCCTGGGGATTGCGAAACAAGTCTACGGGTGAGGACAGAACGTCCAATTTCTAATATGCCCAGAACTAATACGGCCGAGAAGGAATGTCCCTTTTGTATCTCAGATTTATACCACAGGATTTATTCATTAACGAATGTTTTGTCGAGAACGAAACACATCACAGAGAGAGAGGCCGATTAACGTCAGATGATGATGGACCATTTACTAGCTTCCACTCTAGTCTAATAAAAAGAGAAAATCCACAGCTAAAAAAATGGAAAACGTCTTCAAACGAAGAATCACAAATGTAGGGCAAGCAGGTGGAGAGGCTTGGACAGCTACGCACAACAGAGGCTTGGAGAAAATAAAGATCTCCATCAAAACGGAAACCGACAAACCTCCGCAACGACATGTGGGATTGAATTATCGGAGCGAATTACTGATTTCTACGTAGGAAATCTCTTGATTCTCGAAGAGAGCCGGCAGGACTTAAGACTTGCATAAAGATAGTGGGCACCAAATAGAACATTCTACGCACTGCTATATCATCCCCATTTTCAACGGCACAGAGTAGGAAACTGCCCACATCCCCCCGTCTTCTATACGCTGCGTGGGATAAATTCAAATGCGTTAGGGCTTCAACGCACAACGTGTAGTCCTGTCCATAAACACTCCCTCCGGGACGCGAGCACTGAGCAGAAATGTATGTAATGGCATTTGAGGGGGGGGCAGGCGAGTGGGTGGGCCACGGCCACACAGTGTTTGCTTCTTCGAGAGCTCGATCGACAGAGAGAGACCGCGCTCCGGGTGTCAGCGAGGGACCGCAGGGTGGGGCGACCCCCCCTAACGTCCGCGAAGCGCGAGCGCCACTGGCGAAGAGAAAGGTGAGAAAGTGGGGAATGTTACGGAGATGGGAGAAGGAAGGATGGGCAGGCGAAGGGGGGAGGGGATGAATGCGAATGCTTTAGGTGGGCGAGGGATGGGGAGGGGAGGGTGGTGTTTCGGGTAGAGAGAGAGAAAGGGGGTTCGGTATTGGGAAGTGGGGGGGTGGGGTCGGTTCAGTGACCCGTGGTCTCCTCTCCCTTGAGTCGAGACAGGGTTGCAAGCAGAAAAGGAAAGTGGCTCCAGGGGGAGGAGGTGGACGACGCGAAGGAGGCCCTCCGTCGTTGCGCGGGGCGGAGCGGGGGAAGAAGGGGCACGGCGGACCAACCCCCTCTCTCTCTCTCTCAATAGATTCGGTGGGCGCGAGGAAACACACCCTCCCCTCCGTAAGCCGCGACGCACCCAAGAGAGAGACAAACGCACGCACACTGACCACATTCCACCGCCCACTCTCTCTCTCTCTCGCCCTCGTCATTACCCGCCGAGGGAGAAAAGTTATCGATCTAATGAGGTACCGAGAGTTTTTCCCACGAGTGCAGGACTACAATTTCGTGGGCATATGAGAGACATCGCTCAAATTGTGTGAGGGGGGCGAGGGGAACTTACTTGCAAACACGCTCACCGCACATTCGTGATTGGTGGCCAGCCACCAAAGGAGAATTTGTGACACCGATAACGATGGTGGGTGTGAAAAATCTGATTATCAAATAGATTAATGTATTATTCTTTCGAATGGGTAAACAGTAAAGACAAGCACACGGTCAATTTTATACATTTTGATACGCTAGGCTCAAAGCCTCAGGTGCCTAAGTTTTTCTTCCAAAATTTCAGTGCCACACAGTTTCTGATGTTTTATTCTAAACACAATTCCCTTCACCACTCCGATACCTGGTCTCATTTGTAAGAGAGCGTACCGCTGTCTTCATTTTTATATGTAGAAAGATCTGGTGCCCAAGAGAACATTTGTACATTAAACACTCCGTCGCTTGTAAATAAGCAAGCTAATAAAGTCGACGCCTAATGTCATTACAATATATATTATTATTAAGTAATATACCGGTTAAGGTAGGTATTGGATGGACAAACCACCAAATAAATATTTTCTTCCTCCTAACAAAACACAACCCAACATCCCACTCCCTAAGAGATCCCTATTCATCTCCGTATACTTCCATCCTCCCTTTATCCAGTCCAACAGCCCCATTCTATTCCTACCTTTTCCTTGTTTGATGACATTATTCCCTCTATCACAGACTTCAACATTCCACTGCCGATCAATATGCTTTTCATTCATTCTTCCTGCCTCCTTATGATTTCTCCCAACAAACCCCTCTTCTCCCCCTTGTACATATCACTTCGTCATTGGTTTTATAAAGAAAAAATATAGAAATGCACCAGAAGTGGTGAGGAAGGTGGAATCCAACATATCACAAGCGTAAAAAAGCTTTCTTGACCGGGACTTGAACCACGGATCTTTCGACTTGCAGTGCCGATGCTCTTAACTGCTTCAGCTATCGAAGGAACGGGAACGTTTCATAAACATTGGTTGTATTAACCCCCCGAAGATGTCAGTGTAATTTACGTTTCCTTGATAGCTAAGATAGGCAATGGGATATTGAAGACTGTGATATAGGGGAGAATGACAGGCAAGAAAGGAAGGGGCAGGGAGAGGATAGGGATGCTGGGCGGAATGAAGAGAGGAAGGAAATATATGGTACAGAATTGAAGAAGGATATAAGTATTGCAAGATAGGATGCTCGATTGTGGTTTGTTAAGAGAGACAAGGGAATTGTCGCTGTACCGTTTCGTAGCTCTTGTCCATCAAAACACTACTTCAACCGGTAGGTTGCCGATGATGATAATAATAATAAATAATAATTATAATTATAAATATATGTACATACATGCATGTATCACTTTTCTTAAAAATATATAAATCAAAAGATTAACTTGGTTATTTAATAACGGACACATCACGCCCAGACGTATTTTTATTGAGTGAAATTAACATTTGTTTGGAAACAAGTTTTCCGCCAGCATACAAATGAAACTGCACGTTTTTTCATTTTTTTAAAGAATGTTTTCCCCTTTTCCTTACTATTTATACACCCTTCTTCTACAAGTAGTAGTAGATTTAGGGGAGGCGACCGAAAGCTAAGGTTATTTCCGCCATTAGGAATGGATGGGAAAGGAGGAAGATTTGAGAGAAATCCGGTGTCGGCATTAGCCTACTCTTTAAGAAAGGCCAAGGGTTCCGCAGTTTATCATCCCAACCGACGGACGATAAACTTTAAGTGCTTATATCTTCACTTATGGTGCTCTCCACAAAGGACCTCAAGTAGAGATCGAGATACCATTGACAAGAATCTGCAGGAGTCGAACCCGGACCCTCTGGGTGGGAAGCCAGTGCGTTTATCACTGCACCATCACGATTACCACCCTACTTCACCCTTATCCCTTACTCATTCCACCGAGTGATTGCACCCCCTAGCACATCTTTTTGGTAGATCTCGGGGTATTTATGTAGATGTAGAGGACAACCCGGAGTACAGGCTTCTATTTTGGTGCAAGCCTAGAGTAAAAGTACACCAAGTAACATAGGCTAGGTCAGATTTGGTAATACGTTTATGGAAAATTTTTAAATCGAAAAAACTGTTTTTTCGAAATTAATCCAGTTTAGCTGGGAATGGGCGTGCTACGGTGAGGGTATAGTGCACTATTTGTCATCATCATCATCATCATATATATTCTAAAGGCGGAGCCTTGTCAACGTAGCCATATAGGCTGTATATACCCATACAGCCTGTATATCTCTCTCCATTTCTGTTATTTTCAAATCCTTGTGTGCCGTGACTCTCATAGTAATTTTCACGTAATTCAGAAATTTCTCTCTTGACCTTCCTCTTCCTTTTTTCCAAATACTTTTCCCTTCACTAAATTGTCCAGAACGTTGTTATGTCCCAGAATAGTATGTCCAACAAATTTAATTTTCCTTTTCTCGCCATTTCTTTCATTGACCTCTCTTCTTCATCAATTCCTACCATTATTTCTCCATAGATGCATACTACTTTTCTTGTTTATCCATCTTGTTTTTGTTGTACTTCTACAAATTGACATTACATTCAACCGAGACTTTTTCACCAATGTCTAAATTTCACAACCGCACCACAATGTACTCCAAATAAAGGTTTTTCGAAACATTTTCTAATTTCGAATTTTATGCATGTTTCCTAAAAGATTATTTTTATTGTTATACCCCCTCTTCGCCAAGGCTATCCTTCTTTTCACTACTGTAGTGCACCTGCTATTTCTTGTAATCACACTCCGTAAGGTGGCATAACTGTTTCTTCTATGAGACTTAATCTTAATTTCCTCATTATTTATTCCCATGATGCACATGGAGATTATTATACTCACAAGGGGTTCTGTCCTTTTTCTATAAACTACCATATCTTTGGTTTTCTTTTTATTTTATATTGATTTTTAGTTTTCCAAAGCTGTGGATAGGACTTTGAGCATTCTATTCATATTTTTGGCTGATTCTGCCAGGGTCACAACATTATTTGCAAACCTAATACAGCGCATCTTCTTCCACTTAACCTTACACCATTAGCATTCTCCATCACTGTCGCTAAAGATTCATCAATATATAGTTAGTTTAATCAACACGACGAAGGTGGGTATCCATGTCCTAATCTTTTCTAATTTTTCCTTCACTCTCATATCCTTTCATTTCTATTAAAGTACTTTGGCAGAACTTAAATATGCATAAACCTCCTGCTTTTGTGGAGTATCCCTATTCTATTCATGGTTTCAAACACAAGTTTCCAATCAACAGTATCAAAGGCTTTTACCAATTCAATTAAATTTGGTAATACTTTCCGCTTCATTTAAGTAATATTTCGTTCCTTTACCTTCCCGGAAGCTAAATTAATTTTCTCCAGCATTTTCCTCCACTTTCTTTTTGATTCTGTTCCCTATTGTGTGCAAAAGTAACTTGGAAGCATATCACAAACTCGCAATGGTACTGTAATTCATGCATTCAACCGCTTTTCCTGTTTCTGGTATCATAACAGTTTTGCTTTTCCTAAAGTCCTAGGGTATCTCCCCGTATTCATAAAATCCAAACGCTATTTTAATGAGCCTTTCTTTCATTCTCTTACCAAAGATTTTTTAGCATCCCAGCCGGTACATTATCCGCAACAGTCGAATTTCAAAAATTTAATTTTTAAGGCATGCTCAAATTCCCCTTTTGTGATTGAAGGCTAACTTCGGTCCCTGTTTTGTCTAAATTTCCAATATTATTATTTCCACCTATACTTATATCTTCACCATGACATACCTCCTTAATGCATTTACTCTTCTCAACTTCCACACACGTCTTCATTATCTACCAACAACCTTCCCTCTTTATTTTTAATCACCGTGAACCCCATTCTTTCCCGCGCGGGCAGGGAATAGCCGAGTCGTGCAGAATGATACGCGCGAGGGCCGTTGCCGTGGGGACGCCGCCAAAGACCATCAATTTCATTCCATCAGTTCGGCGTCCATAGGGCGCCGAACTGATGGAATGAAATTGTCGTTCTTTCATTTCGAGTGTGTTTCCCGAGGGGAGGAGTGAAAGAGTGCGGGTGGGGGAGGTTGGAGGGAGGGAGGGCGGGCGGACGGCACCGAGGCGGGGATGGTGGAAGCGGGTGGTATTCCGTATGCACGATGGTTCGACGAGGGGAGGGATGCGAGGGGGAGGGGGAAGGAGGGTGAGGGGGATGCGATGTTGGCTCGCGTGGTACGAAGGACGCCCGCATTCCTGAATCCCAAAGAGGGGGAGGAGGGGGAGGAGGGGGAGCGGGGGAAGGTTTTTCAAGCGGCCTTTTGGTGTGAGGAGGGGGGGAGGGAGGGAATATATGTATGGTGAGGGAGGCGAGTCGGGAGAGAGGGATGGGAGAAATTGCAATTCCAACGTACGGGAGGGGTGAGGAGAGGCAAATTAATGCACGGCGTAAAAAACGGTTAGCGGTGGGGTATCACAGCTCCTGAGATGTACGAAATGAATCCAGAATTGATACACTTCTGAAGCGATCGGGCACTGCTAAACCGCGCATGTGAGGATGACATTCTGGAGCTCCGCCGTCCTTCCCTCCGCTAGACAAACATGGATTTTGAAAATGGCCCATCCTGTGAGGTGAGGCCTTTCATTATCCACCCTAGAATTCACGACAGTACGAAATGGAGGGAAACACCGAATGCTCTGGTCGCTCTTGGTGTGAGGGGGTCGGAATGGTGCGGTGGCTAACGTAAGGGTATCCTACCGAGAGAGCCCGGGTTCAAATCCTAAAAACAAATATTTTTCAGTGTTTTTCAGGCTTTGTGGAGAGCACTATGAGCGAGTACGACGTCCGACGGATGGGACGTTTATCTGCGGACCCCTTGGCTCCTTTCGATAAGAGTAGGCTAATGCCAACGCTGGGTTTCTCTCCACCCTTCATCCTTTCCTGTCCATCCCCGACCTCAGCTGTCGGTCGCCTCCCATAAAAACTACTGAAGAGAATAAATTAAAACCTTAATTCAGAGTGAAACATGAGCTGTCATTTGTGTTTGACAATATTTGAATTTTTTTCAAAATCAATTTTTTCCGATCTCCATAATAACCAGAGAAGTATGGCTTAACCGGAAAAGGCCAATTGTATTTAGTATAATTTTGGCGTATTTGATAAAACATTAGGAGCCTCAACTACGCACGCTCTGGCGTGATTTACCCCCAAACAATCTAAGAAATCAAGAATAATCTTCATATTTATACTACATTATACTAGCAGCTATGTCCGGCATCACCGGAGCAATTTATCCCCACGGCTATCAGTGGATTTCATTCATATTATAAGAATTAAGTAATCTACCGGTTAAGGTAGGTTTTGATGGGACACGACTACCAAGTGAATATTTTGAGTCTTCTAACAAAACACATAATCCAGCATCCTACCCTACATCAGGTCCCTCTTCATCTCTGAGTACTTCCTTCCTCCCTTCATCCCGTCCAACATCCCTATCCAGTTCCTTCCCTTTCCTCGTTTGCCTAACATTCACCCCTCTATCACAGTGTTCAACATCCCACTGCCGATCAATACGCCCTTCATCCATTTTTCCTGCCTCCATAGGATTTCTCCCAACAAACCCCTCTCTTCGCCCACCTTACAAAGTACTTCCTCATTTGTTTTCTTCTCGGTCTAATTCACCTTCTCCATCCTTCTCCAAACCCACATTTCCAAAGCCCACATCTACGTCAATCCTCCCGCTTCAATGACCACGTTTCCGCGCCGTACATAGCTATGCCCCATATCAAAGTTTTTACGAGTCTTTTCTTAATATCCTTACTCAACGTCCCCGTCATCAACTCCCTCCTCCTTGTGAAAGCCTCTTTGCCTAGCGCAATTCTTCTCCTTACGTCCCTACTACTTTGACCGTGTTGGTCCAAAACACTACCGAGATACGTAAACTGTTCTACCTGCTCTAGTTTTTGCCCTCCTATTTTAATTTTTAGCTTAGTCTTTTTATTTCTGGAAAATCGCATAAACTTTGTTTTATTAATATTGATTATCATTCCTTATCTATCGCACTGAATTTCCAATTCACTCAGCAATGCTTGCAACCCCTTGGCTGACGGACAAACTAGAGCTTGGTCATCAGAAAACCTAGCTCATTTTACGAATTTCCCGCCAAATTTAATTCTTATCGCCAGTTCGTCATATGCCTTTTGTGGTGTCGAAACCAAGTTTTGGTGATGACTAACCCCTGTCTCCGGCATAACTCAACTTCTCTCTTCCTGCAGTCATTCCTCGTGCCTAAACCATAGCCCCCACCTCATCATCATCTCTTTCTTCGTCTACCGTCGCATTCCAATCCCCCATCACAATGTTTCCCTGCAGGAACACACACGATTATGTCCTCTAACTGATCGTATATCCTATCGACCTCTTCCTCCTTATGGTTGCTCAGTGGCATGTACACTTGAATAATAACCAAGTTCTTCGGTCCTGCTTTTATCCCTAATAGTAATATTCTATCCGTTCCTTTGTCTATGCTCACTAAGCTTCTTCCTACCTTTTTATTCAATATTAGGGTATCCCCTCGTTGGATCTCGTCCCCTCCACTGAATATTACTCTATAATAATCACTCCAGTAATCCCCGCTATCCTTTCATCTCACCTCGCATAGACCTAAAATATCTATTTTTCCCCTTTCCATCTCTCGCTAAACATTCTTTAACTTTTCCATCCTCAACATTGTCCTAACATTACAAGCTCCTATTCTAACTAATTCTGCCTTTTTCTTCTATCCTCCAGGTGTCGTTTTTCTTTAGCCTTGCCTGCCCCGCTGCCGGGCACGACACACGGCTGAACAGGCCGAGCCCCGTAGTTATCAGGAGTGATATTCTCTACACTGCCCATCATATTTATCTTGGGAATGATAATTGAGGTGGTCTCCCGTTGCCTTACTCAATAGTGTTTTTAACGTGACACCATCACTCAATGGCCGCCCCACTGGGGTCAGACGCCTTCGCAGCCGCCTCACTGAGGAACAGACGCTGCGTGGACTACCTTTCGTCTGACTCCTAACCTTCGACCTATCTGGCATGGGTGACCCTACCAGGAGCAATTATGATTAACCCCGCCAACACACCTTTAGGGGTTATCGGAACGCGCAAGCCTTTCCAATGCGTCAAGTTTGTAGTCCATTAAAGGGCCATTTTTAGTCACCTTTATTAGACCTTTTTATGTAATTGGGCAGTTTCTTTGTCAGATGCACTTGTTTCTTTGTCTGTGTGTACGCAATTTCGCAGATTCTTTGTATAAATGCGATTTGAATGCGGAGTTTCCTGTCTCCTTTAGATTTCTCCTAACAGTGCCCTTTCCTCTCCCACACTGTCTAGCACTACCCCGTTTGTTTTCGTTTCTGTCCACTTCACCTTCTCCATACTTCTTCACACCCCCATCTCAACCGCCAAAAATCTACGCCTATCATCTTACTTCAATGACATATTTCCGCGCCGTTCAAAACAAAGCCATAAATTTAACAGAAATATATTGTAGCTAAAAATTAAGAAAGGCTTAATTTTTGATGTCCTATGCTTAGTGTGTAATCACTCCTGCAACACACTCTAGCGGTGGCGGGCAGTTGATATGTAGATTGATAAAAGCTGAAATTGCCCAGAAATTATTTCGAAAGTATTTATTATGAATGGATTTCGGCGCCATCGTTGAATCCTTAAAGATGATTTTGTCATATTAATATTATATTTTTCAGGCTTATTCAAGGGAAAGAATAAAGTATTCTACAAGTAGTCAGTGTCTCATCTACTTAATTTTATTTAATGAGCTGTCTCCTTTCGCCAATCCCATGTAGAACCCTTGTTGACCTCCTTTTCAATTAGCCACTATCGTCAGCTTTGGTTGCAATAACCGCTTAAATTTGAAGGTTTATTTCATGAAGTTATCTTTTGGGCATGCGTTTTACCGGAATTGAATACCCATTACAGAGAGGGCAGACGCAACACCCACCAGCAGGACAACACACACACTCTCTCTCTCTCGTGAGTGTAACTGCCGCATTTTTGAGCAACACATACCAACTTTCACTTCGTTGGGCGTGTACCAACTCATCTGCGTGCGTAAACCGAAGACTCGCATTTTTCTCCTCCTGCTTCCGCCTCTCCGAGTTCAACTGCTCCGGAAACCGTTTCATAAATCGAATTCCTCAAAGAAGGCAACATTCTCCCCCTACCAGAATTTGGGCCCAAGAATAAAAAAATTCTTTAGTTAGATAAAATAAAAACACTTTCCTCAAGCAAATATAGTGTAAATGGCACTTCACGCTTCTGTCACAGAAAGAAATGCTCGAGTATTATCCTTCTGGGTCGTGGTCATTGCCCAGCTGGCATTTGTACCATTTCAAGACGGTCACCCCGCTTCGCAAGGAAATTTGCCATTTCCCTGAAAATTTTCGAGATAGCGCCATTTGCCCATTACAGTCTAGTTTGATTATATTGCTAAAAACAACGACTGGGTGGGAAACAATTACGGCCTGTAGGTTGGAATTCTCTCACATACATTGAATACAGAGGTTAAATAACATTAAGGGACTTTATAACGTACATTATTAACCAGGAACACTAGGTGTTAAATTAAATAGCATCTCAGATACCTTATAAACGTAAGAAAAATATATGATTTTATTTCCTCTGCTTGTGTATAATGTTTAATTTATTAATACATCTCTAAATTTCATGCATATTTCAGGTTAATAACGACATTGATTCACGATGCAAAACGTTATTGCAGGTTGCTAGAAACGTTTAAATTAATATTTAAACTGTCTCGTTAGGTGCAACGCAAAAGAAAGAAGACTGCTGCAAACAATAAAAACGCAAACAAACTGGGATGGTCCTCTCTCACATTGTTGGCATTAGGTAATCCAGCTGGTTACAGAGACGGCGAAGGACATATCAACTTGGAATTTCAAATCTGCTTTCTAACTGGCGGCAATCGAGGGGAAACAAAAGAGCAGAGACATCTGAAAGTGGCACGGCTACCATCGCGAAAATATTTAAAAAAGGCATGAGAGAGGGGTCATTTTCTGGGACAAAACTCAGGTGAGAAAACATGAATATCAAGAGAAGAAAAATTTCAGTTTGCAACAAGGGCAACCCTTCCCTTATAACGGAAGGTATCATGTGAAAAAGGCTACTCGGCTCTTCCACCGGGTCAGTTCAGTAGCCTTTTCCACAGCAACTCGCCGGAAAAGCACAATATCATACTTCAAAGGTATTATGTATTATTTATTTGTTATTTTACCGATTTTAGTAGGTTATGATTGGCAAATAGTGATCAACAATGCATTTATTTGCCTAACGCGTAGTTTGATGTGCTCAAAAGTAGAACCCAGACCTCGAATATCAATAAATTTTAATTTATATATAAAATTAACGTACTGCGACTAAAGAATAAGTTTCTCCTCAGACGGTTGCTACGCATTATTTTTCAAGTTCAAAACGATTTACCGACTTCAAAATTAAGGAAAAAGGAAAGTACAATCTGTAAGAAAAATGAAAGACGTCTTCTTTCCGCAGAGCAGCGTCAGGCGGGTGTTAACGTAATTAAAACATCGATCCCGTGTGGATTCGGTAATCCTCAGAATACCCCCTTCCTCCCTTTGTTCCAGCCAACATCCCATATTTCTTCCCTTTTTTCGCCTACGTAAAGTTCTCCCCTCCATCACAATCTTCAATATCGCATTGCCAATAAAGATGCTCTGCATTCATCTTTCCTCCCTACTTTGGATTTCTACCAACATTCCTCTCTATGGGCACACACACACACACATGAGAAAAATATACGGGTCTGCTAGGCTTCATCAAGTTGGTTGCGGGGAAAAGAAAAGGAAAAAGTAAGGTATTAGGTGCTATTCCTCTTTAATTAGGCCACATTTGTAATAAGCACGCGGTTCTAAATAATTGGTATCCAAGGGGGCACACGTTAATTAAAAAATTGTAAAAGGTTCGCAGAACATTCGATAGGTTCGTTAAAAACTGCTACGAGACGACAGTAAGATGTGGGAGGAATTAGGTTGGGCGCCCGTTGATTCACGGAGAGAACAGACAAGAGAGATAGAATGGAATACTGTCACCCCAAACCAGATTGGTAGAATACTCAACCGAGGTCAAATGAAAAACATAGGCGTAAAATTTTCAATCAATGAATACATGATGACATAGAAATGTGCGTGGGAACGGGTGTTTGAGCTAATATATTGATTTTTTTATTCAAATGCATGCATGGAGAAATAGCTGTGGCTGTATGGCTGGTGCG
Source organism: Hetaerina americana (assembly GCF_022747635.1). NCBI lineage: Eukaryota > Metazoa > Arthropoda > Insecta > Odonata > Calopterygidae > Hetaerina > Hetaerina americana. The sequence goes on from NW_027286070.1 coordinate 6,151,810, forward strand.
CTACAACCCCACGGTCCTTGCTGGGCTTTGGGTAGATGTAGATATAGACTCAAGAACAGAAAGATTTAAATAGTCATTTTTTCAGCTTGAGAGACACAATAGAAAATATGTGAACGTATTGGCTCCTTGGCAGCCTAAGTCGAGCGATGATAAACTTCGTAGTTTCAGGCTTGACTTTGTGGAACATCCATTACGGAAAGAAAAATACCGTGTTTTGCTCTTAAGATCCGGGTTTCAATACAAAGTATCAATACAGGTACTTTTTTGCACTTTACCTTCCATACATAACTTAGGGTCACTGGGCAACGGTATGGGGGATGAAAGACGGCCTTTTAGGACAGGCCGGAGAGCGTTGAATCATGGCCAAAATGTATATACATTCGCAAGGTAAAGCATGATTGGCGAAATAAGAAGTACGAGGGCTGTCAAGAAAGTAACTTACGTTTCGGCCTAGCGTGGCTGTGGGTATGGCTGGAGCCATCGCCTTGGTGTCTAAATGTCAGTGCACTCAGTAGTATCCTGCTGCGGTAAGGAGATGGTTCTTCTACTTTGCTCACTACGTACTGTTAAAATTTGCGCTGCAATAGAAAATCCCGCGAATTGTCAGTGATGGCTGTCCAGAAACTTACGTTTTGAAATACAGTATGAACCTAGCGGCAAGACAAAAATATTTACTGCATAATATTGAAAGGCACATTTTAAAACTATTTTTCTTCATAGTGTCCATTCAAATTGATGCACTTGTTACAACAAAAAACAAGTTTTTCAATACCCTCTCTGACGAAATCTGCCGCCTTACATTTTAACCCTTTTAGAAAGGTTCAGAACAAACGAGTTTAACTATGACACTGAAGGAATTATAATGGCCCCACACTACTCAGGTAGATCAGACCACAAAGATAAACTAAGGGAGATAGATTCCAGGACAGATAGGTACAAATACTCATTCTTTCCCCGAACAATCAGAAATCATAATAGTAAGAAACCGAAGTCACTTTAGAAATATTGAAAACATTGAATTTACAAGTCGGAGCAAAGTTAAACACTGCAAAGCTGTTAGGTATACTTTCAGGTGCATGTGTATGTAAGATGTAGATTGAGTGCTTGCATGTGTGTGGGGTGTAAGTGTTCATGCATGAATGTATGCCATGTTTTTTTTTGTGGATATATGATTTTGTGGTTATTGCATGCGGTTTTTTTTTCTTTTTCTTTTCTAAATTACGGGTGGTGTCCTAACACCCCCCGCCACACGCCCTTGCGGCGGCTTGCGGGGTATTAAGTAGATGTAGATGTTTACACCAGCATGCAATTCTGCGTCATTGTCAAAGGGCTGTTTTGCAAGCCACGTCCAGCGAGAGATCCCTAATCGTAAATCGGTGATTTTCACGAATTTTTTCGTTGATTTTCACCGTCACTTCATCTGACACAAGGCCAGACCGACCACTGCGGTCCTCGTCGTGAACATTGGTGCGGCCATTTTTACACTGAATTCACCATTACCTCACTCCGCCTTCACTCATTATTCTATCTCCGTAAACTTCACATCTACACCTACATAATACCCCGCAAGCCGCCGCAAGGACGTGTGGCGGGGTAAAGTTGCCTATGAATATCAATTGGTTTGTGGTTTTGCCAGTAAAAACCTAATCACAGATCACACCTCACAACTCGCGGGATTTTCTATTGCAGCGCACAATTTAAAAGTTCGCAGTGAGGAAAGTAGAAGAACCACAGTTTTCACACTACCGGAGAAGAATGCATACTGAGTGTAGGGACATCTTTGTTTGACAAGCTTTGTTAATTCCACTCAATGTCTTAATCTTTCAACCCGGGAGTCAAGATGTACGATACATAGTACGTATCATCATTTCGATGACGACATGGCTGAATGACAGCCCTCGCGGGCTTTTCTTTCACCGTACCTGTGGCTGAGTTCCACCTTTACCTGTCATCTAACATGGATGCAATACATGACAGAGTGAAAAACGTGTATGTAGTGTACGTACGTGTTGCTTGTGGGAAGAGGACAACTATCACTTAGTATTAATCTTAAAAATATCCCTCATAAGTTACATCATTTATGTTTCTTTTTATTCCAGGATTCCTGGCATTTTCTTGTCATTAAAAAAAAATTATTTTCTATTAAAAAAATAGATTATGCATATGCATATTCCCCGTATAATTATATTTGCTTACACGGTAGCATAAGATGATCGTTCACACATTCATACACACGAGGGTTGACCAGAGTGCAACTTACGTTTCGACCTAGTGTGGCAGTGTGTTGGGCTAGAGTCACCCTACTGTAAATGACCATGATATTGGGAACGAGTATTTTTTATTTTTCATTTTAATTGGCCCAATATATTCTCATGATTGCATATAACCTTACTTTATTGTTTTTCTTCTTAATATCAGCTCGTCTCAAATGCGTAGGGAAGTGTTTTACACTTAGATACGATAATGCATGAACCTGAGGTCGGAATTATCTCCACTATTTGAATTATTTTACATATTTATTGATAACTGTTAGAGCGGCTAGGCTGGGAATCACTGGTGGAGCGAAGATTGAACAACATATTAAATCTCTTGCATTATTTGGAAGGGCATCTCTTTAGCAGTAATGTTGAAAATATTTTATCAACCCCATCGCATTAGGGAAGGAGAGATCATGCCAATAAAAGCAGAGAGATCCAGTGCAAAACAGACCGATTTAAGATATCATTTCCACGAACGAGAAGGGATGGGAATAACATCGTCCGACCACGGTAGGGTTATATTCAGGTCAAAATTGGTCTGTGTGAATTCACCCCCTGCCACACGCCCTAGCGGTGGCTTGCAGGGTACTAAAATAAATTTAAAAAACCTATCAATTAAGAAAAAATTTTGATGTCACGAGGCTGGTGTTGAATTACCTCTTACCACACACCCTAACGGTAGATTACCGGATACCACAGTAGATTTTTATGTTTCAATTCCGGTTTAAAACCACACAACACCATGGGCACAACTACTCGCGAGGAATTAGAAAAACTTAGTAGATTTCCCTAACTCTATATCGACACGACCGCTCCCATCGCACTCATGGCGTGCTCAGACGCACTTCGCCCCGGTCGGAGCGCAACAAAGTTTGACGAAATCTAAAAGCTACGAGAATTCCTCATTTCGCGATTTTACGAACCTGGGCTTGATTGCATTGAATTGAACATCTCGTGAGCATGCAGAGAACGTAATTAAGCTTCAATTTCGGCGATGAAAGTAAAATTGCTAGTAACCTGTTACTCCTGAAGCGAAATGGCTTGTTTCAATTATATAAATTTATTTAACAATCTCAGTTTAGTCTCAGTCAAGTACTAGTTTAATTTAACACATAATTTGGCGTTTAAACACTATTTGAAGTTCTCAAATAAAATAAAAGTGCTTGAATGTGACGAAAATCATTTTCAATACTTTTCCACAAAAATGTGAACTGGGGAATCGTTTTTCCTTTCATTTTTAACCACGTGCTAAGGATCCAAAGATGCACACGTGACACCGCTGGACCTCGTCATTTGTTTTCCATGAGGTAGAGTGCACTTTGAACGCGGGCCGTTGAACCGCGTCCCCAACATCTCCGAATCATACGGCCCCTGCGCGTGACTGCTAATACATACAACACCTGTGAACCCAGAGGTCGCTGGTTCGATCCTCGCCAAGTTCAGTGTTCCCCCGTCTTTGGGTTAGGCTTCTGTGATCGGCCCCGTAGTTATTTACACGTTTATAACACGGCGTAAAAATACAAAACTTTGATATCTTCGGGTCAGTATTTAATGCAAGAAAGAATGCATGTGAGTTGGTGACGCGTGTGAGAAGCAAACGTGAAGGAGACCTCCGTCTTGGTCTGAGGGCCGCTCACGCCCCCGCGAATTCAAGCAGCCGCGTGCAGAGAGAGAGGCGGCGACAGGCACACGCGCTCACCCCCAACCTCCTGGCCTCCCTCAGAGCGCGGGGGCGGCGGAACCCATCGGCGGCCCCCTTCCCCTCCCAGCGCACACCCCCACGATCCCCCTACCTCCCTCCCGCCCTCTTTCCAGCCGTCGCCAAAGCCCCTCAACCACCTTCCCCTCGCAGGGAGGTAGTCCCGACTCCAAGGGTCGCCGCATCCCTCAGCACTTATCACGAGGAAGGTCTGGCGACCTACGACCCCGCGCGGACGCCCGCGAGGTCGGAGGAGCAATCGCTCACGAATGTTGGCGCGCGCACCGGCGGGCAAACGGCATCCTACCACGAGCACACGACTCCACAACTTGATCAATCCCCGGTCTTGAGTACAGGGAAGGGATAATCCACCAATGACAATGACAGGCATTACAGACGCACAAAGCGTAAAAGATGGCTAACATCTATAACAATTCTAACTCCTCCACGCTGCACGCGATCCAATTCGGCAATCAATCCAACTTCATGAGGATCCCATTTCCTCGCAGCATATTACAAATGAGACCTAACAAGCGAAAGATAACATTTCTCTGTACACTTTTCATCACATTTCCCAAACATTGCAGATGTAGATGGACACTTCAAGCAAATCCTAATTTTTTGTTAGCTTGTCCACATATTCCCGGTTTATATTCCATCCAGGAGAGGTCGTGAGTGAGGGTAACGCCTAAGTATATATTCGAGTCTACACTTTACATTTTGGTCTTTCCAATGCAGTAAAAGTTCGGGAGAGAATAGCTCTTTTTTCGAGTAATCGTCACTACAATGCACTTTTTTAAGTTTAATTCTAACTACCATGTGCCGCAGCAGCGTTGTATAGCATTTAGATCATTTGCTAAAGTTACTTTACCCTCACGATTAAGGGAATCTCTGCAATTCCTCCGCCGTCGGCAAATAAACGTGTCTTACTACTAACTACGGAGTTAATGTCGCTAACAGAAAAAAGGAACAAAAAGAAGTCCGATAATACTTCCCTGGGAGTAAGAGTATATAGATTATATAGAGTTTAGAGAATGTACAAGGTGAGGCAGATTGGACTCCGTAGTTTCAGAAAATCACTCAAGAGCGCGCAAGTAAATTAGCGGAGTGGGAGTAATGGCGTTAGCTGGGGGAAACAATGCCATTTTTAGTAATTATAATTCATTGGTCTGGAACATCAAGGCTTTGTCGCAAAAACGTTCTCTAAGAGCAATATTAGTATGGTGGCGACGCAGAGGCGCTGTGGTTTAGCGATGAAGCGCATTTTTATCTCTACGACTCAGTAAATAAGCAAAGTTTTCGTTGCTGGGCGACTGACAACCCTCGCGAGCTTCACCCAAGACCTCTTCACAGTCACAGTTAGGTGCGCTGTGTCCTCCATAGGCATTATTAGGCCTTACTTTTTGAATCTCGAGGTTTAACTGTTACTGTGAACTCTGTACGCTATTGTGAGATAATGGAGAACATTTTACTCACGCCCGTCTTTCACGCCAAATCCTGCAAAAACAATTTCCCGGCCGCCCGAACTCCTAACAAGGGGATGTTCCATGGCCCCCTTGCTCCCCAGATTTGAGCCAACGTGATTTTTTTCTTTGGAAATATCTCAAAGCTCAGGTATACAAAGTTCGACCTTGGAAGCTCTTAAGGAGTCGATCACAGATTTCATCGCTGGAATAACGCAAGATATGCGAATAAGTGTTTTCGAAAACCTTTTTTAACGTCTCAACATGTGCATCGCCTACCATAGTCGTCACCTTGATGAAATACTTTTCAAATCCCAATAAAAAAAGGCATTGGATGTACTTTTCAGCAACAAAAATCTTTTTTAATTGTCTCGGCTGTTTTTTTACAATTCGCCCGTCAAATCAGGGAGTCCATTCTGACCCACCCTGTATCAAGAATAGTATAGAAGGAGCACATAGGAGATGTTTCAGTACTTAACGAAAGGAGGCTAGCTCACATAACCTCCCCATCCCATTCAACAAAAGTGGCGATTGGGAGGACACTTGTAATCACAGACCGAATCCTTTAACGACAATATCCTGGAAAATCTTAGAGCACATCATTATTCGCAAAAAGAATGGTCCTTCCAGACAGTAGGAACATTCTCCACCGTAACCAGCGATGGTTTAAGGAAACGGGTCAAGAGAAAGACATTTGGGTCTTCTTATTAATGATATCTTGGATTCAGAGGAAGGGAATACACAAGTGAACGCTCGATAGATTTCAAGAAAACCATCGACAAGGTGGCTGAATAGAGAAAATTATACTCAAACTGAGACAAAACGGCATTAATCCGAAAGTGACCAACCATCTCACGAGGCACTTCTTCAAATCGTAAACTAATTTCGGTTCAAAATGCGGGGGAGTTCATTACAGGCAACTGTTACTTCGAAAGTGGCGCAGGGAAGTGTTACAGCATCCATGTGAATGCAGGTATGAACTGGCAGTCGTGTATGCATGGCTGGTGACCCCTGCCACACACCCTTAGGCAGCTTGCGGCGTATCTTTAGACGTAGATTTATTTACCCATGCTCATAAACATTTAGACACTCGTACATATATGCACATATGTGTTTGTGTGGATGAATTACGCACACATAAAGACCTCTCCTCCCCTTCAAGGTGGTTGGACCACAGTAAATTTAAAATGACGAGTGATGAGTTGTATGATTCATTCTTGTCAAGCCTTTGCCGAGAAATTTCTATACGGCCGCTTTGCGCACTTTCCTACGACAAATAACCATCGAAAAATCGAACGTACGTATATATTCACTAACGTATATCATGTATGCAAAAAACAGAAGATGCCATCTGGATATATTTTGTGTCCCCACGATACGTCAAAGTAGCAACGCCGTCGTGGTGGTGAATAAATTGGAAACAAGTGAACATTATGGAATGCTTTTTTTCCATAAACCTTAGCTCAAATTCAGCTGAGCGGCGAGAGGGGGGAGTCCGTAGGGGTGGCGGCTGCCCCTCGCCCCAGGACAGGCAGCAGCCTCTTCGGCACGCGAGAGGAGAGTGTGGGCGTGCGGCCGGGGTGGGGGATGGAGTAAAACGGAGAGATTGGGGTGAGTGCGCTTGTGGCGAGTTCGTCAACCCCCTTGGCTTCCTCTCGCCGGTTGTGTGGCAAAGGGGCGGCTGGAGGAATAGGCCTCCCGAGGGAGGGGAGGGATTTCGGAGATGGATTGGAGGAAGACTGCGCGGAGAAGCAACTGCTGCTGCTTCCCCCAAGAGAGCGGTTGGGGGGGGTGGGGGGGAGGAGGTTCGTCCGAATGGTTGCGTTCGGATGATTGGAATGAGGAGGGAAATGGACCAAGCGAGGCTCGTTGAATATACATATTTAGTAAAATGGTCGCTGGTTTGAATTCAGAAACTCAGAGCAAATAAGTCATGCAGGCGCCCACATGTGTAGCTCAGACATTTCGTTGTGCGCGCGCATTAAAATAGAATGAGTGCCCGTATTAAAGCTTCATTAAAAGAGATTTGGAAAAAGTGGGTTATTTCTGGCATCATTGGTGAGGCAGGTGGTATGTTTCAGTCATTGGATTACTCGTTAGTTTAACGTACTTTACTAATGATGGGTTTAAAATATACGCTTAAAGGGCATTAAGATCAAATTACAGGATAATTATTTTGCGTGAATGAGTCAAACCCCGTGTATCTTAAGCGGATAAAATAATACTTTGTAATTCCACAGATTTATTTCACAAACACACGACCCAGGTTTCGACGTACAACGTCATCTTCTTGATGATGAGAAGATGACGTTGTACGTCGAAACCCGGGTCGTGTGTTTGTGAAATAAACCTGTGGAATTACAAAGTATTATTTTATCCGCTTAAGTATGAACCGATTCCATAAAATAACGCCTGAAACCATCGCCCGTATATCTTAAAAATAAATTACAAACCCTGCCACCTTAGTGTGCTCAGTTGGATCATGAATATTATAGAATCAATGGTTTTTTTACATGTACTATCATAATCCAAAAATAGTTTTGATTGAAGTCGACAACAGGATAATTCTTTCCCACAAACATCGTAGTGTTTCCACTTTTTCTGTATACTATAAATTCGCTGTAAACAGTTCTCCATTTCCTACAAACATTCGTCCCGATTAAATCACATGAATTTAAAAATTAAAGCAATTTTGGAATAACAACCGCTTTGTTTCCGAACGCATCTCTATTGTAATTAATTATATAACTTTTCAAATAGTTACTATTTGATAGCATGCAAAGTAGATGGAAACTACTCCTGATGTGCAATCTCCTCCTCTTCCACGGCCAAGGCAATGACGTGCAGGATATCACGCTCATGAGCATGATAATTGTTAAATAAACCGAGGGACGCTGTAGTTATTTCATTTTCCTCTCCACCTTTTCAGTCGGGGAATTCGCAGTTCTCAAAATAAAGCCAATAAAAGAACAACCACGTGAAATGATTTCACCGTGACCGGTCACTGAGAAGTTTATTTTTTTTCATTACTACGATAGTGAAATCAGCCTGAAGGGAATACTCTTTGACGAGAGACAGCAAAGCCTATGAAATACAAGATAGGTATACATTATTTTTTGAATTTAGGCACTCCTTCTTGCCACACACACTTCGCTGATTTTCGGTACGAATCGCGTGTAGGAGGACAGAAAAGAAAACTGCACGACCTTCGCAAAAGTTTTCAATAATCTTAATTAATGATTAATTTTTTCCCCTTTTTTCAAGCAGATATTTTAATTCTTACCAAATATGCACAAACTTCCTTATCTTTAAAATCAATTAACCTGTTTACTCAGAGATTATCTCACAGTAATTTTTATTTGTAATAGCTTGCGGCGATAGCTAGGTAATTTACGTATGGTGGAAGAAATTCGAAGGGCCAGAATTCACAACTCATTACGCACATTCTCAGGGAGAGCAGAGGAATTTATTGACGAACTCCACGGTTTCTAAAGAATTGAAATTTCGCTAACTACTTATTAGAGAACTCAGAATAAAATCACACACCGATCAAAGGCTAAAACATAGGCGACATTTCTCACGTAGCTCGACCTATATGTACCCCGGAAGTTTACTTATTAAAAGGAGTTGACACCAACAAAAAGAAAACTAGGCAAAGGCACTTCGGTGCGGATACAGCAAAGCCTTGAGGCCTGTAATCATATTCTCGGTCAATAATCCTACGTATTTCTCAGTATTCGTACCAACCCCTGATGAAAATAGACATCGCACAGTACCGGTAATTTTTTAAGGGTAGGGTTTTCAAGGGATCACCCCCCATTGGATCACTATTGCAACGTACGTTCCAACAGTGTTTAATGAAATTTATTCTAAAAATAAGACCTTTTTTCAATCTTAACGAAGATAGTTTCATTATTATCTTGAATTTCCCACCTTGAGAGATGATATGAACGTATTAGATTAGATGCCGACGAAGTATCTGAAACCATCTGATATTCCTTTACATATAGAAGAACGTGTGTGAAAACGGGTACATGGCAACATCCCTGGGTGTGAGGAGTTGGAAGTTCTGAAGACCGCTGAAAATGGAACCCATGGGTGGAGTAATACTTTCGCTGCAATGGCACAGACTATTCGAATGAAAGATGGGCAATCATACGTATACAGGGTATGACAAAAATAGATTCATGTGCCACGACAGGATTCGGGTGTTAAGATCAGGAGTTCTACATGACATTACTTAAACACAACTAACTTGGGAAATAAACCTGGTAAACAGCACCTGGGTAAGAACCCTTGGTATTCCTCGATATCTAGGTACCGGTACGCTCCTTAATCATATATGTACACAAGGCTATACAATTTGACATATAGTACATAAAATATTAAATGAAAATTGATCAGTAACCTCAGGTTCCTTCACTTTTGGAATTATATAACATCTCTTGTAGTTCATAATCTTTTATTAGCGTGAGTTTGGTAATAACTGTTAATCAGACAACCGGCAAACGAAGGGATGATGGGACAATATAATTTTTTAAATTCTGAGTAAAATAGAATGCATCATTTTTTATATGACTCTTTTCCAATCAATTTTCTTGTTACAAGCAGCTCGTTTCGCATTCTTATTGAAGTATTTCGCACTACGGTACCATCGTGCACGTAGTTATAGCTAAAATTACCACCATTATTTTAAATTACGTATTTTTGTTGGTAATTAAAATTTTGGTCGGACTTAATACTACTGATTGTGCATGCCGGGATGCAATCACCCCCAGCCACATCACACCCTGATGGTGGTGGCTTGCGGGGCACCGTGTACGTACTAAATGACGCTGAATGGCTGCCTCGTGAGGGTCCGCCGGCACCCCCGATGCCCGGCGAAGGGTCGCACGCGGGTGCAACGAGGGCTACCGCTGCTGCGGAATCGCCCCCTGCGCCAAACCTTCGTACACTGTCAAGGTAAAGACTTGGAAGGCGCGGGACTTAAATTGGAAGCTGAACGGGATCGAAGGAAAAGATGCCCGTTTCGTTGACGAACTGAAGGTTTTGAACAGGCAAAACTCGAAATGAACCACCAGAACGCGTCGCATTGAAAAGTCTGGATTGGGAGATAATAGAAACACGAAGTTAACAAGAATAACTTTAACAACTAGATACATTCATATTATTCTAGATTATCGCTGATTAAGAGAGGGAATAATTTCGGCGACATATTTCGGTGGCTAGCGAAGGACCAAAACGAGAATTCAAGGGATATTATTGGCTGACGAAAAGCACAAATTGCTCGAAACGTCACGCGCGGTAATTCGAAATTTACGACAATTAAGTAATAAGAAAATGGTTGTATGACCAAGTACCTGCCCGAGATGGGGCGGGGGCTAACGTACTGGCTTCCCACCCTGAGGGCGCGGGTTCAAATCCCGGCGGTGTTGAATATTTTTCAGAGGTATCTCGATCCCTATTTGAGGTGCTTTGTGGAGGGCACTTTGAGTGAGTACGCCGTCCGTCGGATGGGACGTTAAACTGCGGAACCCTTGGCGCCTTTCGTAAAGAGTAGGCTAATGCCGACGCCGGGTTTCTCTCCACCTTCCAACCTTCCCTGTCCATCCATAATGGCGCAAATGACCTCAGCTGTCAGTCGCCTCCTCTAAAAACTACCACTGCCTGCTCTCCATCCATAGGATACTCCACAAGCCGTCGAAAGGGCGCGCGACAAAGGGGGATCTTTTGGAAAACCGAGGACGCATGCAACTGACACCTTCTCAATATCTTGTCACCCTACCCATAAAGTCGCTTTTTCAACCCTAAATTCATTTTGCTACTCAAAATCTAATTAAGGTCGGCATCACGCATAGCAAACCATCGGTTGGATGTGAAGCAAGGGTCGAGTCAACCTCAGGCATGCAACATCAAAATTAAGAGTTCCTTAAAAACGTTAGGGCACAAGAATTATCCAAAAAACCGTGCCGAATATAATTTGGCAATCAGGCCGCCTTTACCCGAATAGCTGGTGACCTAACACCCCCTGCCACATGTCCTGGTGGCGGCTCGCGGGGTAATACTCAGATGCAGATGGAGGGCATGCCCTCGGGATGGAGATGGGATCGAGACGGCGTCGCCTTAACGCTGCGAGACCCGCGAAGCAAGGAGAGAGGGGAGACACCCCCCTTGCCCCCTCCCCCACACCGCCTCCCAAGGACGGATCGCGCGTACGCCGCCACCGCCTCAATGAAAAACCCCCCTCCCATCCCCCACTCACTGCCCCTCCGTCTCAGAAGATACCAGGGAGCGAACACCCACCCCTCGACATCTTCCGTGAGAACATTCGGGTGATGAAGTAAGCAAGCAAGCAATGAACGTGCCTCGCCCCCTCCCTTCGAACACCGAATGACACTTCACTGTCCGGTGCGCGACTGATGTATCTAATTCGGTCGGCGAAACATTTTGTTTCGGCAACATGCCTTCCTCCTACCAGACGAATTGCAAGCCATTCTCCTTTTGTTCTTCACCCACGCGACCAGCTTTCTTTATGGATTCGACCATCCAAGGCCTATTTCGCTGCAATACTGTTCAACAGTCAATTTCTGTCTCCATATCGTTGGTTCACTTATTGCTACAACACATATTACAAACGGACGATCCCTAAGGAAATATTCACTCTCGACTCGGCCGCCTTGCTGTTTCTTTAACAGTGATGTTGAAAGGGTATTTTTAGTCGCATCATACTACGGTAGGAGAGATCATGTAAATAAAATTCGAGAGAAAAAGAGCAGAACATATAGCTTCAACATGTAATTAGTTTCACGGCAAAAGGGATTAGAATAACAATTTCCGACCGCGCTAGGGGGGAGAGGTATTTTTCTGTTTTCATTTTAAATAGCATAATAAAATATATGTATGCTATCATTATTTTTATGATTTTTTGTTATTAACCGTCCGTCTCGAATCCATAGAGAAGTATTTCAGCTTTAGACACCGCTGTCCATGTACCCGTAGTTAAAACTAGTTCCATTACTTGAATTATTCATCGGTACCTAACAATTAAGTAGCACTTAACTTATTTTTCAGGTTGGAAGTGAAATCCGGCCCTATCACACACCATAGCAGTCACTTGCACGGAAAGTCACCGCTAGAGTTCACGTAAGGCATGCAACTTCAAAGTTCTGATGCGTCAAACTTGTACGTAGACGTAGAATCGCCAGTCTAGAATAAAATTCGTATTCTACGGATAATTAAGGAAATTAGCTGTATTTATTAACATATTATTTTATTTACTTAAAAAAATACGTTCTGAAGGTCATTCGATGTCGAATACGAAAACACCATTTTTTACGAGTTTTCCTTGGACATAGTGAACGAAGAGAAGTTGATTGAGCGGAGAAAATAAGTGTTCGGCGTTCAAGCATTCAAACGTGACGATGGAAATGAACCACTACAGCAACATTCCACAAGTGCAGCCTGGTCGACGGGGGTAGGGAAAAAAAGGTAGGGATGGAGTAGAGAGGAGGAGGGAAAAGCATGTGATTTACATTGCGGGGGGCGGGAGGTCGGTCGGCTGCCGGGAGGCAATCTGCATCGCTCGCTCCGAGAAAATCGGATGCAGAGCCTGAGAGGCGGGAACGGAGGAGGAGCGAGTGGGTAAAACCCTCGGAGGCCACCTTCCTTCCATTTCGCAAATATCTCCGCATACTGAAAGGATTTCCGAGGGAGTTGATGGGCAGGAGCAGGTGCAAACCTCGCCCAAGTCCTCGTACAAATCTATTACCGTAGGGCTCCGTGCAGCACACGGAAACCCTTAAGGTCGTATAAAGAGTTATGCCATTGGAATGTGAGAGCGTATGCCGACGGAGATTGGCCGGGGGCAGACGATTGCCCAGACCTATAAAAACTCAACCGAGTCACAATGTCATAGGTAAAGTACAGAGGACACACAGCTGTGTGTCCTCGGTACTTTACCTGATGATAACTTTGTAAGTCGAAACCTAGGTCAAATGCTAGGCAAAATATGTGTGGAAGAACAAAGTATTTTCTTTTCCGTTGTTATTTTTCCCTGAAAGTGCGGTCAGATGCAGTTATTCTGAACTCATTTGGTTCGCGGGGAATGCGTAAATCTATCTGCCGTACACTCGATCGCTCAAATCTTATTTACAAGATCTTAACTATCATATGACGAGTCTTTACATAATCCTACCCTTCATAGTATGATGACACCCACTGCCAGCCCCAGTGGCAGTGGACTTACGTCCTCGCCTGCCAACCCAGAGGTCGCGGGTTCGATTCCCACTTAAGTGGGTTGTTCTCCACCTAGGGCTTGGAAGTTCGTAATTATCTTTACTGTACGTATGTATAGGGGTTAGGTGAAAGAAGGGACAATTAAGTCTCAATCTCTCCCAATTTAATCGTCAAATAAATAAATAAATGGTGATAATAACACATTTTCAGTATCATCGCTGAAGAAATCCACTTCCATTTTATCCAAGAGCCCTACTCTGTAATTCAACCTTCGCTTCGTAAGTGATTCCCAACATAATGCCTCCAATAGTCTACGAGATACGCTCCTCAGTTTATCATAATGACGCTTCACAGGTCTTGTTCCTCTTGACTGCACGAGAAGACTATTAACTCTGAACAAATCATAACGGAAACACCGCAATCGGAGAAGCTCCTCTTCGGGGTGGTATAACAATATAGGAAAGGTGATACAAAGTGGCAGCGATAACACAAGGGTTTTAAGCAGAGGGGCGCCCTCGAAGGTCCGTCGGCAAGGTATGAGTGCTGCCGGGGGAGACGAGGGGCACGACTGAGGGCCATCCTAGATGGGGATGGGGGACCGGTCGCCCTTCTCGCGAGGAGGCACCAAAAGCCTTCCCCCGTCCACCAACAGGTGCACGGCGCGAGGAAAACCTCCCCGCCCCCGCGAAGATCGAGGAGGGAGTCCGACCCCTTGAGAGAAAGGCCCCACGCAGGTATATATCCTCGGAAAGACTCCTGCCCGCAGATCCCCTCCCAGGAAGAAGAGGGAGAGGGAAAAGTGGAGAGTAAAAGCAGACCAGAAAGGAAACGATGGCACGAACACTTCCACTAGGGACGTTGTGGTGCTTCAAATAATCGGTGAAGGATTCTCAAAACATGAAACTCAACTAGGAACATACAAACGATCCACACAGCACAGAAAAATATTACAAAGGAGAAACTTAGGGAGTGGTTTTTAATGTTTTCATGTTTTTATGTTTTCAATATATGTAATTATGTTAGGAACTACGCTTACCAATAGACAACCTGCTAACGCTCATGCGATGTTCAAAAGTAGACATTATCACAATATTGATTGCACAAGTAATATTCTTATAAATAAAGTTCAAGATGATAAGCCATGGGTTATCTGGGAAATGTTCCCTCGGATTGCAAAAAATAATGTAGTCTACAAAAATGCGGAGAAAACCATAAAAATACAAATTATAACCGTTTTAAAAGTCTTCAGCAACCAACCCATGTTCATATGATTTTCAAAAACTATTATAAATCTTTTTGGGAGTAAGGGTAATGCTATTACAAACATTGGAGAATCCTGGATAATATTCTGGGCAAATAGTTACATACTAATATTAATTGTAAGCTAATATACATTTCCCCTACTTTCTAGTCGACCTTGCAGTGCTGGTTCTTAAAATACAAAACTTCACCTTCAATGGTTAATTTTAGATACTAACGATAAAGATAAGGGACTTGGCACAGACATAGCCTCGGCGCATGTCTAATTATGCACGTACTTGGGGAAGACATTTTTCCCCCAAGCCAAAAACCCTCAACCTTCCGTTCTAGGAACCTCATATACACGACATCTTTCCCATGTAGTCCCACGAAGAAGAAAACATCATCCTCGATCTCCGCAGCTAATTCCCTCTCCTCCTTGTCATTCGCTTACCACCCGCCTAAAACTAAAAACAACACGCCCTTTTCCATCTTCGACCATGACCGCCGAATGTGCAACACTGTCTCCGCCACAGAGAAACACATCTACGAAGTACGCAGCTAAAGTGGTCTACGGAAACCTTAATAAAAGGGGGCAGAACAGCTTGGGTTTAGAAAGGGAAGAGACATGCATGACGCCAGAGCACTAATGAGGTCAATAATGAAACAATCAGAATATACTTGTTTGTTCGTAGCAGTCGAGAAGTTTGATAGAGTATGAATTGGGTAAAATTTATGGACGATTACTAAAAAATCTACGGCAATTAACTTCTTAAAAAAATTAAAAAAACACAAGCAGACTTCACCAACCTACAAACTTGGAGGCGTTTTGGTGCACGTAGCAGGCCACGTAAAATACTCGAGTATCACTATCGCATCGTTCGGTAAATATGAACGCATTCTTTTCGGAAGGGCGCTACAGAATCTGATTTACATCAAACATATTATTGGAAAATATAGCCGTGAGAAAAAGAAGATACATGGCATTTTTCTCTAAGAAAGACCCCATATAGAGTATGCAACGAGAATATGAGATCTTCTCAAAAACCACTGATTACATAACTCACTACGGCGATTGGTGTGCAATATTAGCCGATAGCAATGGTTCATTGAGAGTCCTTCAGATTTTTAAGTAACCTGATCACGAATCACGACGGAAAATGTTGGAATGAACACTGATTAATGGAATGGAGAGGTTCGAGAGAGAGAGAGAGGGGACGTTTTTTCTCGGCCTTCGTGTAAATGAGAGCGAAGGGGTTTCAGTGGCGGAGTGTTGGAGAGAGGGGTAGCAGGGGATAGTGGATGGGGTGGGTGCGGGAGAGAGGGAGCAAGGTCATTTGGTTGGGGGTAGGTAGCAGAGACGCAGCGGGAGGTGTCAAGATGGTGGGAGACTTCAACGCGCGAGGAGAGACAAGACGAGGGGAGTGGGGGAAAGCTGTGCTAGTCGCTTGAGGAATTCGGACGGTGACACATGCGAAAAATACGAGGTGAAGGATGGGAGTCCCATTTCAATTAGGAAATGTCCATATGCCACCAACCCGGACTACAAACATTTAAGAGAAATTTTCTTAAAACCACAAAAATATGAGCAATCATGAATAAGGGATAGGAAGCAAGATATTGCTTGGGAAATGGACGCCATTAAATACTCGTCACAAAATATGGAATCCTTAATGTCCTTGCTCCACGTTAGGTCAGATGCTAGACCTAACACGCCGCCCCCGGGCATCCCCGCCACACGCCCTTGCGGGGTATTGAGTAGATGTACGTGTATATATTTTGAAAACCGAGGATTTAAATTTAATAAAGGTAAAAGTTATTGGACTAGATATTGGCATTATGTAAGGATTTAAGGATAAAATGAAGTATGATAAAAAAGTGCAGCACAAAAGCAATGGAAATTAAAAAAAAGTAAATGGGCGTCAATCATAAAAAAATGGAATCGAATCAAGTTATTCAGAATAGGTATCATCAGACGGGTTGTACGAAAATCTATTGAAAACATAAGAGAGAAGAGTTGATGCTCCACTGAGGTAGTTCACATTTCGAATACACGCCAAGTTATGGTCCATTGGAAAAAACTTGAAATGAAGAATTGGAAAATGCTCACAGAAAATCTGCTAGGTTTGTCAAATATTTCTTAGAGAAGAGAAACAGCGTCACGGGTATGTCGAAGGAATCAGGTTGAAAGCCCCGTAAATCACGAAGAGGTCAAGCAAGAGAGAATTTCAAAAAGAAACAGGGCACTTGAGTATTTCTGAATACCGAGGGAATTATTAATGCGCCCAATATTATTTGCATATTCAACAACTTTGATAAGAGAGATTTACTCAGTCACCAACAGATTCAAGCAACCTATTTTCCTTGGAAGATACGCAATCATAGAACTAGGCCAACCACACGAATATTGACTTCAAAAATTTAATGGCAAAGTCAAACACAATATGTTTATAAGTATTTATGTGTGATTGTGTAGGTGTGAATGATTATATGAACACATATTTTCATAAAAATGCATAAAATCATATTCGTGCATGCATGGCTGATGCTATATCACGCCCCGTCACAGGCCCATGGGGCGGTTTTTAAGTACTGTGTAAGATGAAGGAAAATATATCCTCCAGCTCAGATTATATTAAAAACGTATAACGTCCTTGGAAACCATATGCGGCACAGAAAAAGGATCTTGCCCCCCCCTTCCCTTCTTATTTGTGAATTTCACACGCCGTTTGGATTAGTACAAGATGAGATCTGCCCGGATCTGGATACCTCTGAAAAATTTTGCCACCGCCGGGATATAACCCAGGCCACATTGGCGGAAAATCACACGGAACGCCGACTCAACCCCTTATTCCTTCGCTCCCTCTTCACAAAAATCATTCCTTCCGCCATAGCCCTCCTCCCCTCCACTCCATTACTCGTCCATGCCTCCACCTCCGCCCTTTTCTTTCCATTTAACCGCCGGAATGCACACGAGTGGGTGGGGGGGAGCGACCGCAAGTGCAAGCCGCGTCTCCTCCGTGCACCACAGAGGAGGGCTCTCCGCCGACTCCCATCTCCAGCGTCTTACCCCCCTCCCTTCCCGAATGCCGCACTCCCCGCGGCCCCCTCCGCAGCGAACGGCCGTCCGTCCCCCGGAGGAACGGCAGCTGGCCGGCCCTCTCCCCTCCTGCCTACTTCCAACCCCCCTCCCGGCAAAAAATACCCACCCCCCCGCCGGCCGCTCGAGGAATGGAGGAAGAAAAGGTCCACGGAATTGTTGGACGGGCAAAATGTTTGAAACTCCCAGCCTCGCTCTCGGCATCCTTCGCCTACATTCCATCCCCAACCGCCCGACCGCCTTCGAACCGCCGAAACCGAAACTTGTTTTTTTCCTCTCCCCCTGTCCGCCGCTGCCAGTGGACGATACCTACCACTCGACCCCCCCCCACCTCCTCGTCATTCCTCTCCACCCTAGGAGCCGAGCAAGAAAACTCAGTCGGGGGACGAAGGGAGAGGGGGCGAGATGGAGTGCGAGGATACAAAGGGAGTGAGGAGGATGCTATGCACCCATAACTAAACCGGGCGTCGTGGAAACCTACACAGCCATTTGTAGCTGGCAAAGCGCAAACAGCGCTACACCAATGATCATTTCGCCCTTGATAAAAATGGAGATAATCAGGGTGGGGAGAGGGCTTGTGGTATTTATAGGCATTGGAGTTTGAGAAACTAAAAACTGGGTATGCTAGCGAGATGAAGGTTGGGAAGTCGCCTTAGGCAAAGGCACATCTGAGAATGGAATACAGGCACGTGTTATTGCTGAGGAGTTGGTTCCGTGGGCGTTCCCGGACTACTCTATCGGATTGGTGCAATCGACTCACAAAATTCGACGACCTGCGACCACGAGCCACAGGAGCGAACGTTGTAAGGAATGCGTACTGAAGGATCCTAGTCAGTCATGTCAATGAAGAATGCGAGAGAAATTAATGGAAACTGTTCACAAGAGAGCAAAGTTGACGGCAAGGCTTCCGAGTCTTATCTGTATCTAGATTTAATAGTACCCAGGATATAACTGCAACGATATGTGGCAGAGAGCGATTCCGCTCCACAAAATATTTGGGTTCCCAACTCCTCTGAAGGCCAATGTTCTTTAGAGTAACCTTTCATTACGTGACGTCATATCTCGGTCAACATTTGCGAATTCAATAAATCTCTTTGAAGAAGAGACAACAAAAATTCATGCAACTCAGAGCGTTGGCAACGTTTTAAAATTTGTGTATCTTCCAGTATTATTATTCCGAGTATCCCAAACTTAGTTCAGGTCTGTACATCATGTTTTCTCAAAATTGAAAAGAGAAATGATCATATGAAATTTTTCCATCATCCGTCACCCCATTTCAAGGTATCTTCCATCGTCCCATTCCTTAACCAGCTAGCAATACGACCTCCGAACAAACTTGCTCTCTCGGAGAGGCACACGTGGAAGGTACGTCGACTCGTTCACCTCCTCGCAAAACTATCCGGCGTGTTTGATCCAGGGGCGAGGAGAACAGAGGAGGTTTGACGCCGATCCGTTCGAGGAAAATAAATGATTAGAACCGGAAACATATCAATCTAGAGTGGTTTAATGTGTCAGGGTGGGTAGGTAATATATACAAGGTTTGTATGTATCAGTAACGATTATTCCCTAAAGTGTGCGTGAAGTGAACCGTTGGTTAAGTGTGCGCATGATCGCAAATCGTACTGGCATTGATAAGATGCCATGCACACCATTATGAATGAAAATTTGACGATGCGAAAGATCTGCGCCAAACTCGTCCCGGAAGTTTTGCCGGACGACCAAAAGCGGAGCCACGCGTCTACTTGCGAAGACCTACTGCAACAGTATTACGACGATTCCCCAACCCCCTAACAGTCCCGACTGGGTACCAGCAGACTATTTCCTACTCCCAAAAGTGAAATCCTCCCTCAGAGGACACTACCATGGGACCCAAGAGCCGCCATAGAACCTTGCACGCGTACCTTGAAGGACCTTCCGCAATCCAGCTTAGAGCCGTGGAAAAGCCGCTGACAAGTGTATGCCGACGATCAACGGTTGTATATATAAATATATATATATAATAAAATATATGTATTTTATAATATATATATATATACTATATATATATATATATAAACACAGAAATAGATTTTTCAAACTTAGAAACACAAAGAGAGGACACTCAGATATGTAGTTTTGACGTTTCGACGGCACGACCGTCGTCATCAGGACCTCAGAAAATCAGAACCTGATGGCTGCACGACCGTCGTCATCAGAACCTGATGACGACGGTCGTGCCGTCGAAACGTCATAACTACATATGTGAGAGTCCTTTCTTTGTGATTCTGTTTTAAATATCTATACCTGAGTTTTTATATATCCGTGCGTCGCCGAAGAGCGTTCGATTTCGAAGATTATATGATTATATATATATATATATATATATATATATATATATATTACATATATATTATTTATATATATATATATATATATATATATATATATATATATTATTTATATATATATATATATATATATATATATATATATATAAATATATATATATATATATCATCGGTCATGCAATCCTAAGATTGGCTTACTGCAGCCCTCCATCCTACCCTTTCTGATGCTAATTGGCTTACTTCCTGGTATTATATATATATATACACGTATATAGGACGCACACACGTGAGTGAGCATAAAATAAGTAAGTCCTGGAGAGAGATCAACCTGGATGAGGCGGTCTGCCCGTAATAACAGTTCCTCGAATAGCGTGAGAAAGGGCGCGGCCCTTTGGCATTGGCACGCGGGGGCGATGAAAAATGAGGGGACTCGAGCGCCTCTGGCGGCGGTTGGGGGAAAGGAGAGAGCGCGCAAACTCTTTAGCCAATCGCCCACTTCCGGTCGTCGCCAATGAGTGAGGGCCGGCGCCAATGAGCGAGGGCCGGTTCAATGGGAACGGGGCCACCGGCTGACCGCGTGCGGATGGGGACGGAGAGGCCTGGAGGGCTATCGCACTTTCGAGACGTTCCATCGACTTGGAAGGATTTGACAATAAATCCCAGACTTCTTATGTCAACCTGGGAGATTAGAAGGAAAAGAGATCTGCCGCTGGTTTGAAAAGTCAATTGAAAGGATGGACAAGGAAATGTTTGCTGCAGTTTGGATGAGATGGTCAATATTCAATCGTTTCCTTCTCTTAATAGTTAGATTGATAATATCAGTACTTGGAAAAATTTTCCCTGCTGAATATCGCAGCGTTTATAAATTAACACACGTCGTTCGTCTCCGTGGGCAGATTCAAGCAATTCCATTTTTTTCCTTAGAATTGTTGTTGAAATACAATGAATGAGATTGGAGGGGATGGAAATCTGTCTTTTAGGTCGATATATAACAACTGTTTTAACTGCATGACCTAACTACGATACCTGAGTCTCAGGTCAATAGGATTATTTGAAAACATCAAAAAGTATCTTAGGAACGGGATCAGCAGAGATTCGATATTTATTTACCATTATCAAGTATTGCTCGAGGAAAAACATATTTCCTAATTTTATGGATCTCGTGATGCATGATATACTTTTAAGAGCTCAAATAAGAAACCTCATAGAGGCAAGGAGGAACTACAACAATCTTAGAAATTAAAGTGGAGTAATCTTTACAAAAAGAGCGGAAGCAAGTCATTTGAGAGTGCAAAAATGCCAAGAAAAAGTAGATAGAATGCTGCAGCAAGAAAATACATGGCTAATTGAATGAGGGAAACTACGAAACGGCTTGTAAACTGGCAAGGAGACTCTTTACAGAATTTATAAATAAAAATTAAACCCATAAACATACGAGATGCTAATGCAAAGATACTTATAGAAGCTGAACACATAAGAAAGAAACGGAAGACATCCATTAAAGAACTAAATGCATGAAAGGGCCATAACATTGGAAGATGACTAAATCCAAGAGGAAAACTTGATGTAAGCAGATTTACGAGACACGAATATATGGAGAAACGAATTTGTCAGAGCCATTTAAACCTCGAAGAAGAAAAAGGCACCAGGAGTCGACAATATAAACGGAGATATAATTGAAGCACTCGGAGTCCAAGCGAAAGAAAACCTATTTGCAACAATCAAACATAGCTACGATATTGGAAACTATCAGTGAACTTGGAGAGGTGAGCTGAATGTAATACTGAAGAAACAAAGGACAGAAAAATGCAAAGAACATTAAGCCTAATGTCTTATGCATCAGTAATTGACTAAAGACTAGACGGAAATATAGAATACAGTCTTATAGAAAGCCAGTTCGAATTCAGGCAAGGAACAATAGAAGGCTAAAAGATATTGGTCGAAGACAATACACCTACACAAGCTATTGTACGTTCCACCCGTGAACTTGGAGAAGGCTTTCGACAGCATCGATTGAAAAAAGATGCTCAAGATTCTAGAACGCTCGTAATGAACTACAGCGACAGAGGAATAACTCATCACCTTTATAAGAATCATGTAACAACCATGCAAATAAAAAATGGACGGAAATTGAAGTCCAAATAAATATAGAAGTTACCCAAGGATTCAACTTCTCGCTAGAACTACTCTTCATATAACTACGAGATACAATAAATGAAGCTTAATAACAGGGGGGTTAAAGGAATAATGGCGAAGAAATTGACACGCTCCAGGTTTCCAGATGAGATTGTAGTAGTAGTAGGAACGCGACATGACCTGTAAGCAATTCTGAATACTTTAGTATCAAGTACTTCGGGAATACGTGAATACAGTAAGAGAAGACTAATATGCTTGTGAATGGGAGAGAAGTTGAAGGCATACGTCAAAATTCGAGGAGTGAAACTACAAGATTAAGAGAATCATTCCTTTATCTACCTGGCCTCAGTATAAATTGGGATGAAAGAAGTTTGACCGACGTCAAGCGAAGAACAGCCCAAGCTAAGAAACGTTCAAAGAACCTGATGTGGAAAACGAGGAAGCAGTTCGTCAAAACTATCGCATGGAGCATAGCACTCCATTGATTAGAGGCATGGCGCACTGGAAAAGAGGGCCACGGGAGAATACATAAAAGCCTTTGATATTTAGAGCTGGAGGGGAATGCTGAAGATCAAGTGGACAGACAAAGTGATAAACGAGGAAGTATACATAAGAGCAGGGAAGAACATGGAAAGCACTCTACGGCAAAGAAGAGGAGCTCGATAGATTGGACACACCCTGCGGCATAATGAATTGGTTGGAAACATAATACAAGGAGAAGAGAAAACATGTAGAAGGGAAAATTAAAGGGAATATGCAAAGAAGGCGACCATGAGACAATATCATACATTGAAAAAATTAAGAAAGACACTAAGCAGAGAATATATCAGCATGATATAAGCATTACGGACGCCATTCTTAATAAGTGAACCCAATGAATTTAATTAATTTTACTGCGAAGACAAAATCTCGTTACCCACGCTGATTTGCTACCCGGGCATGAAATCAATTATGTAACCATCAGATAAACGTCGAACAGTTCGCCCGAGGCGTGGATAACTTTGATACTACGAATGAGACTTGCCAAAGTAATTAATTGCTCTCATTTTCTCGCTGTATCTCGATGGTCAACGACCGAATATTATCACATTTTGCTCCTAAAGTCTAGATCAGATTTTCAAGTACTTCAAGATTGTTTGGAGTCCGAGAAAAATATCCGTAATCAGTGCCAATTTCATTCAAAAGGGGCATTCTTTCCTCAGACACTGAAGTAGTAGTACTTTTTAGTGAAAAAGTCTGTCTTATCGAATCGACCCGAAAAGTGTCATGTTGCAAGAGAGGCACGTCGATTACTGAGTAAAGAGCCAACGGGTCAATCACAGATCACGGAAAATCTCCATCTCTCGTCAGTTAGATGCCAATGGGACGAAATTGCCGATCAGGAGAATCGGGAACACTATAAAAATAATAGATACGGGTGTGTAATGTCGGCCAGCCCACGCCTGGCGGCACTCCCCTTTTCTCCGTGCACCACCGCCTCCCTCGCCAGTACAGCACCTCGTCTTACGATCACTTCCTCTGCGGGACGCCAGAGACCACGGGGTGGCTACGAGAGGCACTGCTGCACGGGGCCCGACCCCCGATGCAATGAATGCCATGCCATGCCAGCCAACAGCCGCCGTGTACCACGAGTGAAAGGGCAGCGGGGGGTAGGGGAGGGGGGGACAGCGGAAGGGCGAATTTCGGCTGTTTTTACCGTTACTGGATGCGTGAGTGGATCGGGCGTCGTCACGTCATTCCACGCGGGTGAGCTGGCCGGGGGGACAAAGTACCAGCACCTGTTCATGAGGTGCTGGCACCCCGTGACCCCTCCTCCCGCACCAATCCGCGGCACGCGCAATCACCCGCACCTGTAGCACGCTTCTTACTTCATCTAAATCCATGGACACCCTGCAAGCATTCATAGATTTTCTTTCCTTTTGCTTTCTACCTTTCTATTTTTCAATTGTAAAGCTACTGGCGTATTCAAACACACATTTTCGAGTACTCTTTCAGAATGGTGACGATATTTTCTTTTTTATTCTTTCTAAACGCTACGATCGTACTTACGTTTTCTTAGCATACCTACTATACATTATCAGTATCCCGGTGGCGGCAGATGATTGATCGATTGTATCTCGATCCCTACCCGAGGTGCTCTATGGAGAGCAATTTGAGTTACTCCGCCGTCCGTCGGATGGGACGTTAAGCTACGGATCCCTTGGCGGCTTTCGTTAAGGGTAGGCTAATGCTGACGCCGGGTTTCTCTCCTCACTTCATCCTTTCCTGTCCAGCCCTAATGGCGCAAATGACCTCGGCCGTCGGTCGCCTCTCCTAAAAACTACTACTACCACATTATCAGCAATTACCAGTTAGTGCATTTGTTTGCATTAAAGCATGCGGGTAATTATACGAATGTTTTTGTACATGTGAACAAATATAAATTCCTATGCACAAATAAATATTAATATATTTTAACTCATATTTGATCATGAATGGCTGGTGCCATAACATCTCCCGCCACACGCCCTTGTGGTGTGCTCTGTAGTTGCAGGTTATTCCTTTCTCTTATGAGTCTTTTTCATACATTAAAGAATGATAATTTTGAGTTACCTTACACGAGAGTGTTTTTGTAGCTATCCAATTTTCATGAACGGTACGTGACCACAAGACTCTCTTCGCGTGCCATGCATGCTGGGTGCGAGCCCTGCCGTCCACCTAAGCGGTGGATGTATATGAAGTACCACAAGAGTGAATGGCAGGGTATTCCTAATTCCATGACTGGTGATTCCACATCAGACATGAAACTACGAAATTAAATATTAATTATTACTAGTAATGTCAATCAAGGTGAATGATGGAAATAATGTATACAACTACACCAAAGGAACCACGGTCTCTAATTTCAAAACACTACTCTGAGCATGCGAGACGAGCTAGGAGGTCATGGAGGGGGGTGTTGTTGACCTGTGCACCTAGAGCGCACCAAGCCAAGCCGCTCGGCCCCAGCTGGCCGCTCCACCAGAGTCGGCTGCCGTCTGCCTCTGCCGGCAGACCAAGAGAGCGCAAGGCAAGAGGTGACGCCCTACGAACAAGCCTTTCATTCACGACGCATTAATTCCTACGCGGCATGCTTCCCGACCTTCTCCTCCTGAAATGCTCCTTCACATGATCTAACAACATCAATTGCCACCATTACCTAATATAACGTAGGATATTACGGAGGGGAAAGTAGGGAATAATTTGGCGAAAAAATATTTCCTTACGTTCAAGCAAACTATGAATATAAAACGACATATATGTACTCTTAAAGTCAAATTTTAAAAGATTAAAATATATAATATGCGTAAAGATAAGTTTCAAACTAGTTCTTTGTCATCAAGTTAAGTTTTGTTCAGTTTGAGACTCAAGTCGGTCTCCGAAACAGTCTGTTCCCGTATTTTTTTTTAAACTGTTAAGCTGATATCGAAACTTAAATTGTGCACAAAGGACCAAAATGTTCGCGACAGCCGTGAAGAAGCTAGGATGCATTAGACGGGTTATAAAAAAATGTAATGAAAACCTAAGAGTGAGGATTAACTTAAGTTTAGTTAGGCCACACTTGGAATACTAGGCTCTTTAAGTATTTGGGGTCCATGGGATAAGTCTTAATTGAGCAAATGGAAAAGGTTTAGACAAGAACCGCTAAACTTGGTTAGAAGTCGCTGAGAGAAGAGAGTAAGCGTGCGATCGGGAGTGTTGGAGGAATCGGGTTGGGAGCTTCTTGAACCTGGATGGTGCATGCAAGACTTTTGTAAACCTATAAAGAGGTGTAGGACACTTTGGAGTCTTCTTGCCACACCGTGGGAATTATAATACTCACAAATATTATCGGTAGATTTGACCTCTTTGGATAAAATTCGAGAGAGAAATACACCGTCATAGATAGGATTAGAGTACTCGCTTTTTCCTCGTGTGATAAATGCAATCATAACAAATGAACCCAAGCATTCGATACATGTGACATAATGGCAAACATTCAAAGACTCGGTCAATTATTGCATGATGTATATTGGCATATGCATCATGTAATGTGCATGTGATGTATGTGGCATCATCCTGTATGTGTATATGTGCATACAGGGTTCGTCCGGAAAATAAGTGTACTGATTTTTTCCCGCCGCTCCAGGCGCGCCCAGCACCGCTCTGACGGGCTGCGATTGGAGGGGGGTATGTTGGCAAGCGACGCTGAAAAAGGCAGTCGGCTCTGAGCTGTGGTGTAGTGAGGAGCTCTGTTAACACGAACCTCCACGCTCGACCCACGTCACGGAACGCGATGCCGAAGTTTTTGGAGCAGCGTTATTCCATCAAATTTGCGGTAAAGCTTGGGAAATCGTCTACCGAAACTGTCGGTATGATTAACCAGGCTTACGGGGAGTCAGCCATGTCCAGAAACATGATCTTTCGGTGGCACAAGATGTTCGTGGAGGGCAGAGAAGAGGTCGACGACGAACCACGGCCTGGACGCCCATCAACGACACTCACCGACGAAAATGTGCGAAAAGTTCGCGATGTACTGAACTCTGATCGTCGTCTTAGTGTTCGGATGATAGCAGAGCAGTGTAATGTGCCAAAAACAATAGTGCACGAGTCGCCCGCGTCCGGCCAGCGATCAAAAACATCTGGCGGCTGCATCACGACAGTGCGCCGTCTCACACCGCGCTTGTCGTGTCGGACTTCTTGGCCAAGCACGGCGTGGCAACGCTGCCGCACCCGCCCTACAGCCCGGACTTGGCACAACCGGACTTCTTTCTGTTCCCGAAGATAAAGAGGAGTTTGAAAGGAACGCGATACGGGACTTTGGACGCCGTCAAAGAGGCCGTGACGACGCGTCTTCGAGAGGTTCCCGATGATGCCTTCGCGGGAGCGTTTCAGGAATGGGAACGCCGCTGGAACAAGTGTATCGACTCACAAGGGTCCTATTTTGAGGAATATTCGCTTAAGATATGTAAAAGTGTAATAAATTTTTTTTCCTGAGCTCAGTACACTTATTTTCCGGACGAACCCTGTATATGTTTTCGAATATGCCCCAATATAAGATTCAAATGCATACATGAAGTAATAATAGCTGTGCCCCTATGGTTAGTATCCAACCACTCCCCCCACGAGGAATGGTTTTCCGGTGGTGATGGACGGTGCTCACCGCATACGCACATGAGGGAAGCCAGCGGCCGACACCACTTCATTAATTCCTCGTAAGTTACCGACTATTTATGGCTAAAAAAGGAGACTATGAAGACGAACAGAGGAGGATATTGCAATGGCAAATGTTGACATTGGGGCAAGGGACGAGGGGAGCGGCATGGACGCGCCTGCACTCGCCTCCCAAGGAGGTATATATGAATGGAAAAAGGGAAGATGGAAGAGGAAGGCGCAGGGAGTACCAAGGGGGAAATGCAATTAGGGAGGAAAGATGGTGTGGGGAGGAGAAGAGCGTTAGGGGAGACGCCTTCATGGGAGGAGGATCGGTGTTGAGGAGAGGCGAGAGTGGAGTCACCAGATCACCGGATTGAAATGCTGACGTATTTCAGTTTAGTGCGAGGTGAGCTTCCAGAAAACTCTCCAAGCAATGCGAGGAGCGAGATGAAGGGACACGCGCTTCACTACCACGCCCAACATATCCTCCCCGCAGTGACTACTACGGCAATGCCGACCTCTTACTGTCCACGAAAAAGGTGATGTTTTATTACATTGATAACAAATTAATTTAACAATGGACGCCCTACGGTCTCTCTCTCCGTTTTTCTTCTTACAATATAAATTATTGTGGGGTGATGGTATTGTATTCTTAACATGTAGCAATAGCCGTAGTAATGTATTTTGAACACGTTTTTAA
>NW_027286070.1:6185120-6376557 GCF_022747635.1 Hetaerina americana
TGAACAGGCGGGGGAGGGGGGGCTCCGCGTATGTAGGACGACGAGCTGACGAAAACGGCTGAGAGGCATGAAATGAAGCCACAATACTATGTGATTAATTCGGCACTGACAAATAAGAAATATTGGGTGATTCCAACGGCCATTATTCCCTCTGAATTCCCCATGTAGAAACTTCCATCACTCAAAATTCCCAAGTATTGAATTGGATAATTCGAAGCCAATCCGTTTCATAGTTGGAGAGAGGTTAAGAGAAATCGAGTGGCGAACAGTCTCGAGGAGGATGCGGAGGGGAAGGGAGGGAGGGTTTTGAGGGATGACCCGCTCTGGCGCGGAGTGGGATGAGGGAGGGGTGGTGGGGAGGGGGTGGAGGGGCGGCCGAAAGGGAGGTGGATGAAGGGAGGAATGTCAAAGAGGCAACAGCTCCGTAGTAACTGTATATTAGCGTGGACAGAATGTCAAACCGCAACAGAAAAAAGATATGCCGGCCGGGCCACGAAAAATGAACCGAAAGCGCCCCTCGCGCACGGCCAACAGCCTCCTATGAGAGCGCGAGGCTATTGGCCGGCGGCGGGAGCAGAGGAGAGGAGAGTGCATCCATCCGCTCGTCGAAGCGGGGTGCCGTGGAGAAAGGAGGGGTGGAATATGAGCGCGGCGGAGGAGGGGAGGGTTGGGAGAGGGGGAAGAGAGCAGACATTTTAGAGGGGTTGAAGGGAGGGAGGCATTAGAGCATTTGGTTCAATTAAATGCGTGATTTGAGGGAATTTGGAGCCGTTTTAAGCGGGGCTCAGAATCCTAGCACTCTTCCGCTGGATAAATACATATAGTATACGTGTTATTAATAATAATTGGAAATATAATTATAATAATATTAAAAAATAAAATTACATAAAAAGAAATAACACTTATATTTTTTATTGATAAAAATAATAATTTATTTTGAAAAAATAAAAAAATATTAATATAAATATACTCGTATAAACAACAAATTAAGAATTAAAACTGTAACCTCACCTAATCAATTACAGTTAACACATTCAGGCTTCACTTCGTGGAATTGTTTGATGTCCATATTAAATAAGTTTGTTATTTCTCCACAGACTTGCCGTAAAGTCTGCGGAAAATTACAAACTCATTTAACATTGACTCACCTAATAAATACCTCTTAACACATTACATTATAGAACTCATCACCCATTACACTCCTCACTTAGATCCCGCACACAACACACAACCTTGCTTCCAGAGAGAATAAATCCCGGGGGAAGATATACAGGTAAACTACATCTGTCTTGGTTTCAGGCTTAGCATGGTGGACCTGAAGGTGTTACGCTGTAACGAAACCAAGGTCGTATTAAATATACTCTACGTGGAAAAGCAAAGGACCTTTCATCATTAAGGACCATCAAGTAGCGAAGAAAGCGGTCAAGACTGAGACTTTGAGAAAGGTGCGGAACATCCGAATTTACTTACGACACCGATTGAACTACTAATATCTCGCATTGCTCTCGCAAATCAAATGACAAGGAATAAATATGAGGGGTAGCCAATACCAGTGACAGATTCAAGTACTTGTTTTTCCGCTAATTAAGATACACAATCATAACAACATAAAACCTAAGCACCATTTCATTTTTAATTGAATATGCAAAATTAAAACTCTACTCAAACACACCCATCATTGCATGATGTAAATAGGCATGTATGTGTGTATACGTATTTGCGTTTGTTTCTAACACACACACACACACACACACACACATATATATATATATATATATATAACGATTGTACGGAAAAACTCATACGAGCGGCACAATAATTGGCTGACACAACATAACACAAATAGAAAAGAATAGACACATATAAAAGAACACTTACACGGTAAATTGTTCGAGCTTTCGGCCCTCTCAGGGGCCTTCTTCAAGAGAGACTGAAAATATGCTATGGAACAGGAGAGGGGAAAGAGTTATGGGCGTGGAGGGGAGGTGTGGAGGGGAGGTGTGGAGGGAATGCTGGGAGGGAAATTAAATATGGCGGTTAAGGGTGGGAATTTTAAAGGAACGGAAGGATAGTATGTAGGCGGATTCACGAGTTCTCACCTCTATGTTGGTAGCTGAATCAGGTAGGGATTCTAGGATGCTGAGGGAAAAACACTGGTCGAATGAAAGGTTGTGGGAATTGGCGTGTGAAGGGATAGGAAGAGAAGAGAGTGAGGCAGAATTACAGGAGTACCGGTGATTATTCATTCGGATGGATAAGGGCGTAATGCATTCACCTATGTAGAAGGAAGTGCAATGCTTGCATGATAAAAGATAAATAATATTTTTTGAGAGGCAATTAGCGTGGGAACGAGGTGGGGGGGCTATGAGGGGATGTAGGGAGAGGGGAGTAGGCATAATAAGAGGACAGGTTTTACATCGGGGGCGGTTGCAAGTTGGGGAAATATTGGGAAATTTGTCACGGGGGGGCGCCAAAGGGTTGGTGGACCTCAGAAGGTTTTTGAGATTGGCGGGTCGTCTATATGCGATAGATGGGCATTGGGGTAGTAAGGATGAGGTCGCGTCATTGTCATGTAAAATTGGAAACAGTTCTTTAAGGAAGGTTTTCAGTCTGTGTGATCCGGGGTAATAGGTGGTGCAAAGGTTGAGTCCTGCGTCAGATGTGGGTTTGTTATTGTGTGGTGTGTGTGGTCGGGTGGAACGGTGGATTTTATTTCGTAGCAACTTTTCTGGGTAACCGCGTTTGAGGAGTGCAAGGTGTAGATTGGCAAGGTATTTGTTGAGAGTGGCTGTGGTGTTGCAAATTCGGTGTCCGCGGATGGAGAGAGAGTTAGGAATCGAGCGTTTTGTGTGTTGAGGATGACAGCTAGTGTGGTGTAGGTATTGCTGATGGTTAGTGGCTTTGATGTGTACTGAAGTAGTGAATTTGTTGTTTTGAAGTGAGATGTCTGTGTCAAGAAAGGTGATAGTGGAGTCTGAAATGGAAGAGGTGAATTTAACCGTGAAAGGTGAATTTAAGGCGGATAAGAAGTTGTTGAGAGAGTCAGAGCCATGTGTCCAGAGAATAAAAATATCGTCTATGTAGCGGACCCAGAAAAGAGGTTGAAGGGGTTGCTGTGACAGGAAGGTCTCTTCGAGATGGCCCATGAAGAGATTGGCGTATGATGGTGCCATCCTCGTTCCCATCGCTGTGCCTTTTTTTATATGTGTCTATTCTTTTCTATTTGTGTTATGTTGTGTCAGCCAATTATATATATATATATATATATATATATATATATATATATATATATATATATATATATAAATACATACATATTTTTGTTTCAATACATACATATTTGAAGTTGAATGGCTGGTCACCTAACACCCTCCGCCACAAGCACTC
This sequence comes from Hetaerina americana, assembly GCF_022747635.1. Taxonomy (NCBI): domain Eukaryota; kingdom Metazoa; phylum Arthropoda; class Insecta; order Odonata; family Calopterygidae; genus Hetaerina; species Hetaerina americana. Next base: position 6,188,508 of record NW_027286070.1, read on the forward strand.
TCGGTGGCAGTACTGTGTGGATGTAGAATAAGTGACAAATATGAGATAAAAAATAATACAGATGATACTACGGACAACCCGCCGGAATTAAATTTACCCGCAGCAATCGAAGAGGCAACATTACATCGAGCAAAGCAACTTGGCTGACCACTTTGAGGGCGCGGATGAGTTGACCACAGCAGCGACAGAGGTGAGGAATGGTAAATGTGGTCGTTCTAACAGAAGAACGGAGACGACAGAATGTGCTGCGCGGAATGGGAGAGAGGATTGCGGGAATACAGCGAAGAAAATAGTAATTGCGAGATGCATCGATAAGAATAGGTAAGCATCGATATAGTTCCCGTGTGGTGGGAAGACGACCATTGACCAACATCAGTGGAAGATAACTCGACAATGAATAATGCTGCCGAAATCTTTATCGCTGATTTTAAGGTAAATATGAGCTCGCGTTTCACCACATGTGTACCCGGCTCCAACAACATCGTGGCTGCACACCGAAACAGTTCCTCTGACTCGAGAATGGAGGAGAGCGATCACATCCACGGACCTCCAGGAACAAATGTTGGAAGGTATGGAAAAGGGTTAAAAAAAATTCATATGGTCCTCGCAATTGCGTCCCACAATGTTTACAAGCAGCAGATCTTTTGGTGAGACTCATAAAGGTCTCTACTTTGTGAGACAGGTTTCCGTCTTAATGTTCCTCTTTTATCATTTATGCTATCTTAAAAAACATTTCACGTACGGTGAATAGACTTACCCTTTCTCAATGTAATTGGAATCACGACAAGATTTTAAGAGCGCTCTCTATTTAAGTATTTTTCCTTAAGCATCATTGATATTCTCACGTTGCTAACGACATTTTCCCCTTTCCTTTCGAGCAAAACTCTTACCTTTTAGGACACCCTTAAGTGTGCACTTAGCTAAACCGTCGACTTATCTCGGAAAGATATAGCCTCCACTAAGTATTAAAAAGTATCTGGTGGGGGATGACCGGATCATATGTTGGAGAGCGGGCTACTACAAACCATTTATAGGATTCCTTATCTACGACTTAGCACTAGCATTATATTTTGATCGCATCACCCAATAAAGCTCGTCGTGACAGTCGTCCTCCGGCTCTACGAGTCTCTAAAATATCCCCTCCCTCAAAATTTCCATTTGTGAATTTTGATTATGAAGAAACCTGAGAAATTCCCACACCGCGAGATGACTATAAATGTGAGCGAAAAATTAGTAATCACGGGACGATGAAAAATCACAAGAAAATGTACGCAATTTAACTGTAAGGAAATGAAAAGTACGAGTTACATATCAAATAAGTTGGGCATGAATTACTGTCACGCAGAATGCCTCAAATGAGCAGCTTTTAAGACGAACATTGGCACATTAGTTAACTCTAAATTAAGAGCATGCCTGAATTAGCACAATGTAACAATTTATGACGAATAAATTAACCACACGGGCCCTGGAAAAATTTTTTAAAAATTAATAATGGTTTTAATGAAAACCAGGTTTTCCGAGGAAAGAGGATTACGTAGAAGGGAAGGTTTTTTTTGGATTTGAGCATGTAGGCATTAAATGGGGAAGAAAGATAACAAATGAAGAAATGCTGGAAACGATAACGTAAGATGAGAGAGAAAGATAGAGTGGTGTTTAGAGGAAATTTGAAAGAGGTAGAATGAGTGGATGCGGGGATTTCGAGAACCATTGCAATGGCAAGGGCTGCGGTCGACCATGGGTTGGTTAAGTGTAGCCATGATGAAGGATTGGTATTATGGAAAATATAATCCCGTGCAGAATGTATGGCGGTATTAAAGAGGAAATAATCCAAGGAAAAGTGTGCTCCGACAGTGTGGAAGTGTTTTCAAGCATAGGTTTACGGGGATTCTCGAGGCCTCCGCTCAATTGGTGAAAACGTACCGTGCGGTATGTCGACCATTGCACCAGCAGGAGAGAATAGTTAATTTGTATTTCACGTGCGCTCACAGAAGTATGACAGCACGTCGCCATTACTCGCTCTCAGAATGTGCGTGATTAATAATTGAGATTACGTGCGATTGTGCTTTGCCTTGACTGCTTACAAGATGCGTGCAAGCAAGCAATCCGCGCGTCGCTGGGGCGTTGTCGTGTTTGCCGACCTAGACGCACGCGGGCGAGGGTGGGCAAGCGCGCCGCGCCGAAGACTCGCTTCGACCTGCAAACCCACTTCTTCCGCCGCCGCGAGGGGCACCCGAATCACCCGCCCACCTCATAATACCACCAGCCCGAATAAAAATAATAATGGAGAATTTTAATAAACTCTCTCTCTCTTCTTCCAGAAGACGCATGAGGGGAATGGGGGTCCGGCAACTGGCACCGTCCTCATGAGCATGAGTGGTCGGGACCACCCCGTCTCGGGGCCTCATATATGTATCTAACACAGTCGTGATGTTCTTTTTACACAATTTTCACTCACTTAAGCAGTTGAAAACCCGAGATACCGGAAACTAGCTGGAACATCGTGTGCGCACGAGCGCAGCGTCCATTTTACCCTTGAGGGCCATCTAAGGTTTTGGGGCCAGGGTGCCCAAGTCGTCCAGTCATCACCGATTAGACCAACTCGAGCAGAAAAACTAATTTAATCTTCCTTCAATATTCCAAACTTAGTGGACTATAACACGTGAAATGCGTTACATAATATTGGTCAAGGAAATCCAAAACCCACCTATAAGAAAAAATTACCTTTGATGGCGATGATGACCGATGAAGGTGAAACTATGGCCAATGAACCTAGCTTCCAACCGCTAACCTCGAACCACTTATCCATTTAATAACTGACTACTGGCAACTAATACCCCGTGCCACACGCCATCTAGGCGGATGACAACGTACGCACATGTAGATAGATGGCTATTACACGAAAATCCAACATTTCTGGTCCACTTCTTCAAATATAAAATCATTCGTTATACTTACGCACGATCCTACGCGGTAATAAAATTTCAAAGGCCAGCAGATATTAAAATTTTGAAGTATTGTTAACGCTGAAAGGAATTTAATACAGGGAAAATGTCTCACCTAAACCGCCAGGGTTCTGAAATTCGCCGGAAAATTTAAGAATTTAAGTAAATTTTAAAAGGAAGACAAAATAATTTGATAAATCAATCAATGCAACTTCATCAAATGCATCACGCTGGTGGAGTCGGTTCATTTCCCATATTTTTCAGCGAAATCCATGAATTGGTTCATCACTGCTACTTTTAGAGCTGATCTCGGCGATTTCTCTAAATGCAACAATTTCAGAGAGTAAAAATCATTCTTTGACCGGGATGGCGAATGGTCCGAATGACCGGCGGATGGCCGACCGGGCGAATGATTTTTACACTATGAAATTGTTGCATTGAAATGCACATTAGCGGATGACTTCGTAAAAAGTTACTGTTGTGACATCTCCCGCAGTTTCTTTGGGATTTCTCTTAAGTTAAAAAGATAATAGTTATTTTAAGACGTGACTCTCCCTAGAATGATTCCTTACTTATATAAAATACCTATCTAAGAGCGAATAAAAATTACGAATTGCCATCACTGAAAATCCGGAAACGTTACTGTCTGTGTAGATTTGTGTACATTAACGGAACCCTATCCTTCAAACCACAGAATAATCCGGGGGGGGTCCCGCGAAGAATGCGTTTGAAGAGAAATCTACGTTGGGGATCGACAAAAGAAAAGAGGAAAGCTAACTGCACACACATCCCAAGGCAATAAAGTACACCAGCGGCTGGAATGAGAGAAACTAGAGAGAAGAACGATGACACGGAGTTGAGCCCAGGATAGTTTACGAGAAGCAGAAGATGATGGAAGACATCGAGCCTAAAGAAATGCGTGTGAATGGGGCAGCTGCTACAGCACGTCTGCTCGGAATGGTGGCCCAAGGAGTGTGAATTATCTTATGCGATGGCCAAACATGTTGGGAAGGAAAAGGCGTTCGGAGACATATTCCTTCTATCAGCTCCAACCGATTAATTAGGCCGCTAGTTTTTATTCGCGTGCCCAATTATAATAGCTCCGAGAATCCATTAACGTAATTGCCTGTTTCGTAGTTTTCGAAAGGAAATGATTAAAGAAGCATGGTGAGAAATGGAGGAAGGATTGAAAGTCAGAGGGGAATTCGTAAAATCATTTGGGTTTGCCAAAGACCAAGCTCTAATATTTCAGTCAGCCAAGGGGTTGCAAGCAGTACTCAGTGAATTGGACATTCAGTGCGATAGATATAAGATTAGAATCAATATTAATAAAACAAAGGTTAACGCTAGTGGTCACTGAAGCAGGATGTTGGAAGTAGACTGGAGGCTTTTAAATGTGGGTACGGAGAAGAATGGAGTAGGTGAAATGGACGGAAAGGAAAGCAAATGAGGAAGTGCTAGGTATGGAGGGCGAGGAGAGGGGTTTGTTGAAATAAATCCTAAGGAAGCAGGAAAAATGGATGAAGGGCGTATTAATTAGCAGTGGGATGTTGAAGACTGTAATAGAGGGGAGAATGTTAAGCAAACGAGGAAAGGGCAGGAAAAGGATAGGGATGCAGTACGGGATGAACGGAGGAAGGAAGCACACAGAGATGAAGAGGGACCTGATGTACACTAGGTTGCTGGATTGTGTTTTGTTACGAGTCACAAAATATTTATTTGGTAGTTGTGTCCATCCAAAACCTACCTTAACCGGTAGATTACTTTATAATAATAATAATAATATATACATATATATACATATATATATATACATATATATATCACGGGGAAATCTTTGTTCAAATACCAATTCACGTTTCATGTGGGGATACGCAATTGCTACCAGGTTTTAAATACAGGGATTTGGGGTTAAATGGAACTCGTCGGATCGCGAGTTTGGCAATAAAATCATACTCGGTCTACAGGTCACGGCTATCTTCGTAGATGCAAAATTTCTTCAAATCACTTCCTTCTTGCATTTACTTGGTATCAAATATAAATATGGTAAAATGATGAGTTCCCGCTACATCTTTTGGCAACAGTAGATAACTAGCTAAGAACCCCAAATGGCTAAAGCCTCTTTGATTCTATATCTCGTCCACACCATTCATATCCTGTAATCCAGAAGAAGGTAAAAACGATTTTTCTTTAAATACTTCTGAGTTAAAAAAACTAAGGAGAGAGCTTCCTCTGTGGAAACGACAGAATGACTTAAACGAAATGTGCATAATTATTAAAAGTAATGCTTCTTCTAATTATTATATTGCATTAATTATACCTAAATGTTCGCGATAACTTAAAAATTTGAAGTTATCGTGTATACTGTTCCTATCCTTTACGACTTTGTATGATTTCTTTCCCTAATATCCTTTCTTCTTGTATTGCCCATTTCTCCTTTGGTGGGTGAAACAGATCCCGAACGCCATCTCCTGGCCAAAGAATCGGGGCACTTCGTTGCATAAACCCTCCACAGATTTCAATATAATTTACGTTTCCTCGATAGCATAATTGGTTAGAGCATCGGTCCGGCAAGTCGAAAGATCCGTGGTTCAAGTCCCAGTCAAGGAAATATCTTTGCTCCAGTGATCTACTCTATTCCGCCTTCTCCGCCTCTCCTGTGTTTGTCTTTTACAGGTATATAAGTGATCTCATCCCTTTTCCTTACATCTATATCTATGTGAATGGGTGTGTGTGCATATATGTATACAAATATATATAAATATGTATATGTATATATATATATATATATATATATATATGTGTGTGTGTGTGTGTGTGTGTGTGTGTGTATACATATGTAATATATATTTATACATAATTATGTAATACCAAACCTTATCTCTGAATTTTGAAATAACCACCTGTTTCAACAGTTTCAAATTGTATATAAAAACGTTGTTTGCTTGCTGTTCCTCATGTCGTGCGTCAGCTTTGGCAAAACAGTCCTCACTCCTGTCTTTCCTGGAATCAACGGTGTACCTTAATCTATTTTTTTACAATTAAAGATGTACCTTGTGATGAAATCCTCATGAAATATTATACATTTACCTTATAACTCTGTGCATCACAATTTCTGAAAAAATCAGCAAACGTTCCAGGTAGTTTAATTCTTATAATTGAAAGCAATTTAGGCTAATCAGTATATACAAAAATCTAAAAAGTAGTTTCTCAAAAACTAACCAGCTGCCTCCTCTCTATTTTGACAACTCAAATCCGTCCTGGGTATTAGTGAGAAAATTAAATTCTATTTTCTCAAACCAGTATTTTTTTCGCAATTACTTTAGCCACATTTATAGTCTTCAAATTTCTTAGAGTTCATGCAATGCATTAAAACCATTAAGTACTGGTATATCCAATTTTACAAATCCATTAAAATCAAAATACCCTTATAGTTCATAATGGACCCAAGATGAACGGACCCATAATGAATTAGCTATCTTAAAAAGAATTTAATATGTTGGATGAAAATAATTATCTTCTGTATTTCCACGACAACATTTTTTCCATGGCAAGTGGCACATCAGCAAGACAATGGAATTACGTATGAAAAACGTCACGCCGCACCTCAATGGTAATTAATAAACTGCGCGGGTCATTTTGGGCACAAGTACGTAGACCGGCGACGGCCATATCAGCGGACCTGAGGAGTCCTTCCCTTGTCGCGTGTGAGCGAGCCGATGACGAAACTCTCCTGTGTACGAAAAAAATCCTTCCCCCCATGCCTCCCTCCCCCCCCCCCCTCCCGAGGAGGGAGAGAATCAAAGAATGTCAAGGACGACAGGTGGGAAAGGAATAAAAACGCACAGGCATGCGGACTTTTTCGTTCGCTCGGTCTTCGTAATTCTCTCTCCCTCCCTTCCTCCATTTTCCCCCCCCTCTCCTTGCCTTCCCTCCCTCACCCCACACACGCTTCCCATTTGAGCGCATGTCGCATAAAGCGGCGGTCTTCACACCACTCGCCGGCGGCAGTGGCTCGCAATTGCCCACACATATACGCACGCACGCACGGACGGGGGTGCAATCATGTGGGTGCATGAGTGTGCGTGCGAACGGGATAAGGGGGGGGGGTCAATTAGAAAGCATCCGCATGGGTTTCGATGGAGGGTGGCGTAGTAAAACCCCCACTTCTTGAAAATATCAGAGACGCAGGGAGAGGGGAAAACAAAATAAGGATTATCAGGCGCGACAATAATGATTTGCGGCAGTACGTCCTCCCCGTTCCACGCAAGAAGCCGTCAGTTTCCCCGCTGCGGTAGCCTTTCAGCGCATATCCCGACAGACTGACTGACAGGGTAGGTAGCAGGAACCCTAATCACCCCTTAAGGAAGTGGTGGAGGGGCGAGAAAGAATGGTGCCAGAATGGCACTGACGGCTTGAAATTATTTAGGATGAACTGACGGTCCGAGATTGCATGACAGGATAATTTATAGGAAATGCGCTCCTACTGTGAATGTATATACGAGATACGACAGACGACGAATACGAGAGACTCGTATACGACACTTATTTCGTCGTTTCCGACCCTTCGTCGCGCCATTTCCGTACCAACATCCTTTATACATTCCAACTACGTGAACAATCAATAATGGGATAAAAAATATAAAAACACTACAATTTTCCTTGGCGACTCTCCTTTTTCTCGAAACGCGGGAATTTCACAGCAGGACACTGAAATTGTATTCGCTGTCCAATTTATATATATATCGGACAGCGAATACAATTTCAGTGTCCTGCTGTGAAATTGTATTCGCAGTGTCCTGCTGTGTATTGTATTGTGAAATATATATCTATTTATTATTATTAGGTAATCTACCGGTTAAGGTAGGTTAGAGTTAGAGATTTCGAATAAATTGTCAAACTTTGAAAGGCACAGTTTCAAAAATCTTCCCTATGAAATTCCACACTTCTATCAAAGGCAAATTGTGCTCAAGTCGAATGGCGCACATTAACATATAATCCAAGTGCGTCTTAAAGTATGTATTAGCCTAAGCACCCGGGTGTATACCCAACGAGGAAGATATTTCCCTCGGACGATTAGGTGTACAACAGTGATACGAAATTATGGTGCGAACTTTTTTGGTGCCAGCATGGTACAATAAAATATTTCTTTCTACGTAAAGTATAAAATTATGGCATAATAATTATTACTAGAGTAAACACAAAAAAAGTTCAATGTAACACGATGACACCTGGTTTTTAAATACGTTCCATTGAAATACGAATTTCTACTCCGTCCTTCCGTTAATTTGAAATTTTAAATTTAACCTAAATTTTTGCCAAGAGGATTTGCTGTCATTTTATCAGCCATCGGCAACAGAAATTGTAGAAGATCCGTAATATTCCACGGGAGGCCGAGTGGAAGAATAAGACATTCTCCTTTCCACACGGACGCTTCGAAGGCCAACGCTTCCACCCTCCTCTCCCACGTGGAAGGCGACACTGAGGAAGGCTCTCAGCGGAGAGAGGACGCGAAGCGACCCAGCTCAGGACGCGAGGACCTGCACTGTTCCTCCACCGACACCGTCATTGCAGAACGTCAACTGGTGAGACGAGCCGAAAGGCGGAGCTGGTCCACCTACTCTACTGGAAGGCGGTGAAAGGAGGAGGTGCTCACGGCGATGGGCGACGACGAAGGGAATTCATAAGCGCAAGCATTTCAATTGAAGCTATCTCTCATTGCCCTCGTTTCACTGGTGCGTCACGCCGCGCACAATAATGACCTTCCACTGATTGATTGTTGCCCGACAAGCAGGTAAAAGGACACGGAATTTAAACGTTTCGGTGCTCCGTACGCCTTCGCCAGTCGAAGTGGAATGCTTTCGGGTTTTTTAAAGAGGGGGGAGAGAGAGGTATGACGAAATATGGGGAGATGGAGGGTAAGGCATGTGAGGGGAGGGAGGTGGGAGGGGCGTGCGAGGGAAGGCGTGAGAGAGGCAGGTGTGGGTTGAGGAGAGGGACTATCAATGGACTAAATTATTTCGCAGAGAAATCTACACTTTATGGGGCCACTAGCGAATCATTTCACGGGTTCTCCAAACCTGAATTCTACCAACAGATTCGGGAAGGATTTTAAGTACCATTGCGCATTAACCATTACCAAAGGCGGTAGATTTGGTAGAGTGAGCGTCAATCCGATGGAAAGGGTGGTGGTGCATCCGTCGATGTAGAAGGATGGGTAGAAATTAAATGTTATATGACAGTTTCGGACGTGCAAATGTCTTGAGAAAGACTGCGGTATAAAATACCGTTTTTGAGGTGGAGCAGAGGCCAGAACATGCAACGCGGGCGGTAACCGGAGAGGAGCAGTATGGGAGTGGAGCCGGTGATACATTATATTTTAGCGCCCTGCGAGCCACAGGATGTGTGGCAGGGGGTGAACACACCCTAAACTAGTTTCGACCCGAAATACTTTGTTCCCCTAGTACGGCCGGACAGCGCTATTCTGATCCCTTATAGTTCGTGGGAAAAATGACATCTTAAATACATCTGTTCTACACTTAATCTCTCAAATTTTATTGACATGATCTCTCCTACCGTAGTACGATGGGACAAATGAAACATTTGCATCAGCATCGCTTATGAGACATCCTTCCGATTAATGCAAGAGATTTAATCCGTAATTTAACCATCGCTCCAATAGTGATTCCCAGCCTAGCTCCTCTAATATTTTTGACACGCTACAAAGTTTATCTTAACAACGTTTAACAAATCTAGCAATTCAACTTCATGAGGATCACATAAACTAGCAGCATACTGTAAATGAGGCCTAACCCTAACTGAGGATTGTGATATAGGCCTCGTGGATTTCGAGACGCCAAACAAGTTCGGAGGTCATTTGGAAGAGACTGAGGGTATTTCGTGAGGAGAGACAATTGATTGTTCTGAATGGATATTCTCGTGATGTGAGGGATTTTGTTTGCGGCGGCAAAGTAAGTGGCGGTCATATTAACATTTTCTTTTAAGTTTCTTCCACCACCACACTATATGACGCTTTAACAAAACGCCTCACACTACGCTACAAAAACATTCCACAATCCCAATGAACTTGGAGAGTGTTAAAATTCCGCAAAAGAAATAGAAAGGTGACTAACAAATTTCCGGCGCACAAAAGATTTACCACTTTAAAGCGCATATTTTAAACGTGCGTAAACTTCGGTAGCACAGAGGTTGATGGCAAGCTTTCACATCCTGACACTGTTCGGACAGCGTTTGGAGGGAACGGAAAGAGAGTAAGGGAGAAAGATACAGAGAAGAAAACAATACGCCTTCATAAGTGGGAGTCGAATAAGCCAACGAAGGCCTTCTAGAATAGTTTTACGCGTCATATGACGCAATATAACCGTGCGCAGGAAATTGGCCGATTTACAAGGGCAATATGCACTAGGGGAGAAATGCGGGGAGAACATAGAATATATGCGTTCAGGAGACATGTGTTGGGAGTAATGAATAAAGTGGAGGAGCAGAAGAGAGAGAGAAGGACATGCTTTGACAATACTCGGATCGAGTACTCATGCCGTTATCCTCGTGGTCTCGATTGGCAAACTCGGGGACGACGTACATATCCTTCGTGGCCCAGACAATCACAACTCCCAAGCAAGAAAGAAGCTCTGATGAAACTTGGGTGAGGGGCACAGTTAAACTTCCCGGGGGTAGAAGGGTGACCACCCGCCATAAACTCAACACCATGAAGAAGACGCGGCCACAGAAATATGATAAGGAAATGATACTTCGGGAAGAGAGTGGGAGAAAGAAAAGCAAGGAGTGAAGCAAAGAAAGGATTTTCCCTGACCCAACCCTAAAACTCTACCCTCACTCTTTACCCGACGATGACTTGTTCTCTCATCGGAACATGGGTCAGAATAAATATTTCGATAAGTAGGAGACTTTGTTTCTCTTTCATCGTGTTCCGATTCCATCTGATGACGCTCGAGTCTTTGCAAATGAACGTCCACACTGCTAACCGCAAAGCCCAGGCCTAAACGGATCAACTCCCTCGTGAGGTGGCGAGTCCCCCGGTCGGCGCAACGACCGCCCCCCCCCCCCCGCGCCCTCCGGTCAGTCGTTTGGAAAACGCATAGAGAGCTTCTCCGTACGTTCGCTTACATTCATTCGGGTCCGCGGCGCCGCTGACTGTACAGCTAATCAGATTGGCGCGCCGCAGAAGTAGCCCATCTCTCACCTCGGGGCCGCGGTTTCGCCGGCCACTTGCAACCAAAATGTACAAATGCATGGGTCATCGCGGTCTTCAGCTTCCATTCGGCGTGAGAATGCAGAGATGGGAACGAGGCATGATGGCGACGCAGACACGGAACGCAGGGCCGGATGGATGCATGGAAACGTAGCTTAAAGACACCATGTCCGACTCAATTTCAGTTTCGCGTTGACCTTTCAATGAATATCGCGATCAGCCCAAGTGGTACTTGAAGTTTGACTCACATTCTATCTCAAGGAATTATTAATGCGGCCCCTCCTGATGAAATTTCATGAGAAAAAATTATGAATCTGAAGGATTGTTGATTGGAGAAAAACGAATTTCAAGAACGAGAGCTAACAAGAAAACATTTTTAGTACTTTTAGTATTTTTAGTACCCTGGGGAGGGTCTCCAAAGGTAAAACTGAAAAAAACTTTAACGAAGTTTCTCAAAGAGAAAACCATTATTTGAATATATCGGGAAATATATAATCCGGAGGAGAATTCGAAAAAATGATACCATGGGAATTATCGCATGGAAAAATTAAGTTTAGTCATTGACTCCGCTGACTGTACTTCGTAGGATATCGTGCTACCCATTCATCAGTCAAAATGTTCGTTACAATGGTCTAGGCACTTTATTTCTAGCTGTTTGAACCACATGGAACATTAAAAAGCATTTCAATCGAAAGGCTATGTGAAGCGATTACCCCGACCGAATGTGAAGTGAATGAAATAAGTCGGAGAAAATTAATTGAGTATTGATTATGCATTACTGCATTTATTTTACAAAAATTAAATATTTAAATTATTTGTGTTTCTCAGGAGGTGAGGACTCCATTTTTTCAACGAGTCAATGCATTTCCTATGCAGGATGACAACGTTAGAGGTATTGGACATTTAATGAACTCAAAGAGCACACCTGCACTCGTGGATGTAATTTAGACAGGTGATCAAGGGGCCGTTCTGGGTGCCGTTCAACTGATCGCTCACAACTGCCAATACCAATGCAACGACAGCCAAAATATAGACGTCGGGGCGTTTCCGCCGGGTAAGTTCCTAAGTCTCACGCCTTGGGCATCAAATACAAGTGAATGTGTTCAGAAGATTCCCAGAATCTAGACGAATAAAAATGAATCAATGGGAATTCCCGCTCGCATTAAAGTATCGCCACGAAACCCATGGCGCACACGGCAATGGCCAACACGAGACGAAGTGACCCCCACGCCTACGGCCGCCTCTCTCCAGAATCAAATGAGCTAGTCTGGGCGTATAAGATGAAACCATTGAAAACGGTTGCACACCAAGAAGAAAAGAATTTATAATTGGACCAAGCGCGAGGAAAAAATACTATGAAGCCTGAAGGGTGCCGAGATTTATTTTTTCATCGAGTTGAAAATCCAACGTCATAAAAAAGTGGCAAATAAAGGAGCGCGATGCGTTGCCCGGCACCGCGAGCCATGTAGCAACGACCTCCCCCCGCTCCCGACCCTCCCCTTCGGAAACCCACCCTCCCACCGAGACACGACGAAGAAACGAAGTCGGGGCAGGGAGGGGAAGGGAAGGGTGGGGGGGGGGCGAGAGAGAGATTAATATTTTCCAAAATCCCGAGGGGGGGGAGATGGGTGCTGGAGGAGGAGGGCGGGGGTAGAGACAGAAATATGGCAGGTGAGCGATGCTTGGCCGAGAATTCCCGAAATTCCTTTCGAAAAAAAATCATTGGAAACATCTACGAGAGAACGTTCACCTGCACGATAAAAGCCAAGGCCACGACGAGAGAATTCCTTTCTCCTCCCACGAGAGACCAGCGCGCGGCGATTATCATTTCGAGGAATGAAGAGGGGCGATCCCGAGAGCAGCCGACATGCGGGATTAGAAACACAAGAGCAGGCACTTTTAAGGAGAGAAAAAGTGAGTCGCTTTCACAACATTCTTTTCCTGGATCGTTGGGTCTCCCGGCCGGAGGACGCCACGCCGCGGAAGGAGCGATGCGCACCGCAATGACCCCAACGGCACGTGCACACCCTGCACCACCGAATGGTGGTTTGCCAGATCCTTGCTTCTCCCAGCGAGCGGAGCTTCAATCGCTGGCGCGGGTAGGTAAGTCACATTCCGACGGGGCATCGCGCCGATTTCTTCTACTCTTGACCAATTTCGCGTACGACAAAAAGCGAACATTCCTCCATTTGCCCCGTTCCCGAGAATCTTCCTTCACTTCTTCGCGGTTTCTTCCTTTCTTTATGACTATGTGCATGCATTCTAAGCCTTCCCCTCCAAGTTACTCCTCGGTAAACTGAGTCCCCACTCTGCAAAGTGCGTGCCACAACCAAGACGCTTTTCTCTTCCTCATCCAGCCTTCCTTCCTTCCTTCCTTCCTTCACCCACCCTCCCCCGACACATCATTTCACATTCCCGTCCATCTCAACTCCTCCCTCTCCATGCCTAAATTTCAGAGCCCTCCAAATAAATACCTCTGCTCCCTCCGCTTATTCAGAGCCCACACCTTCATACCTATACGTTACTCAATTCCACAAGAAATTCTCGGCAAAATCCATTCTTGACTCAACGTTCCTCCTCCCTGCTATTTGCGACCCTTTCGCCCTTTCAAAAGCTCCCTTTCACGTCCTGATTTTTGCCCCTTCTCTCTCAGCTTCCAGTTCAAGTTACCGGACTATTCACATAATTGGATGACCTAATTTTTTCCACCTTCTTCCAATCCCTCTTAACGAACATATGTACATGCAATTTTAAAACGTACGCACATGGAGCTGGCAGAAGGGAACAAAATAATGATTACAAATTACTTAAAATAATGGAAAAATATAGACGCAAAATATGCGTATATTGCGATAAAATACGTAACTTGAAATAAGAGCGTCGACGAGCCAGAAGGTCCAAGGACACCCACCCAAAGAGGGAGAGAGTCACTCCCCCCCAATGAGGGTGATAGGGAAACTGAGTGGTCAGGCGGCGTCGCGACCATCGGGCGCCCAGATCGACAAAAATTGGCATCACGTCAATATTAATTAAATATAAAATTTGAAAATTTGATAAGACAATTATTTTAATCCAGCTTTCTCCATGCTAAAGTTAGGTTTTAAATGGAACCATGGAAATAGCCCTGACATGCTTAAAACGTCCTGCCGAACACGAGACAGGACACCATAAAACCATTAGCTAAAATAAAGCTATTCGAACAGGAGTTTCAGAAATAACTTTGCAGTTTCCACATAAAATAACTTATTTATTTTCTACTAGTTTCGCTACACTGTAGCATCTTCAGGAACGTACAAAGAAAATATTCCTTTTTCACACATATATATACTAGTCCAAGTTGGTGTGGGTTGGGTGGGGAGGGGGGGGGGGGGAACCATCAGTCGCATTAAAGCTATTCGTTTTGAAAATTGCGTAGTTTCAGGCGTGATATTTTGAAATTGAGATTTATTTATGACCAAATAAGGTCACTTAGTAACACTATTTAAAATTTATTACGACTAGCTTTCAATATACTAGTACATCATCCTCGGGTATGCCCTGAAGATGATGTACAACCAACATCTAAACCTGGCTGATAACAAATTTTTAATTATCAGTAAAAGTTATATTGTTTGTCCACTGATACATCCATTCTACCTCCCTTCACCCCGTCCAACTTTCATATTCCCAATCCTGACTCAAAATGGCTCAGCGAAACTTCGCTCCTTTCTTTCAGCCTTAAATATTCCTTTGGCTTCCTTACAATCGAATTGTCCTGTACCAACATTTCCTGCCTTATACAATTTCTCAACAACCTTTCTTATCCCCCCCAATATGACTTTCACTTTTCCGTTGGTTAAGGCTAGGTAAGACTTCAAAAGAAATTCCTGTAACCCTTCTACACACGTGTATTAAGATTTGGTTGGTAAGTCCGAGGGCAATCCGAGGACAGAGTGAACATAGAACTTGCACTCGCAGAGTCGAATGACTCCGGTGTGTCTCCAAAAATAAGAAATAGGACGAGAACAGTTCTTCGCATCCAATGGGCACTGATTTATAAGTATCATTAAATTTGAGTGCAGGTACTGTTAAAAAAATATTTAATATTAGTCTTAGGAACGCCCATCGCCAGAACTAGTTGTTCGTTTCCCTCTCCAAATTTTCTCAGTCCGGCTGAAATAATTTTAAAGTAAACGCGCTGTCAACATAACTGTCAACCACAACGCATATTAAAATAAATCACAGCTGGCAACCTAATTTTTTTTGATCAGGCAAAATATATACGATACGATGTATATGAATGTTTTCTACCCCCACGGCGTTATTTGATCCCATATTCCTTAATGCCCTTTCAATCTCATTATCGAGTATGGCTACACCTAAGCTATCTTCATTAATTCGATGGTTTTGAGGCTCTACTTTCTGAAAATTCATGATCACTGAATAAATAAAATTGGTATTTTTTTCACACAAAGAATTTTATTAAAATACTACTGGTTTTGGCGCAGAGGAGATACCATCAGGTAAGCACACCTGAATGCATCGACACCGGTCATATTATAATTTTTTTTTGTGAAAAAACACAAAGTTTATTTATTCAGTGATTATGCTCTCTTCACCTACATTATATCCTCTTTCTATGCCTAAACTTGCTGGCCTATGCTATTTAATATACAGTTCTTCTACATATTCCTTAAGTCCTTCCATTTCTCCTGGATATTTTCTGCTTAGGAACAGGGAAAAGAAATAGGGATAAACAACAAAAGGGTGGAGAAGGTGGAATCGCGCAAATCACAAACATATCAAAGTTTTCTCGACCAGTACATCTACAAATTATCAATATCGCTCAGGACATGCAGTAGAAGAGACTTCCTCCGATAAAATCGACAAAACGTACAATACGGTTTTGAGAGCTTGAAAAATCGAAATTCGCGAAATATTTGAGGCTACAGGCATATCACAACGTAGAGTGTTTTTAATTTTGCACGAAATAATGGGTGTGCAAAAAATCTCGCTAAGATGGGTTCCGCGTTTACTCTCGGCGGAGAATAAATGCAATCGTGTGGTCGATTTGGAGTCTGGTTTGGCGCTTTTCCGGAGCAATCCTGCTGATTTTCTTCGCCGATACACACGTAGCTGTGGACAAAACATGAATACACTACGGTACGGTACCAGAGAACTACGAAAGTTTGGACGGCTTAGAAAAGTCAGAGAAACGCTGCGAAGTGTAATCACCAAAGAATAAATTATGTTAAAAAAAAGGAAAAATAATCAACCAAGAATATTTTTTTCCATTTTTTCCTAAAGAAATGGGATTTTTCTATTGAACGACCCACATAGTTTGGCCAGCTTGATCCATATCAACATGTTAGGTAACCTATTTAACCTGCTCTAATCTATCCTTTTCAATTTTAAAATTTTTACTTTTAAAACTTAACCATTTTAGTTTTAGAAAACCGCATTACCTTTGTGATCTATATATTTATTCCCATCCCATTCCAATTAGACTGATTTTATAATGGGCTCAAAAATGATTGTACCTTTACGCTGACTAGCTAACTAAAGCCTGAACATCCGCAGACGTAAATGATTTTATGAATTCCCCCTTCTTTCATTCCTATCTCCAGTTTTTCCCATGTATCTTCTTTTAAGTCCTCAACGGTGAGGAGCTACTCCGGGTGATAAGGGGCCCTACCGTCCTTCCAAACACTGCCCATTCCTAATAGTCTACATCCGCCACACGCACTTGAGCAGACTGAAAGAATGTGCGTATTTTAGTATACCCACATCATTGAAGGGCTGCTACAAGGCATTTGGGGTCCCTCCAGGATTTTCCACTCATTTCTACGAAGATGTTGTCTTCTTCGCCAAAGGAGGAATAAGATAACCCAAGCGGGGCTTTGAAATTTTCGCGTCTAAATTGAAGTAAAAGCTACCATTTTGCCAAATTTCAGTTCCCTGGGTCTTCTGCAAACTGGCTAAACATCGTATGACATATTTGTTTTGATATGTTTTTTGATTATAAGTATCGGGAACATTTTTGCCTGGCGTGACTGCACCTAGAAGTTCGCTCGCAACCTGCAGGCTCAACGGTGGGGGGTTTGTACTTTAACACGCGCCAATCGCCTGCGAGCGTTTGTTCAGACTGTATTGTGTTTTTAGGGGACCCCAGTCGGGCGATTCCGTGCAAGTGCAAAATGCAGCGAACGATTGAAAAGCTGTACACTACCAAATTTTAGGTTGGACTGAGGAAATCGGGAATGGAAACGTTGGGCACGATTCGCCAAGTGTTCAAGGATGAAAGAATGTCACAAACTGCAGTTTTTTTAAGTGGTACAAGCTCTTCAAAGATGGCCGAGAGAGTGTGGAGGACGAGCCCCACGCTGGACGGACGTCGACGTTATGAACCGACGACAACATGTGCGTAAAGTGTTGAATTCAGACCATCGGTTAAGTGTGCGCATTATCGCAGGTCGCATTGGCATCGATAAGATGACAGTGCGCACCATAATCACTGAAACTTTGGCGACGCGAAAGAACTGTGATTCGTTGAGGTGTGGCTTAGGTGTACCCTTAAGAACCTTCCGGAAGGGAGAGCCTACGAGTAGTAAAAAACCACTAGCCAAAGCGTGTCGACGCTCAAGGAATGTGCTCTAAAGAATTTTGAGGCATTGTAGCAAAATCTGAAATTCATCTATTTTTCCAAAACTTTTCCCGATACTTTTTATACAAACATTATACTCGCTTTTATGCAATGAGATTTCGGAAAATTTTCATTTGAATTCAGTCGCGGGAATTCGACGGAGATTCAAAGGCGCAATAACAGAGATACAATCGATGATGGGTAGCAAGCAACCCCCCGCCGGGCCTACCCCCGGGACAGAGAGCACGAGACCCTTTGTCGTGCCCTTTGCCTTTCCCCTCGCAGGCTCTCTCCTCACTCTCTAGAAACGAAGGGGGGAGCGGAGGCACTAGCGGGAGAGGCCCGAAAAAAAATCAAAGGGAGCGTCCCTCCCCGCCCCTCCCTTCTGCTGGTATTTTTCCGGAAATTGATGGAATTCCATGTGGTGGGGGGGGAGGGGGACGTGGCCCCCATGGTGGTTAGAGGGTGGCCGCTTCACTCGTGAGGCGCCAAGGGGATTCGCCAGTCGGAATGCCCGTTTCGTACGTTGAAGGCACGGGTGGGACACGAACACTTACAGCAACCTCTTCGCTGGCACCCTTGTGAAATGTTCCAAGCATCTGATCCGTACAGTCCCTTGCGCCACACGAACGTATAAAAGCAATAGTTCGCACGTTAATTCCCCGCATCCTTCCTCAATCAGGAACTTATGGAAAAACACTGCAATGGGTATGATTCTCGGGGTATTTTTAAACACTATCCGTGATGTAATTCAGGTCTTAAATTAAAATATTTCTTAGAAAAAGTTTTGTGTGTACGCATGCGCGTACCAACAAATATTATTATGTAATTCGAATGCACGAAGCATATTCTATATTACTCCGATTTCCCTTCTGTGTGCCGCCAGAATATCTTACGAGGATAGTTAGAAAGGTTCTCGGAATCACCACAGAATTTCAGCGCTAGCGCAACGAGTTTCCCGCGTAGTAATAGGCCATCCTTTATGAGTGCACACTGCTCTGGGAAGAAATCTGTGGTGCGGATGCCTCTCCATTGTTGTTCCCGTGTAGTGATTAGTGAAGGTGAAAAAAACTTGAGATTCGAGAAGCGATTAAATACTTCATTAAGAAAGCTATAGAAGCAAAGGAAATTCATGCCGACATAAAAATAATGCGCAAAGGTTGTGCGCAATTGAATTTAGTGCTTTGAGCCCAAAGGTGTCTGCTGGTGCGAGTGAAGTTAGCAGGGGGAAAGGGGAGGGAGTTGGAAGCAGGAGGAAATGGCTTGCTTTCCAGTATCAACTATCTATAGAAACGAAATATCGACGTGGAAATTCTTATATTCACGAAAAGTCTTACATTCACTATCCTATATCGAACAGGATCATCGTCACTTGGATGATAATTAACGATCCTCGATATATCAAATTATTAAATGATCTATATCGACCAGGAAGATCAGGGAAACATATCACCATAGAGCGGATGCATCGTAATATCTCACGACCCCACATGAAGCGAAACTTCAAAGCACCGGCGCACTGAAATTTCGCTTCATGTGAGGTCGTGAGATATAACGACGCATACGCACTATGGTGATATATTTCCCATATCTTCCATGGAGGAACACAATGACTCCCCTCACTCTCGGCCAAGAGCAAAGTGGTCTTCTGCGAGACAAATCAGACAAATGAGAGTTTTGTAGGGAAGGGCGGAGAAGGCATGATTAACCTTGACCCTACGCACTTCTGCTTCACCTTAACAATTTTCGTCCCGACACAAAAGAGGCGCGTAATAACACCGGCCATTATGAAGTAGCCCCAGTAGCAAGGAGGAGATCCATTAAGATAAAGGAGAAACGAAGAAGCTTGAAAGTATATTAAATTTAATTGAGTGGCACGCGGTAGTTTGGTTCTAAAAGTAAGACCATTCACTTTCGCGTGTGTGACTCTAATAAAGCCATTTTAATGTCTCGGAGAAGGGCCCAAACGCAAATACTCGCTTCTTCCCCCAGAGGAAAGTTTTTATAGCTCTGTTCCCTGATTTGCTGATGCAACCAAACGATTATTATTTTCCAAAAAGCTGCGGGAGATGCCGCTTCCATTCTGTTTATCACCTCGTTGCATTTCCTGCAGACTTTATCAGAACCACTGATTATTTATTTTACTTCCACCGAATGAAACCGAACGTGACGCCCGCGAATGCGACCACACCGCCCGCGTGTCTTGTGTCCAGCACCATCACGAGGGGACGGTGACCCCCCCCCCAACATGGAGAGATCCCTTCCACAGCAGCGGTGTGGAGGACGACACGGCGCAGGACCACGAGTGAAGCAGCGGACGGAGGAGCCTCAACCCTTGGCGCCATCGGCTGACGGGTGAAGGCGTGCCTAAGGATGAGAGGCCGTGGGGCTACGCAACTGCTTCCCGGCGCACGAGTTGGAACCGTATTCACACCGATGGAGAAAAACAGTCCAGGTAACCGGTAGTGGCACATTTAAATCAATGCCCTACTTAAATCTGCACAGAAAAATACGCTAATTATTCGGGTCGAAAGGAATACAAATTATATTTAACCGACACAATTTGAGCCAATCAACACCCGTGTGGTGTACATTTCTCCAGGGAATATGCAAACGTTTAAGTACTCGATTGTTCCTCGCGCAATACACACAGTCATAACAATTGATTCAAAGCACTCGATATATTATAATTTCAAAATCAAAAAGGAATGATTCAGTCAAACGCACCTGTTATTGCATGTTGTATCCAAGCACATACTATGTGTTCGTGTGCTAGTGTATCTGAGACAGTGTATAGTCATATCAATGTCTTAACTCGTATTTCTGCTGGGGTCCAAACATCCCAGCCACATGTCCATAAGGCTTGGTGGTAATTATGCAAATGTATAAATTGCTATAGTTTTTCTTAGTCTACCTAATAATCTTGGAATGAATAAGGTAATCAATTAAGAGCAATCAATCGATTCCACTTCAATGAAAGGGAATTCATTTTTCGATTGCCGAGGGCTGGAACTCACATGCATTATGTTTTATTTGGTTCGCAATATCATTTGTTGAATTCGATTGTGACTATGATAGCCTGTATACAAATGTGGTCAAATATTTACGAGACGTTAGTTATAGATTTAGGGCGTGGCAGTGCATTGGATAGACATAGAGGTTCACCATATGACCGCAGGGGCCATATTCAACTCAATATCTCCCATACTGGCTTCCCCGGGAGAGAGAGTTGTTTATCATGGGTTATTCTTAACATTTATTAGGTTCTACAAACGTTATTTATTTTTGTTAACACTTCAAGCCTTTGAGGGAGTTTCCAAAATCCATCGATTACAATTTTTTTGCAGCTATAATTCCAGCTACCAACGCAAACACACTACTTCCTGCCTGCTTATCTCTCTCCCTCCCCAGACACGCCGCCGCGGAAGACGCACATAGACACCCCGCCAACGGACACTTCTCTTCCGCTGTGGGCGTCAGACCCATGAAAGCGCTGCTGATCGCGTTCTGCTCACTTCAACAACGCCGGGGAAGACGCCGAGCTCACTAAAGGTTTGCCAGATTAAGCAAGTGATCAGAACCCAAACTCCGCATGATTCTCACCCTGTAAGAACGTCCGGATGGATTGTATTTAAAAGACTGAAAGCTGAATAAAATTCCAATGATAAATAACAAACACCACCAATTGAAAGGTCGTCGGTCGATTATAGAGGAGAGCATGGGGTCTTCCGGAGTGGAGCATGCTACCCTCTCCCCGTGGTTCCCAAGGTTTCAACAATGTTCTGATACCCAAGGCGTAGCAATGAAGAAGCTTAACTGGGGTTGTCATGAGAGGAACGGTTATGGACCACGTATTTAAGGCTGATATAGACGGTCGCCGGCGGGATATATTTCTGTCATAAGAAGTGGAGGATTGAGTTCCGAGATGTCTCAATGTCGCATCGCGGGTCATCCGTCGGCAGAAACAGTGCAGAAGAAAGGGTTGCGAGCCTTAAGTCTTTCCCAACGACGGGGCAAGCCACCATCCTCCCTTGACCACATAGCGTTTCTTCCCAGCACATTTTCAGGCTACGAAAGCACTGCACTCAAAGAGGTGGTATCGACCGTCAAAGGAGACTTAACATCTGGCAGGTCACAACTCAACAAAATAATACGTGTTACATGTTGATGTCATCATCTTGTAATAACCGGTGCACAAATATTACGTGAAAACACGTTGAGGGGGTTGAAAAAAATCAATTCGTAAATCGCCTTCACTAAGATCACTTGGAGCAGCGGATGGATGGACGGAGGGGATCTCGATGTTCGGCGGAAGGGAGGCACGACCCGTTTGGAGCCCGCCCGTCCACCAAGTGCTCGGGCGGGAGGCCATCCAGGGGCGCGCGGCTGCTTTCTGTTGTCCGACTTTTCGACAAGCCAGCTTTTAATGCTGGGTCCGTTCGTGCTCGGTGTGCCCATTACGTCGTCCGCTCGGTATGCGCCGTGGTTCTCCGCCCCCCCTCCCCCCGGTGGTGAAAGCAACAGACGGACTCGGAGAAGGGCAAGGCTGCTTGGATATTGTGAGTGTCTGGGGAGGGGGGCTAAGAGGAATGCTGAGAGGGGAAGAGCGGAGGGGAAGGGTAGGCGAGTGAAAAGGGGGCGCGGATCGCATTCATCTCCCGGTCAATGATGACCTGTCGCCTGCCGACGGATTCTTGGGAGAGATGGCGACTATTTATGTTTCCCTTGCTAAGCAGATGAGAGACTTTCGAGCGCTACAGGAAATACAGTATTTTTATTCAAGATCCAATATAAATCATTGTATGTTAATCGCGGGAAATTGTCGCTCTCATATCTGTCAATTAACCTACATTCTTGCCTAAATTCATCTAACTCACCTTCTCTTAAACGGGCGGGTATGCACGTAGACGGAGAGGCTTTACTGTGTAGTTTTCACCATTATTCTTCCCAAATATGTCAAAGTTCAGTTAATTTACTCATGTTTTAAACCAGCTGGTACCATTTTGGCCAGTGACCTAACTTCCCCCGCCATACGTCCTTACATAGTATTATGGAAATTTACATTATTTTGTAGCCCCTCCACAACCATCTTGCTTAAACAAGAGAGAACGTCACTCGACTTCTCCCCTCCGCGTATTCCACTTACCATCACATCTCAAGTGCCCAGCGGCTTTCTCCCCTTCGTCCATTACTAAGATCTCTAACCTCACCCCTCACTGCCTTTCCTTTTTCATCTTCTTGAAAACCTCTTCTCCAATGCACGGACATCAACATGTACTAACTATCTAGTTCCTACTTTTCAAATCAATAAATTCATTCCTTTCATTGAGGAGCGTTTCGTCAACTTCAACATTCATTTGCATTCCGTACCATCCCTCAACCTCACTCTCAATTTTAATTATTAATTTACATATTAGCTGGATTTCATGCATTCCATTCCAGTCCTACGACAATTCTTGTACTTAAACATTTCCTACTGGAATGAGGGAATCAACAATATTTCCACAAGGAAAAATTCCGTTTTCTCCCTTTCAATCCATTGAACAACATAAAGGTCTCTGGGTTGGAATCTGGATTTTTTTAACAATATCATGCGAATAAAAATGTATTACGACTTTTCAATGGACAGACATCGTAAGTATTATAAATAATAGTCTACCAGTACAGAAAATGTATCGAAAAACTAACCACTCTACTACACTTCCAGTCCGCAGACCACAAATGAAGCAGTGACTGATAGTCTATAGTTGATGAGAGACAAATATTCAAAACAGAGGTAAGTTTGTCTCCTTGTTGAGATAATCCACCAAAAAAGAACCGTAGAAGCGTTTAAGAATTTATTGACTACATTATGTCCATAAAAAATATTCCGCAAAGCACATTGTTTTGGGAAGCGTTTTTCTCTTAAAAATGGTTTTTCTCTTAACCTAGGTAGGTCGTGATATCAACGAAGCATCAATCTGAACACGGCAAAGCCATTCTAATCCTCGGCATGACAGAACTATTGCAACGGTTACATTAATACTGAATGATAAATACGGTACCCACCAACAGCCCAGTGGAATAGAGAACAAAGCTCATATGTGGAGATGAACATCCCTAACTTTTACTAAACCCCGAATACTCTCGAAAGTGAGTAAAGGCAATCTCGGAGAAAATCCTCGACAAAAATAGGTAGACTAGTTTTTAATGTCTTAATAAACGGTGACGTGATTTTTTTATTTTTTCAGAAATACAACGCCCTCGGCTCATTTTTTTTGAAAAAGTGAGCGAATAAATTACTATTGATCTATGATCAAAGATGGCACGTGAAACAAATGTATCCCTCGAAGAGTCTCTCGCCTGTGTCATTTGGCCGAAGCAATCGTACGCATCCTTGCACGAGAGAAATCGAATCGAATCTCTCGCATATATTTAGTATTAGCATTAAGAATTAGTTCGACAAAAGAAATGCTGCAGGAAATTGCATCGCGTTTGCCAAGGGCCTCCGCGCAATACGGGCATTCGCCGCGCAGGTATCGTCCACTCCCCTCCTTTCATTCCCCTCAATCCGAGCCCGTACAACCCCTCGCCCCTCTTCCGAAGCGCCCTCCTCTCCTCCCAATCATGGCCGTCGAGTAGCCTCCCCATTAGTGGAGTCGCCGGAGCGAAACGAGAATGCCATCTCCCGCCACCCCTCCCTTCCTTGGAACATCCACCCCATTCCTTCGCCTTACACACGCCCGACTCACCCTCTTCCCACCCCCTCCCCCGCCACATTCCCTTCTCTCCCTCCCCCTGGCGGGCGACGGGAAGACTTCCTTGGCCGACCGACCACGCGTCGGCGCCTCTCTCTCCCGCGCCGCGTGCTCCCCTCCGCCCCCGGAGGGAGCGCTCTTGCCCCAGCGACTCCTCTCTGCTCTCATTCGATTCGCTCAGGGGATGCGGCCGCAGACGGCTGGTTGCAGGGGACCGTCAGCCATCGGGGAAGGAAAGGGAGTGGACATGGATTGTGTTGGCCCTAATCATTCATCTTCTGCACTCTCGCGTATTTCTTCCTCGGTGGTGGCCAGCGACAGAAAAATCCGGGAAAACCGATGAGTCAGGAAAAATCAGGGAATTTCGCGGTATTTCAGAGATGTAAAAAATCATTTTTAAATCCATTAAAAGTAATTTTTTTCAAAAAGCGTCATTTTTAAGGGTAAGTAGCTTGGCGAAGCCTATAAATTTTGTCGCGCTTCATATTAATGATATTAAAGAGGTTTCCGGTATCCTTCGATGGTCAAACAAACCTATTTGGGATTTTTGAATATGGAATTTTGGTCTCAGAAACGGATTGAGAGCAGCACCCTGCAGTTTGAATCGTCAATACTCGAGGATATTAAAAAAACTTCGTATTGTGAAGAGTTTATTGCAATAACTCGGGGAGCAAATTCCCAAATATCAAAATAAAAACTAAATGTGTCCAATGTCTTTTAGGTAAATCGCTTTGCTTGATGGATCAAAAAAATAACAAGAATAAATACATTCATACGGTTGTCTTTATCATCAGTACACGAAATAAGCAATACTCGTAGATTTGTCAAGCCACTGCGTTTAAAACGTTATTTGCCCACATACATTGGGAGATAAGAATAGTTATAAAGGAAAACACAAGGGTACAATTTGACAAATTAGCAAGATTTTAGCAACTTCCGAAAATTACACAATCGATAGACAATACAAATCGTTGTCTTCGTACGTAAATACAATAGTTTAAATTGAAAGACCTGAAGAGAAAATAAAGCTGTTTGAACCCCCTGGGGGAGACGCCCACCACATACGCCAATGGGCCACGTGACGGGGAGCAGGCGTTGCTCGAAGGAAAGGAGCCGACACAGGCCATCGGTGAAGGAGCAAAGCCAAATACAGCCGTGCATGCTTTCCTCGAAAGTGGAAATCAGATGACCAACGGAAATATCTCCATTGCAAAGCAACCCACCAGCGAGACCCCCACGAAATATTCTTTCTCCCCGAACAGTCCCTCTCCGACACAGGAGGCGACCATCCCCCTCGTCCCCCGTCTTCTCTCCCTCCGCCGCGCCGTAATTTAAAACTCCACGATACTTCTCCGCCCTGCCACAAACTATGCGAACGCGAATGAGAAATATGCGAATAACCGTGAACGTTGAACGAAAAAAAATAAAAGAAAAAAAATTCCAGTGACAACCATCAGAGCGTCATGCATTTTAATTGAAATAACCTTGCGATTTCATTTCACCGTTCCCTTCCGTGCACCACGATGCGCTCAACATTCCTCTTCCCCCCTCCCTGATGGTGCTCAATCCGCAAGAAAGCGTGGCGGGGACGAGGGGAGTGGGGGCC
The DNA here is from genome assembly GCF_022747635.1 of Hetaerina americana. Classification (NCBI taxonomy): domain Eukaryota; kingdom Metazoa; phylum Arthropoda; class Insecta; order Odonata; family Calopterygidae; genus Hetaerina; species Hetaerina americana. Next base: position 6,214,645 of record NW_027286070.1, read on the forward strand.
TCCGACTTGACAGCGCCCGCCATTCATTCGTTCGTCACACCTTTCGCGAATTTAACGAACTGACGCTCGCGCGAAAACGAAGACTGCCTCACGTGCCACCGGCGAAGGAAAGCTCAATCATTACTCATAGCATCCTCGCGAAATGAAAGACTAAAATCAAATATGGATAATTCGGTTAATTTCATTCCGAAATGAAATAGGGGACAATGTACAACAAACTCCGGTCAATGTTAATTACGAGTATTTAATGGCATATGAATACTGAAAATACTTGGAAATTATTACCGGGATTTCAATTCAGTCAATTTGTTCGTAAAATCCATCTGCTGCTGTGGCTACTGTAAGAACGAACGCCTTAAGATATAATACGCACTTGATTTGAAATCATGACAGACACTTCAAGGAGATTAAGTCACTTCCAGAAATATATTGAATTATTTGATCGGATTTCGGAAGGAGAAAGGCATTTATTCTCTCTTAAAGCTTAAATCACCCCGATTCGCATCCCATCCCATAACCCTTACGCCCTCAGTGAATGCTCGCGATGGATGGTGAATGGTTTGTGCTCAATTCGAAGGGCGAGATTATTCATTATTGGTAAATGTATTCAATGCGGTGGCTCGTAAGATTGTCGCCGTCGGCAGGAGCTGATGTCCAGCCGCTTAGAGCACGAGGATGTCGGGCGGAGGGGTGGCGAGGTTGAGCTCGGGGAGGGAGGCTGGGAAGGCGGCGGCATTCCATCGCCGTGGGAATCTTTCACTTTTTTATCCTCCCAATAGAGAAAGCGGCGGCGTGAGCACAAGTTCATCGGAGCTGCCCACAGAGGAAGAACACGACCACCACATACTACAAAACATCATCAAGAGGAGAAGAGGAATAGAAGATTATATGTATTAGACGAGAAATACGCCTTACGACAAAGAAAAGATGAACGATAAAGAGTCCTCCACCCCGCTGTACATGAATATACGCAAGGAGTGAAGTCAACCAAATAGATATGTTTAGTCTTTCTTGTTACCCGAACGGAGCATTTCCGAGCTGGGGCTGAATTCAGCTCCATCCCCAGCGGAGACTTAGGAACCTCGCGCCAATGCAATATGTCAAGGTTTCGCCGACTCACTTGCTCCGAAAGTTTTCTTTTCCTCTTGAGTGTTCAGCTGCGTACCAATTTCGCATCGATTCATCTTTTGCTACATGTAACTAATATCCCGTTTTCTACAGCACGCGTATGCCTGCGAAAACCTGCAGGCCGACGTAAGAGCATGAGCGTCCAAGCACTATGGAGCCGAGTGAGCTTTGTCCACACGGGCTGCCAATCGCGGGGGTAAAAACTGAGTCCAACCAAAACGTCGAGGCATCCCCACACATTAAGAAATTAGATGAATAAAAGGTGTCAAAAAATTAGGGATTCCAGCTTTCATTCAAGACGTGATTGCACATTTCTTGTCTGCAAGTGTTTTCGGGAAAGTTCCGCAAATGGATCAATTGTTAGATAAATGGCTTGATAAATCTTCTTTGATAGCCACAGCGTATCCGCCGTCTTCGCGCCCTGAAGAATATGCATAGAAATGATGCCCTCGAGGTACTTAACCCCTTTACTTTCCACAAGGAATCTCCTATGTCGGAACCTATGCAACTGACGCTCTGGCAACATGGATTCAATAACGTTGCAAATTCTGATGCGCAATAATTAGGAAATCTGCGATTTTAATGTCCGAATCGCACCATGGCATTCGATACAGCCCCATCATAATTTGGATACTTTCGTGCACCACCAAATTCTGTGCGAAGCAGCACGGTAACGCTCATAGTGCAGGTTTTCTGCTCATGTTATTATTATTATCCACCAATTAGTTTTTATGTGCCCATTCTGAAATATTTAGTCCCAGTACTAGGGTGCATTCCCTGTAGGTAACTTTCATGAACTGTTTTCGTTGTTTTTTGGGGGTGGGAGAAACTTTAATTGATTCATGGGTCTAATTTTATTTTATTCTGCCCAAAATTATATTAATAGGATCACCATTAGATACCCCCTACCCCATACTCCCAGGAAAAGTGAGTATACGTAACCATTGTCTTGAGGACAGCCATGGGGTTTCTTCCTCCGACGAAGAAGAGGGAGCGATACTCCTCCCCGCACCTCCGTCATCGGCGGTATTCCATCTGCACCCCTGGACGCGCATATCCGCCGAGTTCGCTTCGTTCAAGCTCGGTAAGTGACCACAACTCCTGGCGCACTGTGCATGCCAAGTGGAATGAGGCCCTATCACACACCTCGCCGGTGCCTTGCGTGTAGGGCCTCCCAAATATTAACATTTTAAGTGCCCTTAAACATCCAATAAATTAAAAAATGAGTCGAAAGTCTTTCGTACTGGAGTCTCTCCTAACACTTCGCGTACAAAGGGAATCGAACCCCTGGTTCCGCGAGGCGGCCATGAGGCCGCGGGCGCTGTGGCTTCCTCCGCGGCGGAGGGGGACTCCGCTCCCTCCTCCCGCCCCCTGACCTCCTTCTCCCCCGATCAAGAAGTGGAGAGGAACCCACCAACACCCGTCCCACCCCCGTCTTCTTCAGAATGTGAGCGCGAATGGAGACCGTGGCCCCGAAAAATCTCACGAGTGAAATGGAAGCCCCCTGGGGGGGGGGGGGCGACTCCCTCCCCATTCTCCAATCCTCTCCCAATGGTGGAAATCCGTGCGATAAGAGACTCGCGACGGCATTAGGGATTCATAATTGAAGCGCACATTGCGTCGTGGTGCCACCTCTTGAGCCGCGCCCTCGAGTGAGAGGCCAAGGAAGGCAACTTCCGAGGTCTTTATTGCCGCAGCGAAAGCATTATTTCGGGAATTTTATTTATTAAACGACTTCAAAGGGACGAGATAGAGACTCCATAGTCCATTCTTCCACCTTACCCCTATTCATTACAAATGAAGGGAATCTGGTGTATTTCGGTTTTTGAGCACTTTAATCCCAGATGTAAAGAACGCCAAACGCTAAAACATCAACACCTGAGGCGGAATTTGAACTTTCGGAGATCGGTTCAGCCGGCAACTCTTGGAGGACGTGATTGCGAAAATGTCATCACAAATCCTACACAAGAATGACCCAAATTGCTACCCACACACGAATCATTCCAAGTTCAGTCACAAACAAATGTATAGATGCAAGTTGGGAGATGATATTTTTACGGACGAAAAAGAAATTTAAACGAGAGAGAAGCGCTTGTTTTCTCTTCCATCAGGTTCGCCCGTTAGCTGTTCGTAAAAGGCGTGTGTTCACCCATTAACCATAACCAACAAATCCTCTGTGTAGCATTTCCCAAGATTCCCCATTTCTTCATGCACGCTCAAGGTGAGATCAAAATTGGCAAGGAGAAGGAATATCGCAAAAAGGTAGCCTCGGAGAGAAGAAAATTGGTGCCGGCTAGTCCACATGTCTGCATCCCAAAAAATTAACATGTATTCACAAATCACATTATTGACTGCGTTAGTGGGAGCCATCAACAAGGCGAGGGGTATTGGGCACTTCCGATTTAAATAGTAAAACGAGATTTGCAGGATATGTGTGCTATTTTTACAATACCCGTCTGGTTTCATCGAGAGGGCAGCAACGACTCGCTGCTAAAGTAATTATCCACAGTTACACTCCGAATCAGTCCCCGTCATTATTCTCTTCCGGGTATTGCACAGTTGCGTGGATTGGAAACTTCGTTACGTTTTTGAGAAAAAGGATATAGGCGCAATAGCTCGGTGGATTTTGAGATACATGCATGGAGAAAGAAGGCGAAAGGTTGAAGGAGACAAGCGAAGGAGAGTGAGCGGCGTGGCGGAGAGCGAGACAGGTGGATGTCGAAAGCGAATTTGGGTGAGAGCAGGGCAATGGGGAGAGTGCGGGCGGAAGAGGACGGAGAGAGATGTGGCGGACGGTGTGGAGAAAGGGGCCGGAACATGAAAGCAAGGAGGAATTTTCGTATTCCGCTCGGGAGCGCCCTAGGAGTTCATAATGCCGCGTGATGGTTTCCCCGGGAGCGAGCGAATGAGGGCAGCCGTGACTCCCGAGACATGTATTCGCGTTCTCACGATTCTCACATCTCGAAACTCTATTATATTCAACTTAGTTAATCACGAAGAAGATGCCCATTAAGCCATAAATAGTCAACCCGAATGTTTATCTAATCTATTTAAGCGGCATGTGTAGTTCATAAAACCGATATTTTTCTTCATTTTCTTAATGGATATTTAAGTCATTACTTACTGGCTAATATTTAGTCGAGAAACAATTCGCAGTAATCAAAAAATAAACCTTTTACAGTGAAATTAAAATAATGGTTTTTAATAATAATGTTAAGTTTAATAGCTATTAATGTTTCAATCGTATAGATTAATAATATTAATATGTAATTATAATAGTGTAATCACATATGAGACAAAAAAATGTATTAATACTTAAAGTGTACATCGTTATCGGCGAAATTTATTTCTAATATTAGAATGAACTTTATTTATATTAAAATTTTGGTAATTCAATTAAAATTTCGATTTTGGTACAATTTATACTAAACTTTACCAGCCTCCAAAGATGTCATATTAGGAAGAATTTTTCTTAGGTAAATCAAAGCACTACTTTGCAATCAGTGCTTTAAAGTACCGGGATGTAATTCTTGATAGCATAACATTGCGTGATTTAAAGTGAACATTTAACACACAGTGTTTTCTTATCGTTTCCTTCTTTCGCCAATAATAAGAATCCGTTTTTGGCTCCGCGACCCAGATCACCGCTCACAACCACCAGAAAATTACTGGTCCAAACCCTAGCGACATATAGGAACAACAAACATTATTTGCACACGAAGATACGCAGAGGACTATAAAGGGGCCAAAAGAGAATATTTACCCCATAGAACTATCGTTACCCAGCAATTATTTTCCGTCAATCATAAAGAAAAATCTCTTCCTCTCCAAAAGTAAAAAACACGAGCCGCGTATTTTTACGAAAAAACTGAAACACGATTAAAATTTCGCTCCAGCTTCTGAAAAATATTTCAGAAGTCGCAAACAAACCGTAACCGTCGACCAACGTACTCACTGCCCTACTAGCTACCACCCTTCCCTAAGGGTCCATGTGCGTGCAGGTCACACACACGCAAGCTCATAGACGCACATGAGAAAAGTAAAAATGCAAGAGTAAATAAAGACCATTCACGCGTCGGCGACCCCACTGTGCACCGAGGCAGCAAACAGCGGATCTGGGACGGTGGGACACACTTCGAACGACATTGGAAAGAGGAAAAAAAGACAAAACGCGTCTCGAACGAAAATAAAAAAATATATAAACAAGACTGTGAAAAGTTGAATTCCCATTTTCAGCGGCGATTGCAGAAAAAAAAACTGGAACCGGTCCACTCTCTTGCGAATTATTTTTTTTCCCCTTCTCTGAAAATAAAATGAAACAAGTGCGCCTCCGATGAGAGAAGCACATCCCACGGCTGTGAGAGGATAACCAGAAAAAAAGGGGGCTCTGGAGATCGTGTTTGGGAGTCCAGGAAGGGAGGAGGAGGGGGGGGGTCAGAAAAGAGAAGAGGGGGTCGGGTGGATGGAGGGGCTGAATGAAAGAAGACCTCCTTCATCAAGAGAGGCAGGCGGTGGGGGGATCAACCTCGTCCCGCCGCCAATGAATGGGAGCGAAGGCGGCGCCGGGTTCAACCCCCGGGACGGCGGGGCAATCCTCGGTCGAAACCGACGGCCCTCGAAGTGCCTCCGAAGACACCCGCTCACCGAGCACGCTCAAATCGACGGTTCTGGGCAATTGCATGCACAGCTCAACGCCCTGGACGAAAGGATCGCCGAATGGAAGCTACAGACAAACGGAAAAAAATACGAACAAATAACCTTTTCCAGAATACGCAAAGCAGAGGTCGGCCCACCCTTACATCTGGGAATGGAATGAATCCCGCGTAAGGACAAGGTGAAATACTTTGGCGTAATATTAGACAAAGGATTGTGATGGACACAACCCATCAAGTATGCCACCAGCAAAGTAAAAGCCGCCACCTCAGCTCTCAGCCCCAACCTGCGACGTCCATCAACATCGATGGAGCTGAGAACCAAGAAAACGATCTACACTGCGATGATCCGCCCCCTGCTAAGCTACGCCACCCCGCTGTAGCTAAAGGCGACGGAATCTCATCGTAAGAAGATTCAGACCACCGAGCACAAAACATCAGAAAAAATGCTCTTAGCTCCGAGGTTTGTTAGAAACTCCGATCTAAGAAAAGATCTGGAATTGACAGCCTTCGCGAAAAAAACTAACCCTGGACATGGAGAATTCCCTGGCCAAGACCAAAAATCTCCTCCAAATGGACCTATTGGACTACGCCCCAGGCAATACAACAAGGCATAGGAGACCCAAAGCCGCTATTACGGCACACGTCCCTATCTGATGATTATGCGCAGCTTCGAAACCATGATCGTGTGAAGCATTAAATCTTGATGTGGAAGAGAAAAGTTTCCTTTTCTACCCTCAACACGTCCCTAACCCTGATTAGACGATACAGACAGAAGAATGTCAACAGCGGATGAAGAGTGAAGAAAAGAAGACGAAGAGAGAAGAATGGAGCGAAGAAAGAAGAGAGAAGTGAAAACAAAATGCAAAACTGCCAGTGAAAAGAAAAACTCAAAAAATATAGGATCCCCCCAGTCAGGAGAAACGTGCTGTAAACAGTCTCCGGCTGGGCGTAGTAGTTAGGACAGTCATTTGGACTGAGAAATTCCTTCCTTCCAAATCGACTAAGGCCGACCCTAGGGTACTTTTAAGGGAAGGCAGCCTTCTGCTGGCCATTCGTGGGATTTGAGGGGAAGAGGAAGAGCCGCAGAGGGACCCCCGGGGGGATTTCTCCAGGGAAAGAGCGTGACCTTGAAGGATTCCGAACACGTGAGGTTTACTGAAAGAAGTCCCGGGTGGAAAGCTAAGAAAAGCCGAGCAGAAGAAGACTGATGACCTACGGTGGGAATAGACTGAAGATAACAATGGGATTCACGCCAACCCCAACTCGGCTAATATCAGTAATTGCACATAAATATTAAAAAATTGTATGGCTACATTTGCCTCCAAGTATAATTTATTAACTCCGACATTCCATGAATATTCATCCACGGGCCACGGTAGTATAAAATGAGTCGTTCACGTACATACTCGAAATACTTGGATTAATGAATTTTTGAAGCGACCACCCCCACATCGTCCACCGATTAGCACTTGCCTCAACGCAACCACCGACAACGGCCGCGAGGAATAAGCAAACACCGGCGCCACACCTCCCATGACAACCCCATGGATACTGCGTGGAATCATCCAACTACCAACAGCATCAAGTTCGTGATGAAGACGGAAATTGTCAACGAATGCGCACGCCATCGACGGAGCGCGCCAACGAAAGGAGTCACGTGGGACTGAACCGCGTGGGAGCGGTGCTGAGTGAGTTAGGTCGTCGTCCATTAGACTAACTGGTGCTTGGTGATTTACGACGTTCATTTCATCCGGTAAGTTCAAATTGTCGTCCGTGATGTTTCCTATTGTGGTGGTCTCGAGCTGTGCGAGGGAAGCATGATTCCTTACAAGTCGATCGGTTCGGTATTCAACTTCCCTCTTCATAAGTATCACCGCATTCCCGTCTACATGCATGAGAGACTGCGAAGTTTAATTTATTCCTCCTCTCCGTCGGCGCGGGACGGGCGCATTCCTTAATTCAGCGCCTCAAATGGCGCCAGTCATATTGCGGCGCCCCGTGTGACCTCTCGCCCCGCCGCGTGAGAGGTGGACGGCACCTCGTCGTCAATCTCCGAGTGACGGGTCGGTCTAAGAGGACCGCGCCCCCGCGAGCCCACACATGAGCGAAACGATGATGCAGAAACAGAGCATTCAATCCGCACGAAGGACCCCCGGCAATACCGATGATAAACGACACCCTGCATCAGCGCAACTGATGAATGGCCACCAATGAAGGAAACCTGGAGAGTGCAATCAAAGGCAAACCGAATGACAACCTGAAACATGCGGCGAAGATTGGATGAATGGGATAAAACCATCCCTACCAACGCTCACACCTACGCTCCAAAAGAAATCACATCCACACACACACACACTTACGAAAACGCTCTCATGTCCTTTACTTTTGGAGCAGATAGAGATTCAAAAAATGGACTCATTCTAAGTAATTCCAGGACTATTATAGCCCCCCCATGTTAATTTCATCCATGCGTTAACTTGCATTTCGTCTTCGCATACTTCTTTCGCATCCAGAGCGTGCATCACCAGAATCATATCTGGGTTATCAAAATTGTGAATTGTCTTTCAAAAGAGTTCAAACGAGTATTTAGCCACTGCAAACTTTCCTACCATAAACTCATGGATATAATCTAAGGAGAATAGAGACCGGTTCGCTGAATTCCCATTGTAAAAATATTCATTATCTGTAAGATGATACCTCCTTTAAGGGTGCGGATTCTGTCCCTTAGGCTGTATGTACGGTTGTTTAGGATGATCCCTTTCATTGATCACAGTTTATTCATCAAATCAAACAAGGCTGGAGTGGTAGGCAACGAAATAAAACGCGTAACTGCCTTTTTTAAAACCGCTGCACACGGCTTACCGCGTCGTCCAACCACCCAGTCGAGAGTCGGCACTCTAGCAGTCAGTCAATAAGCAGTCGCCAATCCTCCAATCACGGCAGCCGCAAGTGCTATGCTCTAATTTCAAGGTGCGATTAATTGGCACACCGGGTCATGAGACGTTTGGACCACTTCCCATTCACTTTTGCCGATTGACCTCACTCGCCGTCGTCCGCCTTGCGTCGCGCCTGCGTACGCACACCTCATTGGGTTACACGAATACTTTATTCCAGTTCTTACTCAGCGACATTGGCTGTCTCAACTTATTTCAAATGGTTGTTTTGTGTTGATTTCGTTTCGACGCGGTCATCAATCCGTGCTGACTTGGGCTGAACTTGGCGGTAAAGAAAAACAATTGACATAATCTTTTACACACGAGGGTGACAAAAAGAGAACAGCAAAAGTTACGCGCAGAAAAATTATTTCCAATGAGACATGCATAATACCGATGTCTTAGCTGAGTAAATGAAACACAATGCTGCATTTTTCTAGGGGGAAATATTCTCGGAATCTTGAGAGATATCAACTTAAAGACGCGGTGACCTAACATTATGATTCGTACAATATAGTGGCAGTTTTTCAAAATAAGAGAGAGTATTCAAGAGCCATGAGAAACGAGCAACTTGTTATGATGGCCACTTATAACAGCGAGAGTGCGATACATTTCAGCACACCACCATCATGCTAAGGTGACAATCCATCTTGTTCCACCAAAAGATAATAAAAATGTAAATTCTGCAAGAGATGCAATGCGACCCCCGTAGGCGCTCGTGGTGACGAAGATTGAGGTTCCCGGGTGAAAAGCCGTCCGGTGACAACGTCCAGCCGCTGAAGCGCTACCAAGCATCGTACACTTTCCGAAGCATTAATTTCGCCCGATTTGAAATCAACACAATTAAATGAGGGGAAAAATGATCCCTGAAATCGATCGGTTTTGCAATCACTTTCCCTTTTTTGGAGATCTCGCTGCCAGTAAAGTGCAATGCTAAAATTATTCAACTTCTGAGCAGTCACTTAACTCATATTAATTGTACTAATCTAAAACTTTTAGCTACTCGTATTCATGTCTTTCATCGTCTTCCCTGTTCCCCCAAATCCAGCCACCCAATTTTTATACGACCCTCTCTCTTATTTCATAAAATTTTCACGAAACAAACGGTTTTTCTCTATTTCCTGTCTAACTGCGAAATTAGGTCCTTCTGCGACTCGTATTTGTCCATTTTTGCTGACTTACAGTCTAAGGTCCACACTGCCTTCGCACCGGCGTAGCAAAGCCCCCCATCCGCGGAGTGATGTCCAAGATCACGTGGACGGCGAGATTCTCTCACTCCTAAGGGGAGAGACGATCCGAGGGGGCGGGGATGGGGGCGAAAGGGGAGGGGGGGACGGCCACGTTGGGACGGGCGTGGCGGGGCAGGGAGTAAATAAAAACCGTTATCTGACATTTCGCATCTTTTACGAGCGATGCGTGCATTCTCCGAATTCCACCCTTATCTCTACCCCTCTCCCGACAGAGGGCGTGCACGCAACTGAGAGAGAGAGAAAGAGGGCTAACTTCCGCCCGTTTATTGTCTCTTGTCCTTGGTTTCCTTTATTTCTCCGCTGAGTTGCTGTGACGACTTACTCTCTCCAAAACACGTTCGCAATCCCTTTATTTTGATTGCTCGCTTCGTTAGATCCGTGCCAATCGGGGTGTTGATGGATCCACGCTCCGCTGACTCAGCCGACCCCCCACCCGATTGGTCGAAGGCGAGATGCCCTTCCTCCTCCTCCCGGTGGGGGGAGAGAAAGGGCATCCGTCCCGCATGTTGGGGACCACGCGTCGCCCCCGCTCCAAGCAAGAGGCACATCTTGTGCTTTTTGTTCATGATGTCTTTGGTTTGGGATGGAGCAACGTTCCCGCGGACGCCGTTTTCCTAGGTTTAAAAAACTCTTTCGACAAAGAACCTCATAATAAAAAACAAATCCTACAAGCATATGGCATGGATAAAAATAGCCTGGGCTATATTAAAGACTTTTTTAATGGTCGGGTACAAAGAGTAGTCGTGAATGGAGTTAGCTCTAATGCAGAAGAAGGCACTGCAGGTGTTACCCTAGAGAAGTGTTATCGGACCTCTTTAATTGCTCCTTCACGTTAATGACCTTAACTCTGTAATCACTGGCAATATACGTTCACTTGTCGATGATGTGGTGGTCTACAGATAAATTAGTAATCCTTGGGATGAAGTAGCTTCAGCAAATGACCTTAATGCTATATGAGTACAACGATGGTGTGACACCTGGCAGCTTGAATTAAATTGATATAAGTACGAAGGGATGTATTTTTGGGAAAAGAGAGATTCCCTCCCGAACGCCGACTGCATCAGGAACAACGAAATAGAAAGTGAAAATTCAATTTAATAAATGCTTAGGCGTTACATTCATTCACGACCCCTCCTGGCTGAAACATATTCGGGGAATATGTGGACAAGCTAAGAAAATTTTCGATTTATCATAAAGGAATAGGGAAGATGTGATGTAAAGGACAAAGCCTTTTACGTCGATGGTTAGGCTTCGTCTGAAATATACTGCTACGTGATACTTGGGATCCTCTCGAAGTTGGATTGATTACGCCGACTTAGATCGCGTGTGGCGTAGATGAGCTACACATGGCAAATAATCGGGATTTTTTTGCAGACGAATCGATTTAATCAATTCGACGCCGCGCTGATCGGTCAACTAACCGAGTCGATTGAGTTCTGATAAACGGAAGCCCATTCAATTGAATCTCTATGCATTTGAATTTCCCTGAACGTTGTCAAGTCTCAATGCAGTCTAAATATATAACGAGCGATGTCATTGGGTAACTTCCACCATTGGAAAATTGCCGGTGATAGCCGAAGTACTCCAAATTGACTGAAAAAAACGACAATCAAAAGAGTAGATTTTTTCTCTGGTCTGGAATCCCTTGAAATATATTTGACAAGACTTGCGAAATTCTATAAATTAAACTAAGTGACACTAAGTTTATGGGGTTCGCAAAAACATGATTTTTTACATTTAATGCAATATTTAATACATTTCGCCTACAGTTATGCATTGTGTAGGTGTGAGAGAGGCTTAATTTCTTATGTTTCTTATCTTAATTACGGGTATGCAATACGATTAATACTTGTACTGTGGCCAGGTTAAGGATTATATTTCTTTGAACGATTAAATTTTTACAAGTGACAAAATACTGTGACAATACTATTTTTACAAACTAAACATACAGAAAAATGCTTTAGATTCATGCGCTAGTGCTATTGATAAGACCATTACAATAATATGGATACATTATTGTATCTATATTATTTGAACGTACAAATATGCTACAGCATTAAATATGGATATTGATTCGGTTGACCGAGAAATTAAATCAAAATAATCGACACAGAACGACAGCAATTGTTCAAATATTATTATTATTATTTGGTAAACTACCGTTTAAGGAAGGTTTTGGAAGGACAAGAGACAACCTGAAACCATGCACCACATTAAACTAATCAATACCGCATATTTTCCGCTTTCGTTCATCCCGACCAACATGTCCATCCTTTCCCTTGCCTTTCCTCGCTTGCTTAACGTTCTTCCCTCTATCAAAGTCTTAAACTTTCCATCACCTATCAAGATATACGTATACATCTTATGCCTCTTTCCAGCCTCCATTTGTGTTACCGCAAATACCCCCTCTCATCCCTTTCTCCGATGCCTAGCACTCCCTCGTTTATTTTATGTCCACTTCACCTTTTCCGTCCTACACACCCACAATTCAAAAGTCTTCAATCCACGCCTATTATCCTGCTCCAATAACCTTTTTTCCGCGCCATAGACAACCACGCTCCATATCCAAGTTTGAGCAAGTATTTTCTGCACATCCTCACTCAATGTCCCTGTCATCAATTCCCTCGTCGAGGATGATTATTTGCCTATCTTCTTGTGTCCCTACTGCTGTTTTGGTAACACTTAGATAGGTAAACTGTTCCACTTGCTCTGTTTATGACCTCCTATTTTAACGCTTCAATTAGCCTAACTTCTTTTCGAAAATACCATAAGCTTTTTTTTTGCTTTTATTCTCATCCAATACCTATCGTCCTGATTTTCTAATGAGATCGGATCAGCCATGATTGTAACCCCTCGGCTGACTGGTAGCCGAAAGCTTCAAACCTAAATGATTTCATGGATTCCCCGCCGACTACTCTAGCACATAACCCTATTTCTCCGCTGTCAATGCGCACATAGCTATACGCCAAGTTACACATAATGACTTTCGCACCTAGTTTATTCATAGTTAGTTACACACACGGTTATCCACAGTGATGCTTTAGTGGTTGCGAATTACCTTATGAATATTAACATACACATTAAGCATTTCCGTGATCCAAAAATTTCTTCCGATAACGATAGCCGTCATAAATATTTTCACCGTTTCACACACGGACTGCGAACGTGTCTTTAATAATAATAATATGATAAAAGAGCACACTTTGCTTTTACACATAGATTTTTTTAAACTAGGTAATAAAAAAAATTCTATGAGGAAAAGCAAAGTGTCTTCTTTGATTATAAAGGATTTCCACCATGTAACGCCTGAAAAAGTGTCATTTATAATAATAGTATATTTATTTGCCATTGCCTAAGTACGAGGGTCATCCGGAAAGTAGTACCCGTTCGTGAAATAAAGACACAAAAGTAAATATTAACAAACATAAAAAATTTTATTTGAAAGAGGATACTTTAAACTACTTCTCAACATAATCTCCAAGCAAATTAAGGCATTTGTCATAACGTGTGACAAGTTTCTGTATTCCTGCTGCATAGTCCTTCGCCGCCAGCTCATTGAGATACGCGAGGGACCCATCTTGCACAAATTTTTGCATAATGCAGATGGTGTTTAACAATTTCATGAACAATTGTTCGAGAAACATTGGGAAAATGCTCACAGATGTCATCAATTGTGACGCGCCGATCGTTCCTCACGAATTCGTCAACTGAGCTCACCAGTTGGTCTGTAATGACAGACGGTCTCCCCGAACGCTCATCGTCGTGTGTGTTCCCCCTCCCCATGTTGAAGTTGCGACACCACCGCCGAACAGACGACTCGTCCATTACATTGTCTCCATACACCTCCTTTAATTGGCGATGAATATCACATGGGCGAACGTTTCTTGCATTGAGGAATTTAATCACTGCCCTCACTTCACAACTGGCGGCGTTCTCAATTTTTTTAAACATTGTAAACAATCACAGAAACAACACAGGCAATGCTAGCGTCACGCAACTTGGCTCAGAGAAGGCAGACAAGCCACTGAAGCTATCTGACCTCGTCCAGCGGCTACTCGCGTCGTCAGCACTTCATGCGGCACGAACGGGTACTACTTTACGGATGACCCTCGTATATTATACGAATAAAACGTTTCGAAAGTTTATCGGCCGCTTAGTCCTTAATATCCACACATAAGTGTCATTTGGACATCCGCAGCTCACCGAGTCAATACGTATCGAGTGCCTAGAGCTAATCGTTCCAGCGGGCAGAAAAATCGGTCCGCTACGGAATCGACTGAACAGCTTAAGCACCCCCTAATAAGAAGTTGAGGCCATCTGTTCGATTGTGACACCAAACCAAATCCATTCTTTCGAAGCGATCGGCTCAGGAACTCCTGGGTTCGCCTCCAGGAGCAAAGGTCGGAAGCAGGGAAAAGTCCAGGTATTCATCCCAATCGCTGTTTCACGGATATCCCGCGCAATTACAAAAAAAGTCTATTCAAGAAAGGAGGGATTTGGAGTTGTAGCTTGAAATCGCGGCCGTCTTTTCTCGAAAGCCCCTCAATGCCCGTGCCATGATCGACACCAAAGTTGGGTTTGAGAGGCTGCCCAAAGCAGAGTAGACAGTCACGGACTACGTGAATCAGGGGCTCTGTTGCATTAACATGTACGGTGTGAAGTATTATCAGTAATTATTACTCCTAGTCCACAGGACTAAGTTATTGGTGTTTGGTGCACGTCCGCCAAAACATCCGAGCGACGGATCCATGGCGCAAAACTATTCCTGACAGATGTGAAATCATGCAATTTCTGGGTATTATTTGCAATGACGGGTGACTTGGAAAACGAAATAGTCGAGACCGTAAAGTTGAGTTTACGGTCTCAGCTATTTCGTTTTCCATTGTTTCACGACAGTAAGTGCGTTCACTTTAATTTTACATGGGTGACTTGTCTCCGCGTTCACAGATCGTCTCTTTTATATTAGATTCACTCACGAGTCTGTCCTCCTGCGAATTACGTGCCCTGTTGCTGGAAGCAGTGGCCATAACAGGGGCGGAGGGGGGGATGATTCAACCAAGTAAACACTCACTCCACTCACCGGTTTGAATGACGGTCTTCCCCGAGGACAGCGAGGGATGACTTCAGCATATACTATGGGATACCAACCGCGAGGCAATCAGCAGCGCTATTGGGGACAAGACAATATTATCCTAATCAACATTATTTCATTTTTTCATAACTACACTTCTATTTTGGGCGATTAATAATTCATTTCTATTTCAGTAACTAAGATTCCCGGTAGTCAGCGGTGAATTGCTCCGACCAACAGGTACGATCGCCGATTAGAAAGCTACCGAGAGGCGAGTGCGGAGAAGCACTTAGTCGACTAATTAAGTCGCTATTTACCATTATTCGTAGCCTCTTGTGAGGGAAAGTGAACTAAAAAAATTATATCAGTAATCACTCAGGGTAAGGATATTAAGAAAAGACTCGAAAAAAACTTTGATATGGAGCGTAGCTATGTACGGCGCGGAAACGTGGTCATTGAAGCAGGAGGATAGACGTAGACTGGAGGCTTTTGAAATGTGGGGGTGAAGAAAGATGGAGAAGATAAAGTGGACCGAAAGGCAAACAAATGAGGAAGTACTTGGTATGGTGGGCGAAGAGAGGGGTTTGCTGGGAGAAATCCTATGGAGGCAGGAAAAGTGGATGAAGGGGGTGTTGACCGGCAGTGGGATGTTGAAGACTGTGATAGAGGGGAGAATGTTAAGCAAACGAGGAAAGGGCCGGAACAGGATAGGGATACTGTGGGGGATGAAGGGAGGAAGGAAGCACACAGAGATGAAAAGGGACCTGATGTAGTGGGACGTTGTGTTTTGCTGGGGGTCACAAATTATTTAATTAGTAATTATGGTTATCCAAAAACCTACCTTAACCGGTAGATTACCTTAAAAAAATCACGCTGGATGTTTATTGGTATAAAAATTTAGAGCGATTATGTGCTATATAATATAAATGATATATTCCACATACTACAGAAATTATCGGCAAACCCGACGGCGTGTGAAATTCACAAATCGGGTTATGCGGGCCAGTTCCTTTCCCTGTGCCGGTTTTGGTTTCCCAGGAAGATCTGGTACCCGAAAATATCACAAAGTTTGGGTGGAGCTGCAGGTGCCCAGAGTGACTTGCCCGGGAATCCAACCCGGGCCCTCCGGTTAGTAGTCCAACGCTCTACCCCCTGGACTACCGCGACCCATAATTTATATATATATATATGTATATATATATATATATATATATATATATATATATATATATATATATATATATATATATATATAAAGTAATCGACCGGTTGAGGTAGGTTTTGGATGGACACAACTACCAAACACAATCTAGCAACCTATTCTACATCAGGTCCCTCTTCATCTCTGTGTACTTCCTCCCTTCATCCCGTCCAACACCCCTATCCTGCTCCTGCCTTTTCCTCCTTTGCCTTACATTTTCCCCTCTATCACAGTCTTCAACACCCCACTGCCGATCAAAACGCCCTTTATCATCCATTTTTCCTGCTTCCTTAGGATCGCTCCCAAAAAATCCCCCTCTCCTCGGCCACCATACGTAGTAATTCCTCAATTGTTTTCCTTTTCCGTACATTTCACCTAACTGATCACATACTCCATTTTGGCCACTGTCGCACCTAAACCGACCCCGAAGACGAAATTCTGTCCCGCCCAGGAGAGACTCATGGTTATCAGCGGTCACTTCGAGTCAAATGTGGTCTGCATTCCATTTACCACTCCCCGAGAAAGTCGGGGAAGGGTTTACAGACAACGCATATTTGGTTCGGATGTTCCGCTCGTTCGCCTGCATTCCTCCACGCCATTCGCCACCCACCCTTTCGGTGTTCTCTCGGCGCGCGGCACGCTCCCGTCACAGCTGCTCACTCCCGGGCGAGGCGGCAACCCATGCCCGCCCGACGAAAATGCTGCTGCAGTCAGCCTCCTCCCTCCCCACCCGGGCCTCCTCTCACGAGGACGCGCCCTCCAACCCCTGCCACACGCCCTTGCTCTGTGCAGATGCCCGCCTGCCTCTCTTCTTTCCTGCCCGAAATGCCTTTCAGACGGAAGAGCCGCGCTATCCGTACGGGTGGTAGCATTGCGGGCAGAGAAGCCAGCAATCCAAAAGAATCCGAAAGGACAAACGATGATGAGTGAAAGCCGCGGTCTGTGTTACGTCCGGGGGGGGCGATCCGATCGAAATTCTTGGATTTCGAACCTCGCAACCCTGTTCCCTGATATTCTCGACTCGATTTTCTTTCGATGTACGAATGACAGCAGCAAAGGTAAGGAGAAAGATTTTGGCAAAGAAAATGACGCCCTAGCCTCGCCTGGCTAAGTGTCAGAGAAGGTTAGAATGGTTAATTTTAAGAAAAGCCAATTTTGGAGTTTAATTAAACATTATCTTTACTTCAAATCCGAATTCAATAATTAATGAACAAACATACTTTTCGATGGAACAAAAATTTTCGGTGCTACACGAGTCACAGCACCTTTGGGTGATGATGATGATGAAGAAGACATCTGACTTGAAGATGCCCTGCTTCTATCCAGCAAATACCACATTAAGCGGAATGATCACCCTGCAGAAATGATTAGGTATTCAAAATCCCCGACAGAATCCCGGCCTCTAATGTTCTACTATCCGACGCTGGCGTTTCGAACGGAGTTCGAAGCTACGAGAGAGAAGGAATTCTCGGAGTGACGCGGGAAAGGTCGTCACGGTCATACGCCCAGCGCAATTGAAACACCAGTGCACTCATAGACACCAAACAATGAAATGAGACAGATCAAACCATAACTGTTATTCAATTCACATTTTTATACTCTGGAAGCGATTCATTATTTAGCCATGGATCCGATAGATTTTCGGAAGTGTCAAAAATTGCAAAGTCCCATAACGTATTTTACACTCGCAAGAGTTGTGATTTCAAATCCCCATGGGAACGATAGACGCGCTTTCTCCTCGCAAAGGGAACGTCACATAAAACAGCGTCCTCGATGGATAAATACACGTCGAAATGGCATGATTTTTTCCTCGCTGCGATGAAATTTCCCCGCAAAAATGCGAAATCTTTCGGGGAAGATTAAGCGCGCTGCAGGTTGCTGATCGTGCGCTGCTCCCGGGCGAATCAGGCATCATCCCCTAAGAGACAGACCAGTGTAAATTGAACCAACGCTCATTAGCGATCGAACCACTTCGTTGGAATTATTTTGATATAATAAATGGAAAAATTTTTTACGTCCACTTTCCCATGTAGGGAATGAAATCCTGTCACACACATACCGTGCAATACGCGGTCGCTCGGAGGGATTGTGTTTGAACCCGTTTTTCTGTGCCAGAAATAATTCCTACCTGTGGTCCATTTCTCAAGGTTAGTAATTAATTTAAAGTCCTCTGGAAACAGCCCCAAATGCAATATAAAACTTTCAATATCGAATAGTGTGTAATACAGGTAAGCAATTAGTGCCGAGTCATTTATTGCCATCATCAGACTACCGTTTGTCCAAAGTGGCAGGACTTTTAAACTAATTTGCAGCTTCGGCAAACGAGTCGAAGGTAACTAAAGAATTTTGCCGAATTCATTGAGAATACATGTATTCTTGTGACCGATTCAAACGCTTTTAAAGTTGAAACCTTCGTGAATATATCACGTGAATCCATTGACACACAACAGAAATTACGTCGATCGACTCCCAAAACCAACCTCTTGGATCAATTTTAAGTTAATAAAATTATGTGACTGAAATAATTATTGTTCGTTTCAGCATGCCTATAATGGTCGTTGGGCAGGATCCCTTTCCACAATGAGTGACATACGTAACTCCTCCCCCCCCTCCCCGAGCCCTCGAAATGGAGAGGGTATGCAGAATGAACGGGTTCCATCTCACGATGGACCGGCCACCAATTGACGGCATGATCACCACTCATCCGCCAGGCTTATTCGACCTGACCCTGAGTCTTAGAGGGTGGGGGCAAATGGCCCCGAGGAAAAGAGAAATGTGACGACGATGAGCCTGGAAAAAATGGTCAATGGAGCCGACCGAAATGAGCAAGAGGCAATCGACTGAACTTTCCCGAGGCTCACCTTTCGCCCGCCCTCCCTGTGTTGTCTTCCTCCTCCGACGTAGATGGCACCTCCGTCGGGGGCGACCGCCGGCATGGCCCTACTCCCGGGCCAGCAGGGGGCCGCGAGAGGGCCTCAGGGGACGGTGGGGCCTCCGTCCCAGCCCCATCGCACAGGGGGTGGGGAGGGAGAGAGGAATCAAGGCGGCGATGGATCCAACGGTGGCGCAAAAGGAATGGGATATCACAAGGATGTCGACTCCGTCGTCGGAATCCACCGGCACTACTCACTCTCGAAATTCCGGAGCAATGGTTTCCCCCTCAGGAGGAGACGTGGAGGGGGAAGGGAAATAACCTACATAAGTGGGTTATTATCTGGGTTGCATCCCAAAGAGAAAAATCATCAAGCACACTTATTGATTACACCACTACATATGAAAAAACTGATTCAAAAATTTAAACAAGAACACGCCACTCTTTTTGGGAGGATGCTCGATTAGATGGGAGGGAAAGGGGGCAATGGGCGACCACTGGGACGAAGAACCGAAGGATTAAAACACAAAATCACACGCCGTCTCGTTCTTCTTATCCCGTAATCCTCTCGGGGTCGGGAGTAGGGCGGGGGGTGGGCGGGCAGATAATCCTCCGGGCAGCCCGCCTCACCGCCTACACACTATATATCCTCCCGGAACACGGGGCTCCAGGGTCTCGAATCCGACCGCGCGCGATGGCGATGCATGCGTATAATCCGAAGCGCAAGCACGTAGCCCGCCCGCGGGACGTGAGGCTGGTCTTCTCGGCGAGAATCGCTGAAAGGAGGCGAACACTCGGCGCGTCGATGTGTGTGTGTGTGTATCCCGCACACGAGATCCAACCGATAGGCGGCGCACACGATCACTCTGGCCTCCCACACGAATAATCCAAGGAGAGAATAGAGGTGGTCGACGTGCGAGACTACCTATTCGTCGAAAACTATTCACGAAACAGACACACTTTCATCCTCCTTCGTGTAACCGAAGAAAAATCCGCGCAAGGGCAGAGGAGAACTCAAATTTATAACTTTCACACTCCCGAAATTCCTCAGCCGGGCGACCCACACTCGACGGCAACACCGGCAGAGGGGGAATGACACCTCCCGCTCCGCACGGGAAGAGAGCGTCGCCCCGAGGGGTGGACGGAGGAGGTTGATGAGACGACCCGCGCGTGTTGCCCGGGACCCACTCCCTCGCGTGGGGCGACGACAATGGATGTGCAGCTCGCTCTCTCAGACTCAGACGTGGGCAGAGGCGGCCTCGCGTACCGGAGACAGCGGGGGACGGCCGGTTCCCTCGGCCCGGGGGTCGGGCAACGCGACGCGCGTCGGCAGCATGCTTCTTCCCTCCTCTCGTCGCGACCGAGAAAGAAAGCAGACGGGCGCTCGTAGAATAACTCTTAAAGACGAGCACGGAAGGGCCGCTTCGACTTGACTTCGGTATACGCGCGGAATAGGCTAGGAGACAGAGCCTCCGTGGATCACTCCTTCCCTCTCGGCCGGTCACGGCACACTTGTTGGAGGGCTGGCGAGGGGGAACGCGGGGCGGCCCCGGGAGGGGAAGGGAGAGGGTGGGCGGGGGCGGAGGGAGAGGGAATGTTCGGGAGGGGCGGAATGGAACGCGGAGGGGAAGAAAGTTTGAGCGCGCCCGGGGGAGGAGGAGGGAAGAGAGGGGCGGCGGAAGGGAGAGATTGGAAAAGGTGAGTGAGAGGAGGTGGTGGTGGTGGGGGAGGCGGGCCTCTGCGATCGGCGGCGTTCGCGCGGCTGAGTTTAGCAGCCGTGGTGCCTGACACGCGTGCTAACAGAGCCACCGCACGCACTGTCGTCCACATGAGCACATCACAGAGACCATGGCTCCCGACTAACAATTTCCTGCGTCGAGGGTGGAGCGTTGAGACGGCCTCTCTTGAGCCAGTGGCGTCCGCTTCACCGTCTGTCTCTATGGGAAGAGCCCATCGATGATAACTTTCATTCTGAAATCATTTCAAAATTTTTTAGCTACGAGGGCGAGCGCCATGGGGTGTTAGGGTACCTGCCATTAATACCAGTTCATGCATGCATTTCATCGTACATTTGCTCATATCATATACACCGGTGCTCTTTTGCCTGCCTATCATATCATGCAATAATGTGTGTGTTTGATGATTTCATTTTGGTCATAAAGTAAAAATGTTTACGTAATTGGGTTCGATGATGTCACGAATGCCCATCGGGTGAGAATAAAGCGAACATTTGAATCTGTTTTTTGACGGCCTCTCTCGTCTCTATTATTTTATCCTTGGGGGTGAATCTTCCGATGTAAATTGGTGTCGTGATTATTTCTCGAAGCCACAATAAAACTAAGCGACTCTGTACCTTTCTACGTCTTTCCTACTCTCATCGAGAATCCAGAGGCTTCCAGCATACCTATCACGCTTACTCTCTTCTCGCAGCATTTATTAACAGTCTAGTGATTTTCTCTTAGCTTCTTTCCAAATCTTGAATTAAATTCCGATCCTCCCTCAACTCCTATTAATTCTCCCATGGATCGCAAATACAGACCACGTAATCAAAATGTGGCCTAACTAAAGCCCACCTATCTCTTACTTATTTCCTACAATCCGTCCATTGAAACACAGCATCTTAAAAGTTAATCTGAACATTCTTCTAATGAGTGTGTTATCTAGTTTTATCGTTGATATCAGCGTAACACTCATTAGTATTCCCTTCCCCGATTTCAGGTTATGATGAATGAAAACATTCAACTGTGTTTCGCGTGATCTCCTTATCCTAAACCAGTACTGGTCACGGCAGAGTAAACTCCCGATGACCAGAGAGGATATAATATTTCTTACAAATGATATGTTCTAAGATTTCACAGGCTTTTGATGCAAAATAAATCGCGTGTAATTACTGGGATCGTCCCTATTTCCGCCGTTCTAGAAGGGACGGCAGACAACAGTCGCAATGTAATGAAATTTCTTCTATCGACTTGTAAAAGTTGGCTTTTATATAAGGTGCAATGGCTTCAGCGATTTGATTCAGTATTCGAGCAGGAATTTCTTCAGGACCTGGGGATTTTTATAAAGGTATATTCAGGAATTTTTTCTATTCCTTTCTGGGGCAATTACATGCCGCTCATTAGCTCTTCAGGAGTATTTCGGACTTCTTGTACAATAATATGTTTTCTGTATAACTTCTGTAAGAAACCGTTTAATTCGTGGCCTCAATAAGGCTTTCAGCAACAAATTAGCCAGTTTTATCTACAAATAATCTAAATTTTGACGCTTACTCTAAATTTCCCTGACCTAGGATCAAAATGATTTTGCGTCATCATCTAAATATCTCCGTAATATTTTGCTATCTATTTTATTTCATATATTTTGGTGCCCTTCAACCCACCGCTAGGATGTGTGGCACGGGATGAATGCACGTACACAATAGACAAATTTTGACCCGAATATGACCCTACCGCGGTCGGATAATGTTATTCTGATATCTGGGAAAAATGACATCTTAAATCTATCTATTCTACACTTGATCTCTCTAAGTTTATTAACATGATCTCTCCAACCGTAGTACAATGGGGGTAATAATACATTTCAATATCACGGTTAAAGAGACGTCCTTCCAATTTATGCAAGAGCTTCCACCTGTAATTTAACCTTCGCTCCGTGAGTGATTCTCAGCCCAGCTGCCTTAATGTTTTGGATACGATACTACGTTTATCATTACAACATTTTACGAATCTAGCTCCTCTACGCTGCACGCGATCCGATTCGGCAATTAATTCAACATCGTGAGGATCCCATATACTTGCAGAATATTCTAAATGAGGTCTAAGCAGCGAAAGATAACATTCTCTTTGACCTTTTCATCACATTTACCAAGTACTCTTCTAATAAATTCTAATATTCTGTTAGCTTGTCCGCATATTCACCGTATGTGTTTCACCCAGTAGAGGTCGTGAGTGAGAGTGACGCCTGAGTATTTATCGAGTCTACACTTCCCATTTCGGTGTTCCTGGCGCAGTAGGCGTTCGGGAGGGAATTGCCCTTTTTCCAAAAATTTATCATCACGCACTTTACAAGTTTAATTCTAATTACCAAGTATCGCACCAGCATTGTAAAGCATAACGATAAAGCTGCTGTGTCCTCAGGATCATGGATTTCACGGTAAAACACAGCATCTTCGGCAAATAAACGTATCTTACTAGTGACTACAGGGTCAATATCGTTAACTTGAAGTAGGAATAAGATAAGTCCGAGAACACTTCCCTGGGGAGTATCTAAGGTAACTTCTATTGCATTGGAGCTTCCTCCATCTATCACTACTCTTTGTACCCGACCATTCAAAAAGTCTTTGATCCAACCCGGAATATTTTTATCGAAGCCATTTGCTTCTAGCTTTGCGAGTAGTTTACTATGAGGTACTTTGTCGAAGGCTTTCTTAAAATGTAAAAAATCGCCTCCGCTGGGACATTACTCTCTCCCAAAGTAAGTATATCGTGAACAAAAAGTATAACTTGTGTTCTCGCAGGATATACCTTTTCGGAAACTGTGCTGATTTTTCATTATTAACTCCTGATTATCGAGTAGTCGCACGATGGAACTAGCAACTATGCGTATGTTCCACAACCTTACATGAAATGAATGTGAGGGAAATAAGTTTCTAATTGCTCTGCTCCTCCTTACCTCCGTTTTTAGATATTGGTGTTACGTTAGCCGTTTTCCAATCTCTGGGAACCTTGTGATATACCAGCAGCGTCTTAAATATTATTTCTAGATACGACGTAATTTCCGAAGCTAGATCCTTAAATATACGAGCGGGTATTTGATCGAGCCCGAAGGATTTATTAAAGTGCTCTATGGCTTTGCTGATTTTCTTTTCCGTTTTTGATTGACAATCTATAAGTTTCTCTTTCATATCTTCTTAAGATTTTTCGTCAGTGTTATTTTAAATGCCCAACTATTTTCAAATATTTTCTGCCCTAAATGTCACTCAGACTTCTCTATTGAACGTATACTGTGTTTTTTTACTATCGCGTTAGATTTTGTTTTAGAATAAACTTCCCTAAACTGTCACGCATCACACCAAAAACATTTTCGTGCCTTCATTTTCTCCCGAATCATAATAAGTTTTTTCACTAAATAGATATACAGTGCACTTTTCGTTGATCCGACCCAAGAACTTAGTTCTCAATTCAATAAATATAGTTTGATAATCGGTGTTGCCCTTAGTTTTCGCCGCGTTGGTATAAATCTCCGGAATATACTTAAGTTTCAAATGCGACTAGTATTCAGATACCTCGTACGTGGAGGTTCCCGCTCACGTGAAGGGTGGGGATATTGAATCTATGGAGGGTCAAGGGAGAGCGGAGAGAAATATGTAGACGAGTGCTCAATGAAGCCGAGGAGAACGTAATGGAAAGAGGTGTCGCGGAAGGCCGACGTGCGTACGTATGAATCTAAGGAGGGATCATCATATGGAGCCTAGAGAGGGAGCTACTACGAACGTATGTATCAGGGGTGCGGCATGGATCTCAGGGAGAGAAGGGGATGGGGTGCATTGGAGGGTAGAGACGTAGACAAGACGTCAGTGGCTTCATCGAGAGTGAAGAGGAGCATATAGAGAGTACACAGTGTGATATTTATGAAAGCTTGTTTCACGGAGTGTGGAGAGGAACGTTCAGAGAAGAGAGAACGCGGGGGCACGGATTGGATGCTAGCGTCTTGGAGAATAAAGGTATTGGATCTATGAACGCCTCAACGGGAATGAAGGGAAACAAACAGGAGTGCTAGTAGGATCGTGAAGAGTAAAAATTAGGAGGCGGTGGAGAGAGACGTTCACTGGGTACAGGGTTTGCATAAAAAGTATCGCGAAAAGTTTCCGAAAAGTAGATTTATTTCAAATATTGCAACAATGCCTCAAAAATCTTCTAAGTCCATCCCTTGAGCGTCGACATACATTTGCCAGCGACTTTTCCACGACTCGTAGGCTCCCTCGTAAGCGGGTTCCGGAAGATCCTTAAGGGCACAAGCGTGCAAACTTCTTTAACGGCACCTAGGGTCCCATGGTGGTGTCCTTTGAGTGAGGATGTCACTTTTGGGAATATGAAATAGTCTGCTGGTGCCAAGTCGGGACTGTAATGGGGTTGGGGATTCGTCGCAGTGCCGTTGCAGAAGGCCTTTGCAAGCAGACACTCGACTCTGCTTATGGTCGTCCGTCAAGACCTTTAGCGCAGATCTTTCGCATCGCCAAATTTTCAGTGATAATGGTTGCACACATGGTCATCTCATCAATGCCAATACGATCCGCGACCATGTGCAAACTTAACTGCCGTACTGGATCGGGCACTTTACCCACAAGCCAGGAAAAAATTGCAACCGATACTTTTTCTACAAACGTGGTATTTTGCTTTACTCTTGAGGCTGCATCGAGGGTGAGCGAAGTGCTGAATGTAACGGGATTTCACCGAAGATGGAGAAAATAGAAGGGAGGGTGTGGAGGATACTGTTTGGGAGAAGGTGTCGTCAGTGATGGAGAGCACGCATAGGGAAGGTCGAAATCAACGTTAGGGTGCTCGAAAAGAAGATATAGCCCCGTAGACTAAGAGTACTGGATGGAGGAGGACGTCGACGAACTAGGAGTACGGAATCGGATGAACGCATCGGTTGAGCCTTGTATAGAGGCTGCGGGATATCGAGGGGGGAGAATATCGAGTGCATCGTATGTACGTTGGCGGCGAGTCCCGAATGAACATGGCCGCCCTCCAGCTATTTGGGGCAGGTGTAATTTGGGACATCTATGTCAATACTAAGATAGCAATGCGGTCCTGAAACACAAATGTGATATGAAAGGGAAATTTTTACTGGGGAAGAACAGTTGAATTTAATTCTCCGATGAATAACTAGTTTTTTGTATTTCATATGAGCGATTTCTTTGAATCTTCCTATGATACAAGGTACGCTTACGTATCAATGCAACAATATCAGAGTGTAAAAATCATTCGCCTTGACTGAGATTCGAACCTTGATCCCTCAATGTCCGATCGAGTGCGTTAGCCAGTTAAGCTATTAAGGCGTCCTCTTAATGTCTAAAATTTTGGGGGTTTTAAGGAAGAAGATATATTATATATTAAATTATATAGATTACTATATATTATATTAAATCCCCCAAAATTTCAAATTTTGAGAGGACGCCCCGATAGCTTAACTGGCCAAAGCACTCGACCGGACACTGAGGGATCCGGGTTCTAATCCCGGTCAAGAAGAATGATTTTTACGCTGTGAAATTGTCGCATTGAATTGCACATTAGTTGATAAATCAGTTAAAAGTTACTTTTGCGGCATCTCCCGCGGTTTCTTTAGAATACGTCAACGTATATTAAATACCTATGGCTATGTCTTTCTTCTTAATTTCTTAAAAACCCGCTGCCAAAAAATGCTGCACGCGTGTTAAGTGAATGAAGGTGCAGTTTGTCCAGTGACCTCGAGAACTGTAAATTGGTATTTTTTCAAACTACAAATTCGGTGAAAACTCTGGAAGTACTACCATTTTTGTGTAAACGTGAGTAAAAGTATTTTTAGACCGACGTGTTACAATTACTAACGCCTTGCTGAGACCTCAGTGTGTTTTCTGCCTTCTATTTATTGACGCAATATTGATATCGACTGATGAGGTTAAGCGTACAAGCAATCGATCATTGGCGGCGGGGTAACGTCCTCGTCCGGTAACTCAAAGGTCGCGGGTTCCCTTCCCGCCTAAGTGGGATTTATTCCACCTAAGGCTTAAGTATTTGTAATTGTCTTCGTGACTATGTATAGGGGTTAAATGGAAGAAGAGACTATTAAGTCTCTCTCGCCTCAATAAAAGTCGTTGAATAAAACAATAAATAAACACACATATACAAAAAAAATACAATAAAATATATAAAAATATAAATAAAAAATATATATATATAATATATATTATAAAATTAAATAATAAATAAAAAATAAATAAACACACACACACATATATATATATATATATATATATATATATATATATATATATATATATATATGCATAAAAAATCATAAACACAATAATCAACCCGAAGGTCGGTTTGGTAGGTAATGGCAGAGTTCACCCCGTACTAAGCCCGACGGCATGTGATATTCACACATCAGGGTAGGGGGGCCAGTTCCTAACCCTGTGCCAGTTATGATTTCACAGGAAGATCTGGTACCCGAAAATCACATAACTTGCTTAGAGCTGCAGGTGCCCAGAGACTTACCCGGAAACGAACCTGGCTTCCTCCGGTCAGAAGTCCATCGCTCTACCACCTGGACTACCGCGACCCACATATATGCATACATATATTTAAAGTAATCTACGGCTTAAGGCAGGTTTGGGATGGACACAATTGCCAAATAATTTTTTTATTACTCCTAAAAAAACACTAAAATCCGGCTTCCTGCTCTACATCAGGTCCCTCTTCATCTCTGAGTACTTACTTTTCCGTTTATCCCGTCCAACACCCCTATCCTGTTCCCTCCCTTTCCTCGTTTGCCTAACATTCTCCCCTCTATCACAGTCTTCAAAATCCCACTGCCGATCAATATTCCTTTCGTCCATTCTTCCTGCCTCCTTTTGATTTCTCCCAACAAACCCATCTCCTCGCCCACCATACCTGGTACTTCCTGTTTTCCTTTCGGTTTCTCCATCCTTCTCCACACCCACATTTCAAAAGCCTCCAATCTACGTCTATCCTCCAGCTTCAGTGACCACGTCTCCGCGACGCACATAACTACGCTCCATATCAAATTTTTTATGAATCTTTTCTTAATATCCTTACTCAACGTCCCTGTTATCAACTCCCTCCTCCTTGTGAAAGCCTCTTTGCCTAGCGCAATTCTTCTCCTTACGTCCCTACTACTTTGACCGTGTTGGTCCAAAACACTACCGAGATACGTAAACTGTTCTACCTGCTCTAGTTTTTGCGCTCGTATTTTAATATTTTACGTAGCCATTTTCTTTATGTATAATCGCATAACCTTTGTATCATTAAGAATTCCATATCTATCGCACTGAGTTTCCATTTCACTCAGCAATGCTTGCACACCCCTTGGCTGAGTGACAAACAAGAGCTTGGTCATCAGTAAACCTAACTGATTTTACGAATTCCCCTCCTACTTTCATTCCTACCTCTCGATTAGTGATTTCATTACTGCAATGGCATCAGGCGTACCTCTCCCCTTCCTAAATCCAAACTGATCATCCCCTAAGAAATCATTTGCCCTACTCTCTATCCTTTTGTTGATGATCCTGAGAACAACTTTAGCTGCGTGGGATATCAAACTTATTGTCCGGTAATCCTCACATGATGTGGCCTTTAGATTTTTCGGAATAGGAACTAACCCTGACCTCTCAAAGTCTTCCGGCCGGTTTCCTTCCTCATAGATACTACGAATCAGCCCATATAGCCCCTTCATCCCACAATTCCCTAAACCTTTTATTAGTTCTGCAGGAATTTTATCCACTCCCACGGCCTTATTTAGTTCCATCTCCCTTAGATCCCTTTCTATCTCATCGCCGAGTATGCCTGGGCCTAAGCTATCATCCTCTAGGTCAAGTTACTTTTCTATGTCTACCCTTGTTGGCCTAAGTTCTTTACCATTCAGTTCTTTTATAAAATCCTTCCATCTCTCTTGGATCTTTACTATGTAAACTATTATCTTACGCGACTTATTTCTAACTGTTAGCACAGATCCTCTCTTCTTACTTCCCGATCGTGTTTTAACCTTCCTGAATAGCGGCCCAATTTCACCCTTCCTCTGCAAACGTTCCATATCCTCGCACTGCGTCTTCCACCATGTTTCTTTTGCTTTATTTGTTGCTCTCCTCAATTAATTTAACTCATTGTACTTCCTTTTGCCTAACTCTATGTTTACACTCTTTTTCTCTCGTCTACCTTTTTAATCATCTCATCCGTGATCCATAGTTCCTTGTCCATTTCTCATCATCGGTTCCTATAGTTTCTTTTGCGGTTTCCGATATGCCTATCTTGATACATTCCCATTTTCTTCGTTAGTACTCAGCTCTTTACCGTCACCCATGGTTCCATGGTTTTCTCTACAGCCTGCTGATATTTCTTCCTTGTCATGCATTTGCAATGCATTTTATGCTTCTACATTCCATTTTCTAAGCCTATGTCTTTATATATATATATATATATATATATATATATATATATTATATATATATATATTTTATATATATATATATATATATATATATATATATATATATATATATATATATATAGGGGAGAATGTCAGGCAAACGAGGAAAGGGAAGGAACAGGATACGGATGTTGGACGGGATGAAGGGAGGAAGAAAGTACTCAGAGCTGAAGAGGGACCTGATGTAGAGGGGGATGTAGTGTTTTGCTAGGGGCCACAAATGTAATTAGTAATTACGTCCATCCAAAAACCTACCTTAACCGGTAGATTACCTAATAATAATAATAAAATATAAATATATATATATATGTATATATGTGTGTGTGTGTATATATATATATATATATATATATATATATATATATATATATATATATATATATAGGGGAGAATGTCAGGCAAACGAGGAAAGGGAAGGAACAGGATACGGATGTTGGACGGGATGAAGGGAGGAAGAAAGTACTCAGAGTTGAAGAGGGACCTGATGTAGAGGGGGATGTTGTGTTTTGCTAGGGGCCACAAATGTAATTAGTAATTACGTCCATCCAAAAACCTACCTTAACCGGTAGATTACCTAATAATAATAATAAAATATAAATATATATATGTATATATGTGTGTATATATATATATATATATATATATATATATATATATATATATATATATATATATATATATATATATATATATATAGGGGAGAATGTCAGGCAAACGAGGAAAGGGAAGGAACAGGATACGGATGTTGGACGGGATGAAGGGAGGAAGAAAGTACTCAGAGTTGAAGAGGGACCTGATGTAGAGGGGGATGTTGTGTTTTGCTAGGGGCCACAAATTTAATTAGTAATTACGTCCATCCAAAAACCTACCTTAACCGGTAGATTACCTAATTATATATATATATATATATATATATATATATATATATATATATATATATATATATATATACATAGACAGCGATAATCTATTATTAACTTAATTGCTGGAGGGTCTCTTAAAAGAGACCCTGAATTCATGCAAGACATTTATTCTAAATAAAAGTGCTTCACGCCTATGCGTGTCGAATTCTATTGAGCGGAATGGGTGGCATTTCGGCGGTTGCTTGGCAGTTCCGGTACATTTGGGATGGCTTACAATTTCACGAACGAGGGAATACGCTAAGGGAGGAGGATCATCCGGATTCGAAAAAGAAGGCCGTGGCCAATCAAAGGGTGTCACGTGATTAGACCAGAGCGCCTGGGATAACGGTCATCAAGAGAGGCGACCGACTGCTGAGATCCGACTCGCGCGCGGAAGAGGCTTAGGGAGCAGAAGTAGGTGAGGGGGAGGGGTGTCGGAGGTTTCGCCCTCATGATGAAACACGCTTAGGGGTAGGGATGGGTGCAATTAATTTATATGCATCCAGAATGGTAATTATTATACGATACTCATTTGATGTGTATCGAATTGTTTTCCAAATAATAATGGTATCGATATTTTTGTTTTGATATTTGATACGATAGCCGTATTTCTAACTATTGCGCTCCCAAACTACGAATGAAACTGACTGGGACACGTCTTTCAAATTAATAGTTCCCACTACCATTGAATGAAGACGTACACAACGAAGAAATAGTTGAGTCTGCCAAAAAAATAATACCATCAGCGAAAGGAAACGCTGAACAAGCTCCCACCAAAGCAAATAGCTGAGGTTACAATTTTACGTCGTCGATTTCACCATTCATTTTAAGGCTGAATTAACATACGAAATAGTTTATATTACAGATGGAGTTGCTGTTTAACAATAACAAATGCTATCTGAGGTAAGTTACTTATCTGAGGATGTTAAAGATATATTACGGACCCCGACTTACTATGATGGATCAGATCACCGACGTAAAATTAGAGAGTTTTGTAGTCAAATAGATTTTAAATGTCGGATATTCCTCGTACCATTAGAGATCATGATAGATATGACCGCAATCGCGTACAAGATAGTTAGAATTGGCGGTTTATTCATTTTGTCTATATCCTGCATATTGCATATAATTACTTTCTTTCGTGTGATTAACATTTTTCGAGTGCATGAGCACACCAATATTTTTGTTGACGTGACATGATTGGAATTGTGCATCCGAGACTGGTGACCTCCCACCCCCCGCCACACGCCCTTGTGGCGACTTACGTTGTATTTTTTAGATGTAGAGGAGCATTTCGAATAGGAAAATTCAACTCTTTCCAAGGAAAATATCTCAGAATATAAATGTTCACAATTCACATTTCGGGGATACATTATTATGTGCATCTACGTATATTAATGATCTCCTTTCCATGTTAACATCAGATCAGGAATTGAGATCCACTGCCAGGTGCACACGCAAATGCGTACTGTGGTGAAAACTGTCAGCGGTCAGATGTGTGTACAATTCACTAACACGCTATTGACAACACACTAATTCGCGAACGGGAAGTACAGCTCAGAACATGGTTAATCAAATTAACGACCAATCTGCACCCGGAAGAAGCATATAAGCCAATCAGAGTAAATGGTAATCTTAACAACGTTAAAATGTAGAAACAACGCTGATTTTTTTGTTTTTACCCGTTGGTATAAGAACAATCAACCATTAAAAGTCATCGAAGTCGAAGTTCTGGATTGTTGAGTTTACCATGTTATTCCTCTCCTTATAGTTACCAGACAATGTTCATGGGTATTTTTATTTAAATTCAATTATTTAAAATGCGTTTCTCTATGACTTAAAATCTCTATTATCGTTAAAAGTGCACTATACAAGGTGTGATTAAAAAAGACCTGGCCGATTTTATTCCGCGCAAATAGTTCAACGGATCGAAACGAGACACAGTGCGCCATCTGGCTATACATATAGCGACTAAAACGATAGGTGTTGTGTTTGTTTACGTTAAGTCGTTACGCAGCAGCAGCGGTACGTGTCTTAATCGGTTCGTCGCCGCGTGCAACGGCAGCAATGAAGGGGTTAGAGGAATAGCGTGTGTGCGTGAAATTTTGTTTCAAACTTGGCAAACGTGCTAGGGAGACATTTGGAATGATTCTGCAAGCCCTTTTTAATGAAGCTTTAAGTCGAAGTAAATGTTTTGAGCAGTACAGTCGTTTTAAATCGGTCAGAACGTCGACAGATGAAGATTTGCGAACGGGGCTTTCCACTTCTACAGACCCCAACCATGTCAGATTGGTGGACTATTTGGTGCGCGAAAATCGCCTTTTAACTGTTAGGGAGATAGCCGAGGAAGTGAACATTAGTTCTGAATCCTGTCACACAATTTTGAGAGACATTTTGGGCAAAAATACGTCCTGCGGGTGCTGACTGATGAACAGAGACAAAAACGTGAGGACATTTGTCAGGAACACCTGGATCGAGCCAATGCGACCCAGAGTTTCTTAAAACCTTCTTTTTGTTTCCAAAGTTAAAATCAACCTTGAAAAGGCGCCGATTCGACTCTATTGCTGACATTAAAACTCATAGTACGGTTGCCTTGAAGAGGTTCCATGAGGCGGGTTACCAGGCAGGGTTCGAGAGCTGGACGAAACGTCAAAAGTGTGTCGTCAGCCAAGGCATGTACTTTGAGGGCGACACGTTCGATTAAGTTGCATACGTCGAAATAAACAATTCATAAAATCAGTCCTGTCTTTTTTTGATCACACCTTGTAACTTACATGTGAGAGTATACAATAGGATGTCATAAAATATTATTCAGCACATTGAACCGTTGGCATTTGTAAAAATCAACAAAAGAGGAACATATTTAAAAAGTATCATTACATTAAAATAAGTAAAATACTGAAAACAACTACCCCAAAATATGGTGGGAGCTGAGAAGTCTTGACACCTGATTACCCTAAAAATACGCTATCCGTTAGTACTTAAATGTACGCAAAAAACTCCAATTTTTTCGAAATTTAATTTGGATTAAGCAGCCGTCAGATGATTGTGACGCACCATCTCTTACTCGAGAATCGCAGAAGCAGTTGACCGTAAAGCGCTTCTTTTAATATAACAGGAGACAAATTTCAGAGTACTCAATGGTATTGTGGACATTCAGAAAGTAATACTGGTATATTTTCCTCATTGTTAAGACTTGGACTCAACTAAATTTCGCGGCATATCAGAAACGCTATAATTGTAATAATTAAAATAAATATCAACAAAATTAAGAGGCAAACGTTTGTGATTTCCATATTGAATAATGGCTGCGTAATTTTACACAATTTTATTTGCAGGGTCCCCACGTGTTTCACTGAACTGCAGCACAGGCACATGACTCGATGGTGGATGACTGCAGGGACGCCGTGCCGCAGGAGCACGTGCGTGCGTGCGCGCACGAGCGTAGTGCTGCAATGACTACGTCGTGCCATTGCTGAGTATAATTGTGTATCATTCAAATTCAATTTTCAATTTGGATTGTGATTACGGCTCAACTGCCTCCAAATACGCATCCCCATTCCTCATTTTTACAATTTCAACACGAAGGCTGTCCAGGAAGTTATCTCCGTTATCCTATTAAAAATACACAGGAATCGATAGAGAAAATAAAAAATTTTCATCTTATACACATCTCTACTATTATTATACATATTCGACAAACATATTTAAACATTTGTCTTATCTATAAACTAGTTTACGAATTCCTTCAGCGTAAAATTCTGCCGCCTGAGAACGCAGCCAACCGATTACGGCATCATGACGTTCCTCGTCGAGACGAGCACAAAAAATGTGATAGCCTAACTTTTCAGTCGTGTTTCCATGCAAACAGAGTCGTAGAAGTCTGTGGAAAACTTTCTAAAGATTTCAGATATCGTAAAATGCTGATTTTCACGAACTTTTTCGCCAATTTTTCGGCGCAGTTCATTGTTCACCACCGGACGGGCGGGCACTTTTGTCATCATCATGGGCCTTTTGTATTCAGTCTTAAACGAACGACAACACTGACGCACTACTCCGTCACTCATCAAATTCGGTCCGTGCAGAGCACAAATTACCCTATGAATGTCAGCAGTTTTGTAAGCAAACGATAAGCGGCGCTACCTTCCAACCACTGCAGCTCGAGGTGTACTTTCATACCGAGTGTGTCAATACAGCGGCCATTCGGCTCCCTCCACTACTCCTTACGTTTAATAAAAACGGAAGGTGTTGACAGCCCTCGTCGTCCATCCGATGCAGTCATATCAAGTTCACTTTTCGCCAAATCTAACTGCGAGTTCAACGATTACCGAGATACTACAAGCTACTACTCTTATAGTGAGAGCGCTGCCGACAGGACTGTTTGGCTCGCAGGTCAGGCGTGCGTGTTCTTAATCGCCTCCCCCATGCTTTTCACCCCCACTTCCTCACCGAAAGGAAATGGGGTGGGTTAAAGCATCTCACCTGGCTAGATGGGTGGGCACACGCACGTGCGTAGTGGGATGGAGGGACAGTCACCAGTCGCGGAGGGAGCATCGGGGGTGGATGGGGGTGCGGAGGCCGCCGGGGGTGAGTGGCGGGAGCAGTGCTTCTCCGGTGCGAGCGGTGGCCACACACACTCGAAGTGCGCCCGAGTGGCCCTTGCGTTTGAGGGTCACTTTGGATCGGAATGCGCCTGTGCGGCACCCTGGAGTGAACGCACGTCCAAAGTACTTGATTAATTATTCCTTTGCATTCAGTTTACCAATTACTGATGTATCGGTCACAGTGCATCAGTCACGCTGAATGACTCTGCCCTCAAGAGTGGCACTAGAAAAGCTTTCAACATTATTAATCAATTTTTTTATCATTACATTAAAGAGTGTTTTTTAAATTGTATGACTATGAATTAATGCCGCTAAATATACGAAATGATAATATACGATACTTCAATGAAAGTCGATGAATCGTTATAATTATCGATCGGTGGCAACCGTCTCTGCTCCAATCACACGAACTTGACAAATTGCATGCATTCATTTTCTCTCCCCCAAAGCCGCACTCACAAGGGAAGGGCGGCCTGGACACTCATTGGCTCCATTTCGGGGGAAATCATTGCATCTACGTACATCTGCACATTACACCGCAAATCCGATGCAAGGGCATGCGACGCTGGCTGTTAGGGAATCAGACCTCGTACATACTCTTTCGACTATCGGTGGTTGATTAATGCATTTTAATATATATTGGCTCATAAATATGTACACAGGCTGGAGCAACAGTACACATAAATACAAACATACATATTTATTGAATGATGCACTTGACGCAATCATTACACTTTGGTCTTTAAGTCAATATATTCGGGTTCTTGGGTTCGATTTTGAAATGACGAAGTGTATCGCGCGAGGGAAGAACGAACGCTTGACTCTGTCGGGGACTGTCTCTCTTTTATTTTATTATTCCGGCGGTCGAGTCTACCATTATGATTTGGAGTCGTGATCATTCCCTCGGTGTCGCAAGACCGCTATGGTGTCCTTCACATTTCTAAGAGTCTTTTGAGTCTCGCCGGCTCTCTTGACGAATCAAGAGGCTCTCACCTCATTCCTTCGAACAACATGTAATCACTACCCTTCTCATAGAATGTTTATGACAAATCTTGAGGATTTTCACTTAATTTTATCCCAATGTTTGGTTAAACGTTTTCTCCCAAGGATCCCGGATAATTGCCGCGTATTCTAAGGGTGGCTTAACTGAAGCGAAGTAACACTTCTCTCTTGATTATTCATTACATTTTCCTACAACCCCTCTAATGAGTCCTAGCTTTTGAAGACTTTTTAAGTTTTTGTGTTTTACGTTTTTACTGTTTTAGTTTAAGTTTAGCTTTTATGGCTCCCACAAGAGGGAATGATGCCACATTCCGTCTAAAAAGGCTCTCTGCAGCTGGGGCTATGGGCGCCTAGAGCCGGAGCTAACGACTGACGGAACACCAGGGCCGGGTGCTGATGGGTCGATCTGAGTCCCTCTTAAAAAAATGGAATGGAATTTAATAAAGCACTTTTTAAGTCTGACCGGCATATTCTTATGATGTGTGTCACTCCCATGAAATGTTTGATGCCAGTATGACACTCGAGTACTTGGCCTCTTCTGAGTTGATTAATTCGAACCCATTCGTTTCATAATTTTTGTCTTCTCTCTTATTCCAAAACATATGTGCTTTCACTTTTTACTGGTATTTTCTAATTCCTAATTTTACCCCAATCCTACATCTGATCTAAAACATTAGGTTGCAGCACGACATCTACCGGTGTCCTTATTCTCTGTCAATCATAATGTCGTCTGCAAATAATCTAAGATTGCGGTTGACGTCGGACCTTGGATCGATAATGTTTATCAAGGAAAGTAGAAGTCCTATAACCCTCCCCAACGCCATTATTGAAGTTATGTCTCTCATAAAGTCAATCCGTCAACGAACCCTTTTTGCTTACGATAAGATAATAATGACCTTAAAAAGTTTACCTTTTTTCTACTTTCAACCATTGCATATTCATCACCGTCATACCCTCCAAGCCACCCAGAAGGTGTGCATTACGGTGCGATAGACCACCGGAGTTCAGCAAATAACCTATTGTCATTGTTTTAGGTAACTGATTCGCAGCAAGAATCATCGTCCGTATTTTTTTTGTTTTTGTTGTGATCACGAATCGTAAGAGGAAAGGAGTACCTGAATCTTCCAGTGCTGCAGTCATATCATTTATCGCACCCGCATTGACCAAACTGCCGATATATTGAGGGAACTTCATTATTCGGTCAGTGACATAAGTCCAATCAAGAGTGTCCTGTGGCTCTCTAATAAATAGCCTTCGTCTCGTCCTCCCGCTTCGACGGACTCCCATCCTAGTTCCTCTGTTCACTGGGAGAAAAATGGAAATGTATCAAGAAAGGTATATCGGAAACCGCAAAGGAAAGTATAGGAACCGTTCATGGTAAATGGACAAGATAACTATGGATCACGGATGAGATGATCTCAAAGATTGACGAGAAAAGGAAGAGTGTAAACATAGAAATAATAAATTGAGGGGAGCAGCAAATAAAGCAAAAGAAGCTTGGTGGAAGACGCAGTGCGAGGATATAGAACGTCTGCAGAGGAATGGTGAAATAGGGCCGCTATACAGCAAGGTTAAATCACGATTGCGGAGTAAGAAGAGAAGATATGTGCTAACAGTTAGAGATAAGTCGCGTAGGATAATAGTTCACATAGTAAAGATCCAAGAGAGATGGAAGGAATATATAAAAGGTATGGTAAAGAACTTAGGCCAACAAGGGTAGACATAGAAAAGGAACTTGACGTAGAGGAAGATAGCTTAGGTCCAGGCATACTCGACGATGAGATAGAAAGGGCTCTAAGGGAGAAGAAACTAAAGAAGGCCGTGGGAGTGGAACTACTGAAATTTATGGGAAAATTTGGGAGGAAGAGGCTATATGTGCTGATTCGTAGTATCTATGAGGAAGGAAACTGGCCGGAAGACTTTGAGGAGTGTTAGTTCCTATTCCGAAAAATGTAAAGGCCACATCATGTGAGGATTACCGGACAATAAGTTTGATATCCCACGCAGCTAAAGTTGTTCTCAGGATCATCTACAAAAGTATAGAGAGTAGGGCATATGATTACTTAGGGGATGATCAGTTTGGGTTTAGGAAGGGGAGAGGTACGCGTGATGCCATTGCAGTAATGAAATCACTAATCGAGAGGTAGGAATGGAAGTAGGAGGGGAATTCTTAAAACCAGTTAGGTTTGCTATATATATATAATACACATACATATACGATATTATATATATATATATATATATACATACATATATATATATATATATATATACTACCTTGATCAAAAAGTTCCCGGAATAACCACCGTGTGGCGCTCCCATCGTTCCGATTTGAGTTCTGTTTTTTTTGTTAAATTGGTACATCTGTTGTTGATATTCCCTTTAAATCTTAGTGTCATAACTTGACATTTGCAAAAGTTACGTAGCCAAGAGTACATCTATCTCTGTGTGTGTTGGCGATTTTTTACAATTGCAGAAATGGATTTAAATTTTCAACAACGAACTTGTATTAAATTTTGCGTAAAAAACGGATTTAGTGGCGCACTGACGTTGGAAATGTTGGAAAAGTGTTTCGGCAACGATTCTCTAAAAAAAACGGTCGTTTACCAGTGGCACGAGCGGTTCAGAAGTGGTCGTGAGTCAATCGAAGATGATGAACGCAGTGGCAGACCATCGACATCGAAAGTCGGTGAAAAAATTGATAAAGTAAAAGAAATGTTGGTCAATAACCGCAAATTAACCATCAGAGAAATAGCGGAGGACTTGAACATTGCCTATGGATCCGCCCAAGACATTGTGGTTAATGATTTGGGTTTCCGTCGTGTAGCAGCAAAGTTGGTTCCAAAAGACCTCAATTTCATGCAAAAAAGAGACCGTGTTGACGTCGCAAAAGACATGATTTGCGAGGCTGAATCCGATCCCACATTCATCAAAAGGATCATTACTGGAGACGAGACGTGGGTTTATGAGTACGACACGCAATCCAGACATCAGGCAAGTGAATGGCGTTCACCAAATGAGCCGAGACCAAAAAAACCACGTCGTTTTCAGTCAAAAAAGAAGGCAATGCTGACGGTTTTCATGGATTACAACGGTGTAGTGCATCATGAATTTTTGCCAGAAGGCCAGACAGTAAACAAAGAGTATTATTTGGGCGTTATGAGACGTTTGCGTGAAGCAATTCGCCGAAAGAGACCAGAAATGTGGGCAGAAAACTCGTGGATTTTGCACCATGATAACGCACCGTCGCACAGTGCTATCATTATTCGTAATTTTTTGACGAAAAATGCAACAAATACCATCCAACAGCCACCGAATTCACCTGATTTGGCTCCCTGTGACTTCTTTCTGTTCAATCGAGTTAAAAAAACCATTACGGGGAACGCGTTTTAGCAGCCGAGAGGAAGTAATGGAAAAATCGCAGGAAGCACTGATGGACATACCGAAAACCGAATATAAAAAATGTTTCGAGGATTGGATCAAGCGCTGGCATAAGTGTGTTGCAGTCGATGGGGATTACTTTGAAGGGGACAATATAGATTTAGATGAATAAACTTGTATTTTTAATTTTATGAATAAATTCCGGGAAATTTTTGATGAAGGTAGTATATATATACATATATACATATACATATACATATATACATATACATATATATATATGTGTATATATATATATATATATATATACACACACACACACCAACATGCCTGGATTTACAAACATTTTTGGCTCTGCTCCCTAGTACCTGGTTTAGGACGTGTTTTATATAGCCATAATGTTTCTAACAATTTCTTTTCCTATTATTTCTATATTTTCCAAGATTTGACGCATCGTCTCACGTATCATCCATGCTAAAACTATGACGTGTTCGTGTATCCTAAGAGCACCAACTTCGATGTCTCGGCGGTATTATGAACCAGGGAGCGATCGAAGAGTTCCTCACACGATGAGAAGACATTCCTCTAATCAAAAAGGTCTGCTCCATTTTTATGACCGAAAGCCAACAGTCTACGATTAAGACCCTCCATAAGACTTCAGATGAGTCATCTGCAGTCAATTCGCGACTCTGCACATGGATAATTAAGCGGAGACATTCACCTCCGCCTCAACCCGTTTCAACCCCTAGAGCACCTCCCTCGAGGAGCACAGATACCACGTTGAGAGGCGTCATCTGTCCCCACATGAGTTAGAATTCGTAGCTTGGGGCACCCCGCATCCTTGACCTCTGCCTTTCTCGCCTGGTATACACCAAGACGACAAGAATCCAACATCTCCCTCTAGACGGACTCAACCTCGCAGGGGGAAAATTATCACTGTGGAAGAATCTACCAATAGCATTTGCGACCATGGTAGCTCCATCGGTGACGCAAAACAACGAGGGTGGGATATGACGGACCACAACTCGAGGTGACCCCTTTGCGGCGAGTGAAATTCACACAACATAATCATCATCGGTAGATCTACCCATAAAAAGTCAGTTTTTGATGTTTTCTTCGACGTTTTATCTTGACTTCTCCTTCACCTATTTATTAATACCTTCGTCAACCCTTCGTTTTTTTCTACCTGCCTTAATGAAAAATCCAATTTTTTTCTCTTCCTCTCCCTCGCTTGCCCAACAACTCCTGTCTCCGACGGGTTCCAACCTCTGATTACCTTTAAACATCTTCCTAACTGCCTTATTCGGATTTCCCCAATAACTTTCTGTCTTCCCCACCCTATAACTTCATCGTTAGTCTTCTTCATTCAATACAACTTATTTTCTCCATTCTTCTCCAAACCTACATCTCATTATGACTCTAATCTGAGGTTATCCTCTTACCTCAAGGAATAGGCTTTATATCCTTACGCTGTGGTTCATACCATGCTAAAATCTCAATTGATCTTGAATGGAGGAATTGTATTCGCCAAGAAAATACATTCACACGACTTTAGTTGTTGTAATTTTTGAAACTTGGCGTGAACGCATTTGGTGCGACGACCAGTCCATCGCCGCTGAGGTAAAATGTGACCGCTGTTGTTGGTTGCTTGAGGAACCGTCGCAAAATGACTAGGACGTCTCTCTCGCCAGCAGAGAGCGCCAATGGTCGCTTTCATTGCACCCGTCGAAGGCAGATCCCCGAAAATCACTTGCTCTCTTCTAACTATGGCAAGAGTACGCCCTATGGTGCGCCCTATATATATACATACTACCTTGATCAAAAATTTCCCGGAATTTATTCAGAAAATTAAAAATACAAGTTTATTCATCTAAATCTATATTGTCCCCTTCAAAGTAATCCCCATCGACTGCAACACACTTATGCCAGCGCTTGATCCAATCCTCGAAACATTTTTTATATTCGGTTTTCGGTATGTCCATCAGTGCTTCCTGCGATTTTTCCATTACTTCCTCTCGGCTGCTAAAACGCGTTCCCCGTAATGGTTTTTTAACTCGATTGAACAGAAAGAAGTCACAGGGAGCCAAATCAGGTGAATTCGGTGGCTGTTGGATGGTATTTGTTGCATTTTTCGTCAAAAAATTACGAATAATGATAGCACTGTGCGACGGTGCGTTATCATGGTGCAAAATCCACGAGTTTTCTGCCCACATTTCTGGTCTCTTTCGGCGAATTGCTTCACGCAAACGTCTCATAACGCCCAAATAATAATCTTTGTTTACTGTCTGGCCTTCTGGCAAAAATTCATGATGCACTACACCGTTGTAATCCATGAAAACCGTCAGCATTGCCTTCTTTTTTGACTGAAAACGACGTGGTTTTTTTGGTCTCGGCTCATTTGGTGAACGCCATTCACTTGCCTGATGTCTGGATTGCGTGTCGTACTCATAAACCCACGTCTCGTCTCCAGTAATGATCCTTTTGATGAATGTGGGATCGGATTCAGCCTCGCAAATCATGTCTTTTGCGACGTCAACACGGTCTCTTTTTTGCATGAAATTGAGGTCTTTTGGCACCAACTTTGCTGCTACACGACGGAAACCCAAATCATTAACCACAATGTCTTGGGCGGATCCATAGGCAATGTTCAAGTCCTCCGCTATTTCTCTGATGGTTAATTTGCGGTTATTGACCAACATTTCTTTTACTTTATCAATTTTTTCACCGACTTTCGATGTCGATGGTCTGCCACTGCGTTCATCATCTTCGATTGACTCACGACCACTTCTGAACCCCTCGTGCCACTGGTAAACGACCGTTTTTTTTAGAGAATCGTTGCCGAAACACTTTTCCAACATTTCCAACGTCCGTGCGCCACTAAATCCGTTTTTTACGCAAAATTTAATACAAGTTCGTTGTTGCAAATTTAAATCCATTTCTGCAATTGTAAAAAATCGCCAACACACACAGAGATAGATGTACTCTTGGCTACGTAACTTTTGCAAATGTCAAGTTATGACACTAAGATTTAAAGGGAATATCAACAACAGATGTACCAATTTAACAAAAAAAACAGAACTCAAATCGGAACGATGGGAGCGCCACACGGTGGTTATTCCGGGAACTTTTTGATCAAGGTAGTATATATATATCATTCATTCCCTTCTTCCCCTCTTCGCCTGCCCGCTCTCCCAAAGGGCTCCCCTTCCTATTAAGAGCTCCCCTTGTCAGCATCCCACTCCATCACCCAATACGATATTCTCCTTTTCCCTCTTCGGATTTCACCAGCGCCAGACTGCTTCTATACATTCATGCACCATTTTTTTAAACTTCCCTGCTGTTGACCTTT
Organism: Hetaerina americana; assembly: GCF_022747635.1. Taxonomy (NCBI): domain Eukaryota; kingdom Metazoa; phylum Arthropoda; class Insecta; order Odonata; family Calopterygidae; genus Hetaerina; species Hetaerina americana. Next base: position 6,257,199 of record NW_027286070.1, read on the forward strand.
CTCCCTCTGCCCTAATAACTTCTTAATTCTTCTCCACACCCACATCCATCCTCGTCCTCTCTCGCCTCGAAGACCAGGGGTCGAGTCCACGTCAATATACCCTCCATAGTAGTCTTAATTACAGAATAACAGGGTGAGCGGTGTAGTCAATCTTCATGACTTATGCCACTAGGCGTCTCCCACAAAGTTGCAGTGCCCTTCATAGTCTACATTAAGATGATACTGTGCAAGCCACCGCTAGGGGTGTGTGGCAGGGGGTGATTTCATACCAGGCATGAGTCATTGAAGTTGAAGTTTAACTTCGCCTGTTCCCAAGAAATAAGTCAAATAATATGACTAATTTGTAAATGCGCTCGTGGGTGAATGCATTTTTTGCTATTATATAAGCTGCGTTACTATTTATGGAAAAATTACAACTCGACACACTCCGCCACCCCATAAATTGAGGGAAATATTTTCAATCAGTTCATCACGCTGATTAACATCTCTCTACCTGCTTCATGCACTGACTCTTTGAAAAGACACGGCTGCCGGGAGAGAGAGAGAGAGGAGCCGGAAATATAATGCGCCGCTACATCTCGCGGCAGGTCGAGAAAGTGCTAGGACAACTGGCTTGTGAAGACGTGTGGAATGTGTATCGAGCCGTTTAGGGGTTCCAGGGCCACAATGAATACACCTACAATTTGTTGTAAAAGAAAAAATAATATAAACATAATACACAACCTATCTAGAAGAAAATGCAATGAATTTCACCGAAAGAGGAACTTCGCCAGTAACTCTTGAACCTGCCGTGAAGGAACTCAATGCTAAACTAGGTTCGGTGATTCGCCGATGATGATGCTCTGAATCGCGCTAGATGCGAGGCAGCTGTGTTTCTACTGTGCCCAAGGAAGCAGCCCTGGCATGTAAGCCAATGTATAATCAAGGAATTTTCGCAACTTCTCAGTAAAACCCTCCGAATACATAATAACCCTCGTTTGCGAAAAAGTATTCATAAATTGCATTCTAGAACGGAATCTGCACTGTTTATGGGCGCAGGTACCTACCTACTTCGTTAAACAACCAGTACATTATTCAGATTTTGCGCTGTATTCTTTATTTTACCCAGGAAAGCAAAATGAGTGTTCATCCTAGCAACTTGGATAAAAAGAGAGAGTTGCTAATTAAAAGACAATTTGCAAGGAAATTTCGCAGTCATAGTAGATACAGAAATTATTCTCATCGAGAGATTTACGAATGCCAGCAGGGATTGAGGCCGTCCAAACCTCATTTCGAATTCGGATAAACTATGATAAACTTGGATAAATTTCGCCGATAACGTGTATAAATATGCAGGATGCATCACTTCGCAAAAGATAAATACTACGTCAAACCACTAATCTGAATGCCAAATGCTACTATCAGTGCTCTCAAACGTTTTCGTATCAATTATGACTGCGAATTTTCTCGCAAATACTTTTCTTCTAATATGCCATTTGTTAGAAAGGATTAACATGGAAAACTTTATGAACCCTCATTTAGGCATTATTGTTGTTGCCAAAGTACGAAGGTACCTTATTATCTCAAAATAATCGGCGCGTAGTAAGGGCACAAATTTAAAAACGGGCGAATAACTCAATATTTCGAGTTAATAAGCACATGAACTTCATATGTTCAACATTAATTATAATTCTTGAGCTAGAATAACAGTTTAAAAATCCGACACATAAGGTTTCAATCTAGCGCCACCTCACTCGGCGCAGGAATATTCTTAAAAACTGGGTTTAATCCAATATGTCCGCCATAAAGAAAAAAAAGATCCAGCGAGGATGGAATTCTTGGCATCGCACGGTGAGAGTAAACAAATTAAATCAATGACATTGAAAACATTGAAGAATGCTGTGCAAGAGTTTTTCAATTGGTATATATTACTGTTTGACAGCACTTCATGTTCACCGGGGGTGTAACTCAGTGGTAGAGTGTCTGCTTCGCATGCTGAAAGTCCTGGGTTCAAATCCCAGCACCTCCACAATATTTTTTTTCAATTTTTGTTCCACTGGAAGTAATTGACGGCTAATTTATTTCGTTTGCGTTATTTGGGTTCAAGGAAAATGTTTTTCTCTAAAAAAATATCGAATTCATTAATTTTGAGATGGATCACCCTGTTCGCTCGCTGTGTTGAGTTCTTCTGCCACACTGTACACATTGTCGATTGGGAAATTATGATTGAAGCTGGGTAATGAGAAAATAAAATATGAAGAGGAAATATTTTTATTTTGTTTAGTGAAAAGACCACTTTATCCACAAGTTCTTGAAATGAATTCTAGAAGGGCAGCTTCCTCTATTGTTTGAGATTCTCACTTATTATTGTTACCACATGGATCACTAATGACTCTTCAAGTTCATTTAGAAAAATCACGACCACTAGTACTAAAATTTAAATTTTACGTCTTCAATCATGACGCATATCTTAAGACCGGTTTTTCATGGTGACGCCCTGAGCTTAGATGTCTAAAATTTACGGCTACAGCTAAATGATCTCGACATCTCTATCATTTTATACTAGTTTTCCGAACAGATAAGTGACTGAATAATAAAAGAAATTCACTTGCTTGTTGCATTACACATGCAAAAGTAATCCTTAATGTCGTCAGAGCCATTTTAAGTATATTACTATTACTTAAAATGCATTTTTTTATCAAATCGAACCCAATCGAGCAGTAATTAAGAACGTGTAAATTCCAATTTCATTACAAATGCTTAATAAATTCAAATCAATAACCTTGAAAGTGCAGTTATTTTTAATTTGATTCATTTCAAAAGTCAGTTTTCAAATTTACAATATACATAAAACCCTTCCGTTTGGCTAAAAAAGGAACCCTTTTAATGCGATTAACCTACACGAAGCCATCAACAGAGAGAGCATCTGCATAAAAACTTGAGAGGAAGAGCGGCAATTAAATTTTAGCACTTATATTAAAAGAGCTGGCAGTACACGAAAGGATACTGACACCGATTCTTTTTGAGGTCTTTTGAAATAAGTGCTGAAATTTCCATCGACTACTGACATGAAACGCTAATCAACCCGGATGCTGATTTCGATAAATAAACGGCCATGCGGGTAAGGGTCTTCCTGCACCCATGAAATTTCCGCATATTGGGAAAGAGGCGCACTGAGACATCCCGGCAAGTTGTGTTTTTTTCACTATCCGCCTGAATGATTGAACGCAGAGGCTGGACTGGCTGGATTCGAGCCCGGAATTCTAGCATCTGTAGCCAGGCAGGCTACTGCTCTTCGTAGGCGGTCGAAAATATGTCATAACATTTAATGAACGTATTATGAATGACAAATTCATCAATATGTCGACAAAATGCAAAACTATTTCTAATTTCAAATTTGCGCAGTGGAAGTTTAGTTTTGAACTTGATTTTCAGATACTACTGGGCAGCGCGGTTGCCTACACGCAGTAAAATGGGCTCTCGAGTGCATGGCTGTAAACTCGAATCTCAGCTACAACTGGAGGCCAGTGGGGAACTGCGGAAAGGGGGGGGGGTGGCCTTTCTCCATTCGCCTCTGAATGAGCCTATGTATTTAGTAAGCCAGGGGGCGTTTCTAGCGAGAACTGCGGTCGCTCACGCTCTACCAAACGCCAAATCTTACCTCGTGCCGGAGGATGGTTAAGCTGATCAGCGTATGGTTGATTATTTTAGTTCCACATTACATAGTATCGACCGATTATGTTACCCGATAAAAATCGTGTGATTAAAATGATGAAGTAATGGACAATTATGCAGTTGTTCAGCATACACACACTGACGTTTATCAATGATTTGTCATTTTGTTTGTGTCGATTATATGCGCTCAATAGGAGACAAATTTCGAATTCGCGGCTTACCCTCCACATATGGAACGAACTTTTTCGAGTTTCGTGTCATCCACTTGAAGATGCCGCGAAGTGTTGAAACCCGGATCGTGTAAATGTAAATACTATTGTGCAATTCACAATTGTTAATCATGAATTCTCCCCAATATGGAAAGTTTCCATAAAGATTAACCTGGAACTATACGATTCATATTATCATTATTAAAGTACGAGGTGTGTTTAAAAAGTAAAGTGACTTTATATTTGCATGAAAAATATTTATTTATTTTTCAATATTCAAATTGGCCCGTTCAAAGCAATCCCCCTCAGGTTTAATACACTTGTGCCAACGCCTTTTCCATTTTTCGAAGCAATTCTAATAAGCAATTTTTAGTATCGCCTTGAGCTCTTCCAGCGATGCAGTCTTATCTCCTCAATCGTTGCAAATCTCCGTTCTTTCATAGGTCTTTTCAGTTTTGGGCACAGGAAAAAGCCACAGGGGGCCAAACCCGATGTATATGGTGGCTGAGGCACGATTAAGGTGTTGTTTTTGGCCAAAAAAGTCTCTCACAAGTAACGATGAGTGATCATGTGCATTATCGTAATGCCATAGCTATAAATTCTTTTTCCACAATTCCGGACGTTTTTTCGTATTGCTTTTCGCAAACGGCGCATGACTACGAGGTAGAACTCCTCATTGACCGAACAACCATGTGATAAGAACTTCTGATAGACTACGTCGCGGTAATCGAAGAAAACAGTGAGGAAAACCTCGACCTTTGATCGAACCTAGCGTGCATTTATCGGTCTTGGTTCTGCTGGGTTCTTCCATAAGGACGATTGGGCTTTGGTTTCGACGTCATAACCATATACCCATCATTTGTCGACAGTTGTGATCCTTGTGAGCAAATCAGGATCATCATCGACGTCATTCAACAGCTCCTGACCGACGCTCATGCGACTGTTCTTCAGGTCAAAATTAAGCAGTTTCCGTACAAACTTCGCTGACACTCGTCTCATACCCAAAACATCTAAAAACATTGCATGGCACGAGCCAACTGATATGCGAACATCCTCAGTAACTTGAAATGATTCGACAATTTTTCAAAACAAATTTCATCACTGCTTTAACGTTTGCATGTGTTGTTGATGTGCTGGGGCGTCCAGAGAGAGGTTCGTCATTGGCATCTTCCAAGCCATCTTGTAAGATGCCAATGACGTATCGTATACCACTGTCACTATTTCAAGTGTTTTGGAGCGCTTAATTCCATTTTGACACAAAATGTGATGCAAATTCTTTGACCCATTTCTTTTTACAGCAGAAAATCGCCGAGCACACCGAAATACGTTTAACATTTGTATCTGCCAATAACAAACTAAATATACTATATTATTGAAACTGTACACAATTGTTTGGGACATATGTACCAACACAACAAAACAAAAAAATCGAAAATCAAATGTATGTTGTCCACGAAATTTGAAAAGTCACCTTACTTTTAGAACACACCTCGTATACACGTGCAAGTAGACAGTGCCAGCCATCAACAAATCGTTTGCATCACAATCTAGCGTGTCTATCTGAAACAAAAGCATCAAACATCTGGACACTAATATCTATCTCGAAAGAGACAGCAAATAACTAACATTCATAAAAAAATCTAAACTAAGCTGTACTACGTATTAAGCTATGTAGGTTCAACAGATTACCAAAAAAAATAAACGTAAGTAATACAATAAAAGGGAACCGAACAACAATCTCTATCACAAAAAATTTCATCTCATTAGCAATAGATTCTCATTCAATATTAAATAAAACTTACCTGATACACACAAAGCTAATATTGCAGAAGGTAGTAATTATTTGTTCATTTACTTATCACTAAAAAATTAATTATAATTTAAGAAAAAAATTGCGATACATGTATAAATTATTCGCATTGGGAAAAATCCCTTTACACTGAGTTGAGTTAGAGAATTCGCACAAATGAACAAATGGCGGAGAATTCCCACACATTTTTCATACATACATTTTCCAAGATGACATAATTTATTTGTACAAATAACATACATTTTATTTGTAAAACGAATGTCCGATACTTATTCAAAGATTCACTTGAATTTAGTGACCCAAATTCGATGGACTAGGGAAACTCTCGAAATCTAAACCATCACTGTCGATGCCTAAAACCTGTCCTTCTTAGAGATTTCTTCCATCAGAGGTAATTTTATACGAATAACTATATAATTTGTTATTGATTTCAGAGATATGCGCTTGCCTTGACGTATCTTGAACTATTTCAGTATTTTATGAGTCTCCGTTAAAAGCCGAATATTAACTAACTTGGGGTTGACAAGAAAAAATTCTTAGATTTCCCCAAAAATTCCATCCTCACAAGCTATTGTCACGCAAGAAGTGCGAGTAGCGACATAATTCTTTATGTGGCAGCGTGCTAAGCGACATGTTTTTGGAATTTCTTACCCAAAAATGGTTGCATGGAATAGCACTCACAAGGGGGTAAAATAAATCATTGAGAACATTGTTGTTCGTTGTTACGTTGTTCAATTGACTGTTCAACCGCATTCATTACGCCACAAAATATACACGCTTTTTTATTTGAAAACATCTTTAAAAATTTATTTAGATTTCTTCACTGATGGCGTCAGAATCTGGTCAGCCGACCCCACTAACAAAGTTTAATCATTCAAATGGGCATCGCCGCCAGCATCGCAACTTTTTTTTACCTTGTTACTACATATGCATTGTATTGCTTCATAATTTGCCAGCGGCCTCCCGTCAAAGCATCGCTCAAAAAATGAAACCTTTCGGAGCAACACTACTGACAGACGTCGTACCTTATGCGCAACGAAGGACTATTGACTCTAAAGTAGCTTAGCGAGTTACGTGGATCCTTTTCACCAGAGACCAAGGTTGCCCATACGTAACTCAGACATCAGCGCAATTAGGCGCCGAGTGGATTGTCCGGTAAGGCTAGCAGGTAACGCACAGAGGCGTTGCGTGGTTTAAGAATCCACTTCGAAGGCGAGTGAACTGGCGTTAACATGCATCGCAACCACGCAATTCCATTGTCATTCTCGGAGAGGTTCGACTCTTGGATGGAGCAGGGGTCGTTCCAGTCGCTCTATTCGAGAGAGATAGATTATTTCGGTCAAATCGTCGTCGGATTGGGTAAATAAACAGGGTGTACAGCCCAATTTTATTATTCGTTGGCTTCGAACATTTTAAAAAGCATTAATTAATCCCATTATTAATTTTTAGCGTAACGCTTGAAAAGAGTCGCAGCAGGCCTCAGAGCAGCAACTATGTCGATGGTGATATTGAGCGTGTGTAGATATGACTCCATAAAAATCAATTAATTCGATATAATTCGAACACTATCGAGATCAAAACCAGTTTGATATACGAGCCAACACCTTCCCCGCTTAAAATCGATCGTCGACAGCTCGATGTCGTCGTCGACAGGGTTGCCGAAAGGCGTGGGTGGGATAGAGAGGGGTTCCGAGGCGAAGCACGAGACTCTTTGCGTGTGCGCTGGCGGAAACTCCTCTAAATGTCAAATGAGGGCAGCACTCTTTCTCGCCCTTGTCTCGGAATGCTAATACGGGATTCATTATCGTCGAGTGAGTAATGAATAGGAAGGATGAATGCGCATTCCTCCCCTTCGCCCGATCTCCCTCTCTCTCTCGCTGAAGTGGAATTCCCGCCACACCTGCTCGCGGGGGCCGTCGCTCCGCCTTAGGCATGCGGGAGGGAGGCAAACGTTCTCGCGGGAGCGTTGCATTCAGTGAGGGGGGGTTGGGGGGAGAAGAACTTACTGGCGCACTTCCTTCGCGCACAGGGTGGCGGAGGGAGAGAGACGCAACTTTTTGAAGAGCCAAGGCACGGATGGATGCATGGCAAAACTCCAGCAATTCAAGCGCGCCAAAATAGCTGCGCAAACATTTTTGCGCAATCTCCATGGAGACCGGAGAACTTAAAATGTGAGCGGGAGAGCATTTATCGCGTTTATCTCCCTTCGACGAAAGGCAAGAATGGAAGCTCAGAGGCGAGCGTGGGCAATGGAGCACATGTGACAAATGGGGAGAGCAGAAAAAGCCTCATTCGGAAGAAATTGTAGACTTCGAAGTAGCAGTAGCAGTCGCGAAAAATAAACCTGAAAACCCCTTTCTATTAGCAGTTTTTATGGGGAGTGACCGACAGCAAAGGTCATTTGCGCCATTAGGGATGGATGGGAAAGGAAGGGTGGAGAGAAACACAGCGTCGGCCAACTCTTAACGAAAGGCGCCAAGGGGTCCGCAGCTTAACGTCCCATCCGACGGACGTCGTACCGTCGTAACCCACTCGGTGGGAAGCCTGTGCGCTATCCACCGCACCATCTCGATCCCCAAAATCGTTTCTAATTCCAACTCAATATCTTTCATTACGAGCATTGGGGTCGCAAATGTGCAGTATCTTCAGGATATTGAGGGTGACCACGACAACGAAGGCAGTGCAATTGAGCATATTAAAGTGGAAGCATAAAAAGCGCTCTTTTTTATCGCGAAGTGGTCCGCCATACCACGCCGAAAATGTTTCCTTGGAATAGAAAAAATAGTCGACGAAGATAAGTTTGTCTTAAACGATCATTAAGTAAACGTAAAATCTCCAAATAAGTCATGCGGTAAAATATATATATCAAACTAATGTTTTATTCAAGCCCGATATTGATTGCTACAAGCTAGCGATTTTCCTGCAGTTGGCACCAAAATCGAATACAAAATACTTTTGCAAGTGCTCGACAGTGAAATTTCATTGGAGAAGGTCGTCCTGAGTATGTTCCGAGGATTTTAATACTAAACAAGACGTGGAGAGAGACCACTTCAGAGACCTCCTCATCGGTCGCCGGAGTATTCTGCAGCCTCACAACATACTAAAAAGCATTTCATTGAATATTCTACCGCGAGGACATCAGATACTCCTCGACAACCACATAACTGCAGAGCGAAATCTTATCACCCGAGGAGAACGCGCGGCAGAACTTTTGGTTGTTTGATTTGAACGGGTCGTTCACAGCCAAGTTCATGCATTACCAGTGATTGATCAAAAAATTATATCCAATACTGTTTTCTCAAATTACCAAAACAAAGTATTTGTTCAGAAATAAACGCAAGCAATCAGGGCTAATTGAAATCCTGCGATTTAACATCAAAGGTAAAACGATGAGGAAATCATGCAAAGCAGTAGGTTGTCCTAAATTTTCTCCCACCAAAATCCTCTGTTATCAACCCGAAGGTCGGCTTGATAGGTTATAGAGAGTAGAGCTCACCTAGTACTATGCCCAGCAGCGCGTGAAATTCACACATGAGCTGGGTGTTAAGGGGGGGCAGTTACTTTTCTGGTGCCGCCTATGGTTTTCCAGAGCATCTGGTCCCTAAAAAGGCACAGGCTGTATGAGGGTGTCCAGTGGCATCACTTGGGATCAGAGACAAGAAGGAACAGCAATTACAGAGCTATTCCCTCACATTGTAAGTTCATGGAACATATAGTTGCTGGTTCGTTAGTGAGACATCTGGATATTCAAGAGTTAATGATGGCAAACCAGCACGATTTACGCTAGGGTAAATCGTACGAGACAAACTTGCGCTTTTTGTTCATGATATCTTTGGTTCAGAATAGAGCAATATTCCAGTGGATGCGGTTATTCTAGGCTTTAAAAAAGCTTTCGAGAAAGTATGTACATCACAGTAAACTATTCACCAATCTAGAAGCCTATGGCATAGATAAAAATATCCTGAGCTGTATCAAAGACTTTTTGAATGGCATACACAGGGTAGTCATATATGGTGTTAGCTCTAATGCAGTCGACGTTACGTCAGATGTTCCCAAGGGAAGTGTAATCGGAACTCTTTTATTCCTACTTTACGCTAATGACATGAACTCCGTGGTTAAGATACGATAAGATTAAGATACGTTTATATGCCGACAATGCAGTGGTCTACGGAGATATCCGTAATCCTGAGGATATCGTAGCTTTAGCAGATGATCTACATGCTATACAACGCTGGTGCAACACTTGGCAATTAGAATTAAACTTAAAAAGGCGCGAAGTGATGAATTGTTGGAATAAAACAGTTCCCTCCCGAACGTCGACTGCATCAGGAATGCCGAAATATGTGAAGACTAGATTAAATGCCTCGGCGTTACCCTCACTCACGACCAATCCTGTGTGAAACACATACGAGGAATATGTGGACAAGTTAACAAAAAATTAGGATTTATTAGAAGAGTCCTCGGTAAATTTGATGAAAAGATCAAAGAGAAATGTTATCTTTCGCTGGTAAGGCGTTATTTAGAATATGCTGCTGGTATATGGGATCCTCGTTAATTCTTGAATTGGATCGCGTGCAAAAGAGGAGCTAGATTTGTAAAACTTTGTTATGATAAACAGAGTAGCGTATAAATATTATTAGCGGAGCTAAGTTGGGATTCGCACAACAAGCGAAAGTTAAATTACAGAGTAAATGTCCTGCGTAAATTGGAAGGCTGTACTTAAGCGATAATTTTGAAAATAAATCATTAGCCCCATCGTACTACGGTAGGAGACATCAGATAAATACAGTGAGAGAGATTAAATGTAGTAAAGATAAGTTTAAGATATCATTTTACTACGAGCGATGAGGGATTGGAAAAAGTGGTGTCTTGCAGGGTTCTATAAGATTATAAAATGAATAACAATAATCAAAACTCCGGTCAATAGCCCAGCGCTTCACCAACTGGACTACCATGTCTTCGTATTTGCTCATACTTAGCAAAATTGGTGACATTACATAAAAGTACATCAATGTACAATAGTGTGGAATACTAAGATGCTTACAATTTATATCATAAGCAATTTAGGCATAAAAATTTGAAGTTAAAACAAAGAAACACGAAAGGGTAGTAATACATTTGTTACAATCTAATAATATGCCTTTCAAAATTCACAGTCCATAAAATGAAGCGGGTATTTAAAGAAGAGGTCCTGAAACAGGCCGTACCATACAACACCAACATGAGAAGCATCTCAATCCCACCGCCTTTAACGTATAGGTAAGCGTCCAAGAAGGGCTGAGATGTCGAGAATGCTTTCCGCTCGCGTCTCGCAGCTTAAATTTTCATACTTACTCGAAAACTATTGCATATTGCAACCTCTTGGAAGCCTACCGGGTGTTGAGGCTACTGACATGAGAGTCCCAAGGTCAAATCCAGGGAAATGCCTTAGGACAAACACATCTAGGCGGTGCGAGTTTCTGACCGAATGGACTCATCGCCAGGATCCCCCGTGAAAGGCGCACGCGGAAATACGCATAGAATCTCTTTTTCATGAATGCCCAGCTATGAAGTGAGCAGATCCACCCGATGACTTGGTTCCCACACTGCTCCACATATCGCGTGTTCCCAAGGTGGAACCTACTATATATTATCTGTCTATAGACAACTTCGGAGAGCAATGAAGGTTGTAACGTAATTGCCACGCTTGCCATGCCGAGCGTTCGTTCTCCCTCGCCAGGTACACAATCATATCGAACCTTAGAGTCAGATTATATTTACTTAAAGACTAAAGTTCACGATTAATTCAAACATATCAATTATTTCATGATGTAAACAGACACATACGTGCGAACGTGCACGAATTATTTTTTGCATGAGCTAATATGTATTAAAATGCAGTTATGAACAAATATTTGTGCATGTATGGCTCGTGTCCCAACATCCCACGTCAGATAACTACGACAGGTCGAAAGCGCAGTACATTTGTTTCGAGTTGCTATATTCAATACCATCTACTCTGCGTAAAATGTCGAATTTTAAGCGCTCGCCCATACCTCCGTGGAGCCTTTAATGAGAGTTTGATATTTTGGAGAAATTGATATTCATTTATGAAATTCAAATGAATTCCTTCATTGAATTCGCTTACGTCTTTGAGCCATGGGCGGCAAGGAGAGCAGGAGACGATCGTCCCCACCTCCCTCTAGGATGTGAGAGGAAGGCCAATGTCCATCACCACTTGCTTCTGTGTGAAGCATCGCTTCATTGGTCGCCATGGAACTAATGCCCATTATGTCAACTACTTTTTAGTTTCCATTTTTAACGTCTTCCCTTAAATTTAGCTTTTTAGAGGAATTATTTATATCGTATGTTTGAAAAATTGTAACAATGAGTTGATAAAAAAAAGTCCTTGTTTTAGTTTGAACACATACTACCTTGATCAAAAATTTCCCGGAATTTATTCAGAAAATTAAAAATACAAGTTTATTCATCTAAATCTATATTGTCCCCTTCAAAGTAATCCCCATCGACTGCAACACACTTATGCCAGCGCTTGATCCAATCCTCGAAACATTTTTTATATTCGGTTTTCGGTATGTCCATCAGTGCTTCCTGCGATTTTTCCATTACTTCCTCTCGGCTGCTAAAACGCGTTCCCCGTAATGGTTTTTTAACTCGATTGAACAGAAAGAAGTCACAGGGAGCCAAATCAGGTGAATTCGGTGGCTGTTGGATGGTATTTGTTGCATTTTTCGTCAAAAAATTACGAATAATGATAGCACTGTGCGACGGTGCGTTATCATGGTGCAAAATCCACGAGTTTTCCGCCCACATTTCTGGTCTCTTTCGGCGAATTGCTTCACGCAAACGTCTCATAACGCCCAAATAATACTCTTTGTTTACTGTCTGGCCTTCTGGCAAAAATTCATGATGCACTACACCGTTGTAATCCATGAAAACCGTCAGCATTGCCTTCTTTTTTGACTGAAAACGACGTGGTTTTTTTGGTCTCGGCGCATTTGGTGAACGCCATTCACTTGCCTGATGTCTGGATTGCGTGTCGTACTCATAAACCCACGTCTCGTCTCCAGTAATGATCCTTTTGATGAATGTGGGATCGGATTCAGCCTCGCAAATCATGTCTTTTGCGACGTCAACACGGTCTCTTTTTTGCATGAAATTGAGGTCTTTTGGAACCAACTTTGCTGCTACACGACGGAAACCCAAATCATTAACCACAATGTCTTGGGCGGATCCATAGGCAATGTTCAAGTCCTCCGCTATTTCTCTGATGGTTAATTTGCGGTTATTGACCAACATTTCTTTTACTTTATCAATTTTTTCACCGACTTTCGATGTCGATGGTCTGCCACTGCGTTCATCATCTTCGATTGACTCACGACCACTTCTGAACCGCTCGTGCCACTGGTAAACGACCGTTTTTTTTAGAGAATCGTTGCCGAAACACTTTTCCAACATTTCCAACGTCAGTGCGCCACTAAATCCGTTTTTTACGCAAAATTTAATACAAGTTCGTTGTTGCAAATTTAAATCCATTTCTGCAATTGTAAAAAATCGCCAACACACACAGAGATAGATGTACTCTTGGCTACGTAACTTTTGCAAATGTCAAGTTATGACACTAAGATTTAAAGGGAATATCAACAACAGATGTACCAATTTAACAAAAAAAACAGAACTCAAATCGGAACGATGGGAGCGGCACACGGTGGTTATTCCGGGAACTTTTTGATCAAGGTAGTATTTCTAGTTTTAACTATTCATGGTATTCTACCGGTTAAGGTAGGTTTTGGATGAACACAGATTAAACAATTGCACAGCAGTTAATGCACTTGCCTCTCCTATGAGAAGCACAACCTGGCATTAGACACATTCAATTCCGCATACCTGCGAAGTTTTTCCTCAAACCTAAATATGCTCAAACAGAAATTTGAGACCAAAACCAACGAATTAATTTCCTTGCTTTACGGAAACAAAGAAACCACTCAAGTAATTTGAATACCTACATTCCAAAAAAATGGGTTTGATAATTATTCAAATCATTTAGTAGACTGGGTCTCACAGTAGTCTCCTCTCGTCTCTTTCTCCTTCCGTGATTGTCATTCACTCCACGTTGCCCTTGGCCGCAATACCCCGCGGCGTGTCTCGCGGGGGAGTACTTCAGCGGAAGGTAGAGAATGCCGTTCCAAGTGCCCAACCATTAGTGTTCTGATTTCGCCGTTCCTTACGCAAAAATAAAGTTTTAACCATACGCTTAAGTTTAAAAAAAACCGCAAGGTTCCACGTGAAAATTTGTAGGTACGAATTTCTCAAGAAACCTGGAGGAATTTTCTGCGTATGAGCTTGAACCACTAGTGGGAATGTTAGAGCCGTGAAGATATTGCGGCGAGTGGGTCGACACACTAGAATCTCGAACAGTTCAAACGGTGTCGCCGCAGCCATCTGAAGGGAATTATTCCGATATTTTTCGAACGCAACCAACCCCCTTCAGTGCATGTAGATTTGCAACACCTATTAGTAGGAAATGTTGGCTGCTGGCCTGGTCTTGCTGAATAAGAGATCAAGTATGGCGCCTTGTTTTTCGGGGCCTGATAAATAACCAGGAAGGTTTGAGATTTAGAATTTATGCACCAATTTTCTGTGTGACAATTTAAATTAATTTTGCGTTGGTCCAAGTAACTAGACAACACGAAAGGCCGGGAGCTATCAAAACACGCTTCTTCTTATATTTCAATGGTCTCAGTAAACTGGTTCGAGTAGGTTTGCGGATTTTAAGTTCAATGTACTCCGATAAAACGCGATTTCACTGGTTTCATTTTGATATGCTAAAATCCACTCCTGATAAAAAGAAAAAAAAACAAGGGAGCAGTCTTGACATAGATTTGACAAATTACTTAAGCGCAAATGTAACGTAAGTAATAAAATTCGCACAAACTTAACTTGGAATATGTTATATTCAATCAGAATCCTGACGATCCTGGTGCTTATATCATTTACTAATCAATTATCAGTTGAATTTTCCACTTCAGTTTACATCCATTATTTAAAATGAAGAACTATAAAGTGTCCACCATTGATCGTTCAAAATTTCAATGGTTGCTAATCAAACGAGACTCACGTAACCTTAAATAGTGCAATCTTTATTTTTCTGCTGACCCAAGTTTCAGATAGTTTACACGAAACAGTGGCAGAACGACGCGCACCCTTGCGAGTGATTAAAGGCAGTATCCATGAGGAAATCCGCTAAGCGGGCAGAATACCTTGACACCACCCTTATTTATCAACATGAGCTAAATTCACGGCTCAGAAAATCGTTCAAGAGTGGCTGATACAAGCAAACAGAGATGCTAATTGCTATCACTACAGGGAAGGAAAAACAAACCGATGGAAATTTATTATTCTTTAGACCGGTTGGCAATTTAGCTGATACCAGTGGATTTCCATAAGGATAGATACATATTGGAATGATATTTGGAGATCTTGAAATGCTGAAAGCCTAAAAACAGGATTAAAATTTAGTTGAACAATTTACGAGAGATTTCTGAGCTAATTCGTCCATATAATACGACACTTTCAGTTCTTTCTCCTTTCTAGAGCTGCTATGGTATTTCCCGCATAAAATTGCCGATAGGTACAGATACACAGGTAATAAATAAAAATGTAATAAATGAGACATGGTAGACAAAAAACTAGGGCGTGATGGAAAAGCCTCAAGAAAAGGATCAAGGGGAATGAAATCTAAACGAGATCACCCTGTAGAAAAGTACAGCTTCCACTTGAAATGGTATTGTTGGACAATGCTGTCTTTTTGTACTGCAGTTACATTATTTTAATATTGAGAGACTACCGGAAGCGTTACTTTAGAGAAACTTTAAAGCGTTTTAACATATGGTAAACACAGTGAAAGAAAATACGGAATTAATATCAAATGCAGACACCGTAAGCCCTTAATAAACTATGCTTACTTAAGTCTCACTTAAAATATCTAAATAAATCATTAATTTAACTGGGGTTCTTGTAATATTCCCATAGAAGATTATTGTGATATTAATTTTCGTACCCTACCTTGTGTTTTCTGATTTAAGTTTCCAAGGTTCTTCGATAAATTTTTATTTTTCTATTGGCACCAGATATGATTTGAAATAAAAACCAACTTATTATGTATAATTCAACTGACCTTTGAATAATAAATTCATTCTCCAAAAATCTCAGATGTTTTAGGGTAGCCTTGATGATGATAAACTCCCTTTGTATATCTTGAGCAGTCAAGTATTCTACAAATAGCAATGCACTTTTCACCAATCCATCGGACCTCATTTACTCTTTCTCGAACATTAAACTTTTATACTATAGAGCGCTACTTTTTAAAAATAAGCGAAGGTGGCGCTGCGTTTGAGGTACTAACTCTTGAGCACAGCTGTTGCATTTCTACATAATGTGAATTTGCAGACACTTTCGCCATCTGTTGAGTATTGAGTTAACGATTACCTGATTGTCTTTCAATTTATGTAATAATCGATATTATGTACAGATTTCCTCATGTTATAGAAAAAATTAGTTTTAAAAAAGACTTAAAGGAAAAAATTTTCGCAATGACCAAATAAAATTGTCTTGAAATAAATTTTCATGCTATATGTGAAAGTAAAAGAATGCACTCATTTTTCGCTGCAACTTCAAATAAAGATAAAACACTTTAAAAGAGAAGAAGAAAAAATGCACAATAAACATATCGTTAAATTATAACCATGTCGATTAAATGATTAAACTCGCTGTTTATATTAACCAAGCTCCTTTAAAGGACGTTTTGCTGGTCAGCGATTCTTACTCCCAGGTTTCATCTGTGACGTCATCATCTAAACATCGCTCAGCTGAGGGAAGGTGTCTGTACTGTTGACTCTGTGAGTGGATATCTTGGCAATCGCGCAAGATTTCTTCGGAAAAGGGACTGTACTCCCAAAAATTTCATCACGGCGACCCTTTAGCAAGCCTGGCCTCGAGCGGGGAGTCAGACGACGGTGGGCTAGCTCCGCCACCGCGCAAAAAACAACGTACTTTGGAAGCTACAATGCAGCAGGCAACGAATGGCTGTGCGCAACACAATGGAGCGTCTGAGGGTCAACAAGCATCCTCCAGTCACCAAAATGGATCGGATATACATGGAGCGAATAATGCTGTCAACGGAGAAACTAATGGAGATATTGCCCCTAAGATAATAGACAAAACCAACCAAGACATCGTTCGACTGATCGGCCAACACCTCAAAAGTATTGGCCTTAAGTATGTATATTACCAGTTTTCCATGGGGAAATTTAGGGTACGCCTAAAAATTAATTCAGCTTTTCATGAAAATTTATGTCGTGCAATGTATTGAATAGATATGTGCTAAGTCATCGTTGGTCAATATTAGACGGTATAAAAGCATTTTGTTGACAAGTTTTTTTTTATGGTTGGAAACATTGTATGTAAACAAACATCGAATATTTGTTCGTGTATATGAGTCGAAATTTCCTTCATGTCTATGCGGATAACTGTGGTGAACTAAAGATCTAAACTTGAAAATGTTGTATTTGGTACGTATCAATGATAATTTTTGTTTAGAAGGTATGTGATCATGTGAAGAATATTTTTAAATGCGAGTGTTTATGGCTGTCGAAAATCATGCTTCAGTGTGGCCAAACGAAATAATATGGTTTTAATACCGAAAAGACACCGTTTTCTTGCGTCTCTCGGACTGTCCACAGTTAAACAAGTAATATGATTAGAATATAATAAGCATCCATCACGACATTTCTGGACCTGCATACTTGAGAATGGGTATTGGCATTATGAGTAATAAATGCTAATACTTTGTTTTCATAAGCCGAACTGCCGATCTCCTGATGCTTGAATCTGGTTGTCGGTTGGACCATCCTGCTGCCGCGAAATTCCGTCAGCACGTAATGGATGGCGATTGGACCAAGGTAGGTGCATTGGAAGTGCTTTTCAAAGTACCTATTTTTCGCTGTTTTTTCCTCATCAGAATTATAGACATACAATCCATGGAAATTCTTTACAGGCTGACAATGACTTGAATGAACTGAAGCCGTTACTGGAAGAATCTTCTCACAGTCTTATTGTAAGTCATTTATATTTTGTCATCTTCTGTCATAGCCTAATTATTAACCGAAAGTCAGGGAAAATATTGATATTTTTATATGATTCAATATGAAATTTGTTTAGTGCCTATTTTCCATTTTTATCCAACAGGAAATGAAGTTTTTGCTTTTGGAGCAAAAATATTTGGAATATTTGGAAGATGGCCGTGTTCTTGATGCCTTACATGTACTTCGGTATGAACTGACCCCGTTGCAGCACAACACAATACGAGTCCATGAGTTGAGCAGGTAAGGACTACTCCACCACCTCTTGCCAATTGGCCAAGTTCTCAATCACACCTCATGCCCCTCCATAATTCAAATGTTAACACACTTGTTTCCAACTGTGCCCTGTTCTAGCTCCTGTAAATTAACCTAGAGATGAGATTTGAGGTAAAGAATATTTCTTTTCCCCACTCATCTTCAAATTCAAATGTGATATTGTCCATGCAATGTCACTGGATGATAAAATGCTTCAAAATACACTGGTGAACTTGAATATTTGTATGAGATTTGAGGTAAAGAATATTTCTTTTCCCCACTCATCTTCAAATTCAAATGTGATATTGTCCATGCAATGTCACTGGATGATAAAATGTTTCAAAATACACTGGTGAACTTGAATATTTGTATGTTTTGCTACCGCAGCAATTCCATCAAGTAAGAATCATTCATTCAACTATCTGTATGATAAACCGTACTTTTTCCTCTTAGGAATGTAATTGATTGTTAATTTTATGCGATATATGCATCTCAGACATCTTTTGGATAAAGTGCTGGTCATCAAAACTTCACAAGTAATGGAAAGTGCAGTGCATGAGTCCATTGAGGGACAGCCTTTACAGGGAATGGCTTATCACTTGAGATTATAGATCAAGGATAAATATTTATTATGTTTATTTCAATTGTTTATTTATCTCTATTCAATTTGTGTGAAATAGCTATTGGACTTGATGTTATTGTATATGCATTTTATCCCATGTGCATATATGTGTGTTTTTGTATACATGCATTTGGGTGCCCTCTTTGGGCCTCCCAAATCTCATTTCTTCCCGCAATCACTTTGCTACAGTTACATGATGTGCAGTGGCCGAGAGGAGTTGCAGGAAAGGGCCAGCTGGGATGGTAAGGGGTCCAACTCGAGGGCCCTTCTGATGGACAAGCTGCAGCAGTACTTGCCCCCCTCCATCATGCTTCCTCCTCGAAGGTATAGTATCCCAAGGCATTTCCACCTTCATTCAGTGTGCTTAAGTTTTTTCTGTCCCTCACCACTCCTACCAGACCCTCTCTGTTTTTTGTTCTTTCACTTGGACCAATTTTGTGATAAGGATGGTTGGGAAAACTTTTAAAGTTAAAATAATCGTTTATTAAACACCTGGCAGAATCAAGTGTTGGTTGCATACTTTCAAACCTCGCCTCTCTATTTGGACCGAAGACCACCATCACTTCCAATCCTTGAATCACTCTTATGTAAAGCATCGTTAGACCCCGAGAGCATGGACTGAGAAGGCAGCAATTGCATTCTTTTTTATGTATTAT
This sequence comes from Hetaerina americana, assembly GCF_022747635.1. Classification (NCBI taxonomy): domain Eukaryota; kingdom Metazoa; phylum Arthropoda; class Insecta; order Odonata; family Calopterygidae; genus Hetaerina; species Hetaerina americana. Next base: position 6,276,545 of record NW_027286070.1, read on the forward strand.
CATGACAATGTTGTGTCAGAATTTAGTGGCAAATGATTTATTTAAATAATTAATGTCGGTTGGTTAATTCACAAGGTTGGAAATATTGCTTAGGAAAACTATTAATTCTCTTCCATCAAGGGTACTGGCTGCTAGAACAATTGCAGAGATGTCTTCAAGTAGGGGCATGGCATTAACTAATTAATACCCTACGATTATTGTCCAGGAGGGGTAGTTATTTTTGTTGTGCTCTAATCCTTTGCTGTGTGTTCATATGGGGGAAGCCCGAGTTTCCCCCCCACTCTGCACCATCACGCCCCCTCTTTACAACTCTTCACCCATCCAGTAGTTATCCTCCTGGTCTAAATGGAAAGGGATTGCCCATTGTTTGATGACGACAAAATCACTTTATTCATCAGGAGTAACAATCTGATCTAGCAGTGATTCTCAGCCCTGATTTCCACCTTTCCCATCTAAATATTTGCTCATGCCCAAGTTAATGGTGTAGTCAATGCAAGCTGGTCACTTTTCTAACTTTTTAAAGTGTCTCAAAACCCTGACAAAGGTGTTATCTCCAAAGGGTGGTGCAGTCCATTTTCAAGTGCCTTTGACCTGGGGGAAATGTTGTGAAAGATGAATTACAAATTCATAATATTCAATTTTTAAGATCAGACAATGTCAATGGACTTGCAATAATGTAATGCTGGGATAATATCATGTTCATAGGAATTTTATATTATAGTTGAGGCATTTATTTTAGTTCTTTGTACACTTAAATTTCATTAAGGTTGGTCCTTACTCACCTTGTACTTGTCCAATTCCCTGTGTGTGTGCTTGGAATTATGTTGGTTAAATGTTTAATGGTTTGTTAAATGTTTTGAGACCATCACTTTGATGTGGCAGAAAGACTGCCAAAAAATCAACGGCTGCTTGTCTGATATATTCACGTGAGCCGTCTAGGATCTGTGCTAGGGGTTTAAATGTATATAACTTGGTTGGGGATATATTGAAGTTACTTTGGACCAAGTTACATGCTAAAAGTTTACTTGATCCACCTTGGAGATTTTTGTCTGTACTTGTAAATGTGTACATAGTATGTCCTGTGTTGAGTAGTATGTTTGAATAGTATTTGTTCATACCGATGGCTTGATGCACCATTACATACTCTATGACTCTATATCGATGTAATATGGTTTACAGTTTGCCCCAGGATGCCACATTTCATATTACTCATTAATATGTATCTTGTTGCTGTTTTGGTTAGCATTTAGTGTACTCAGGCCTGCATTGAAAAGTGTTAAATATGATGCATTATGTATGTTTAATGACAATTAGTTAAATGATTTTTTCCCTTTCTGTATTAAGCAGCTGTTGTGCGTATGTATGTGTGTGTATGTTCTTGACTCAGCTGTCTCATGAGCCTCCAAATGGTGTGCCAACACATGGTGTTACATTAGCAGGGCCACAGCGACTCTTTCTCCTCAAATACTAGAACATGGAAGCAATGCTCTCCTCAACCACTCCATGAACAGCCTCAACTCAACCACACCCACATAATGCCTGAACTTATCCGGAGAATAAAGTGCCACCAATCTAAATGAAATCATTGTCGCATTATTTTCAGTACATTGCTGGTAAAGTGAATACTTAATACACAAGCTTCATGCGCATACAAGTGTGATAATTCCAAATGTTAGTGTTGCTGAAGGATTCTCACTAATGAAATGGATTTTTAATGAAGGCAGCATAATTCAGGTTAAAAAAGCCAGTGATGTTATCAATTGGAAAGGTGGTTGTCACATTTTATTGTCCTTAACTAGGCCAAAGTTCTTATAGAACAATATGCTGAGGACAGTAATCAGTACTGATGGCAAGCTAATGCAATTGATTGCTGCAGTAATATTTAATGAAAACAAGATCAAATTTGTATTTTTAAATGATCTAAATCAAGTTCTGATTTTAATATTTATTTGGTAAGAGTGGAGTAGATAATGGAGGAGTTGGGTTCTATGACACAGTTTGAAATAATTGCAGTGCACTCATAGCAGAATCAATGACCCTCTTGTTGATACATTATACCTTTAGAGCCATTGTTCTTAGAGGAATGCTATTCCACAGAAATACATTCTACGTGAAGGTTTGCAAAGGTCATCTAAAGTGGCTCTCCAAACTTGGGTCTCATCTAGGAATCACTGATGTCAGATTCCATTCTCCAGTGTTGCTGTTGAAATTCTAAGTCATATCTCTGATACAGACAGCATTGACTCGATGAATCCACCAAACTCTAAATTTGACTCCTTACTGGCTACATTCGGTACTGGAACACTAAGAACTTACTACCCTGGTGCAGTAGCATGCCGTGGAATGAAAGGGATTGCAGAGCGATTGCTGGCTTCTGTTCCATCACTTCAGCCCCTCCCCCCACATTAAACCAAGCCATCCTATTGACAGCTCTGAAAGAGTTGCGGAAACCATTGGCTGCTAGGTGTTCTAGGTGTTGTGTCTCTTGACAATTGAGAGTGTGCCCCAGGTAGGCAGTCAGTGTCATGAGCAGGAGTGTGCCAATCGCAGAGGGGTGGCAGCTTTTAAGATTTGAGCCACCTACTTCATAGCTGAGTGCATGGGGTAGTTGGCTGCATTAACCAAGGCTCTTTTAGAAATGCAATATCTATTACATTGATGTATAAGCATGACTTTTACATTGCAGAAAAGAGCATCAGGTCTCATTTTCAGTAAGTTTTATGTGAATTCTCAAGCTGAAAAATATTTCAATATAATTCAGCTTCCTTATGGTATGAACAGATGAAATAGTAATGTCATCCATAGCAAAATATCTGATCCTGATTGTTTTATATAAGTATTCTTCCATTGTAAAGGTACAGTTTTACCCTTCTATTGCCTCATGCATATCTTGTGTGTTCCTTATAACCCCAGAATTTTAAAGATCCATGAAAAACTACTGGGAAGATGATTTTAAATGTGGTAATCTTTTCATGAGTGCTTTACTTGCAATTAGCTAGTGTTAAGGTAAGTAGGAAAGGAAATCTATAGGTTGACGATCACTACTCCTGCAGTGTGAAGGTTATTGGTTATAGAAAGGCATTCTTGAGACTTGTTGAAGTGCTTGGCAGATTTCCTGAATCCCCTGTGGGCATTCCTGGCCTTACTTTGAACCTTGGCCATTTCAAGCCTCAAAGAATTCCCTTTCTCTTAGCATGTGTGACCTTGTGGGAATGTTTCTATCTTAATGGTTGATGATAGGTTATAGATACTGGAGGGTAAATAGTAGTGCATACTTGTATCCATTACTGCATATCAGTCATCTTATGAAAGTTCATTTTTGTACAATTATAGGAATCACACCTTATAAATACTTTTGTCGGTTTTTGTCATTAGTTGGAAGTCACATAATTTAGTTGGTCTGGGTATTTTATTAAGGAAATGACTTTTTCATACCTTTGCTTTGTGCTCAAATCGGTGTCATTCGTCATGAAAATCATCATCCCATATTTTAAATGTGAATAAAAGTTGTTGATATGTTACAATTTCACCCACTTTTGGAATTTCATAGAATAGAATTTCTTAGGATATGTGATGCAATAAAATATTCCTATTTCAATCGCACCTCTCAATTTCCATTGAGGTGCTCTAATAGCATTGTGACATTTTGATTTAAGCATGAATTGCCTCATACTGCCTCCAATCAAGTGCCTAATTATTTTCTCTGCATAATCAAAAGTTAACCATATACACTCTGAAGATGCTCGAGAAGATTTTATAGTATTTTTTAATATAGCAAATATTTTTAAGTTTTAAACGCTCTCATTTTAATGAATGCATACAGGGGCAAATGAGTGCAGTACTCAATTCTTGGTGCCATCATTTAAATGTATATTACGTGAGTGAAAACACTGTTAGGCACATTTGCATAGAAATGTGGGCCACTCATAGATTTCACCTTAATTCTTTATAATTATGCTTAGTAGCTTACCAACCTTTTTACTTTCAACCATGGAATATTTCAGGACCATGAACACCACAGGTTAATCAGGGATACCTGTAATATAAGCATTAATAAATTAGTGAAAACATATACAAAGTAACCAACCCAAAGGTTGGTTGATGGTAGAGTTCACCCAATACAAAGCCCAACAACGTGTGTAATTCACACATCAGGGTAGGGAGGCCAGGTCCATACTCTGTGCCAGCTGTGGTTCCCTAGTAAGATCTGGTACCCAAAAAATCACATAGCTTGGGCAAAGCTGTAGGTGCCGAGAGACGCTTGCCCAGAATCAAACCCAGTTCTTCCAGTCAGTAGTCCAATGCTGTACCCCTGGACTACCCTGACCCATAATAAATTAGTAAGGACTTTTTTTCACATACTATAAAATTAATTACAGTAATGGATATTGAATCCAATATTACTACAGATTGTATTACTGGCTGTCGGTGCCAACATTGAAAATAAACTGATCTCTGTTGTGCTTTAGAATAGAGGGAGTCATCATATTACTGCATTTCTGCATCACTAGCAAACATTGCTGTCATGTTTACATATTCATATGTTTTCATAAGTGCAATCATTCTTGATATTTTATACCTATGAAACAGAAACTGGGATTAACTAAAAAGTCTATGTAATTCGAGAATTGACGGTTGTATTAATAATTGATTTATTCTTTGCTAGAGTTGTCATTCATGTGGTCATAAATTTTCTTCCTGAGCGCTTGTGTGGTTGATCATCATGCAAGTAATCCAAAGCTGTATAATTTTAATTGATAAATGTCATGGGGAATTCATTTGAATGCTTTAACATTGTCTTCTTAACCACAGGTTGCACACCTTGCTCAATCAGGCTGTGGATTTGCAGAAGAACCGCTGCCCTTATCACAACACTCACTCAGAAAGTGGTCTGGAGAATGTCTCTCTCCTGGTTGATCACATGTGCACTAGGTGAGGATGGTTCTTTATTCTTATTCTGCAGTTCTACACTTGCAAATCTGGTGTTTATGCTGATTTTTAATTATGATCCCATTTCTTTTATTGCAGGGAGCAATTTCCTTGCGAGACAATACAAATACTTAATGATCATTGTGATGAGGTGTGGTTCTGCCGATTTTCTCCCGATGGAATGAAGTTGGCCACTGGCTCTAAGGACACCACAGTCATTATTTGGGATGTTGATCCTGTGAGTTTCATTTTGGGGAAAACTAACTACTCAGATGTAAAATCCTTCATAATGTTCCATGTAATGAGCAGTGTGCTCACTCATTCATGAGTTACTGTCAGATTGGAACAGAGGGACTTTCATGCCTTCTTTTCAATGTGTTTGCAGTAATTGTTAATTACAAATGCAGAATCATAAACCTAAGCTGCATTATTAGTACTTAAACTGTAATGTTGTTTACACGTGTAAGCCATTGTTACCACTAAGGTATACATCGTGGCCAAAGTCATCCTATAGTGTAAATGAAGGCCTGAGTCAAATTTTTGAGTTCACCCAAGAGAACCGACCTCACTCATTGCAGCCAAGGTCACTTCGTGTTGTGGGTCACACTTTAGCCCCACCCATCATGTGAATGGTCACTTAACTTCATGGTCAGGCATTGACAAAGTTGCGGAGAAAACATGAAATGGAATGAATTTTATGATTATTATTTACCTATCTTCTAATAATTGATGGGTGAAATAACCTAAAACCCCTGGAGGAATATCATCTTTCATTTATTTGAATTCAGGTCCTCCATAATTTCATCCATGATGCCTTTTACAGATTTGATACCATTGTCTTAAGGCCATCCAATGTCAAAAAATCTCTCAAAATCACACAATTGCATCAGTCAAACTGATAATTTGCATTGTTTCAGGCGTGTTATGGTGGAATTCAAACATAATAATGAACAAATAATAACACTCTTCCCCTTGGTAATAATAATGATATATTTATTTGTCCAGCAGACACTATTCAGTGTATAGTATTAAGAATACATGACAGGTGTATGGGACACATCAATGGGATATACATCACATAATTGCTAAATATAAGTATTACATAAATATCACAAAATAAAATAAGTTTTACCTAAATATGCATTTATACTATGATAACACTAGTCTACCAGATATGCAAATAGATTCTTCTTGAATAGTGAGATTCTTGTCTCATTTTTTATATGGTTAGGCAGATCGTTTAACATTTTGTGCCCATTGATTTTGGCCCTTTAGCTACCATAGACAGGTTTGATGTTTTCACCTGTATTTTTTGACATCCTCTGGTATTGTGACTATGATAACTTTTATTCATTGTAAAGTCAATCTTGTTTTTCACGGCATAGGTAACCGCATGATAGATATATATGCAAGAGGTGCAGTTAATATTCCCAAATATTTAAAAAGAGGTCAATCATGTGTGCAATAAGGTTTATTACATATGAGTCTTACCATTTTTTTGTAGACTAAAAATATTTGATTTAATGAGGATGATGTTCCCCAGATTACAATTTCATAAGATGTTACAGAGTAAAGCTAGCCATAATATTACATTTTTAGGACATTAAACTTACAGTGTGTTTTAAAACTGATTTCTGGTAGTAAAATGAATTAATTTTATTAGCTACCTGGAAGATATGTTCATCCCACTTAAGATGTTGGTGGACATGTAACCCAAAACCTTTTAAATTTTCCACCACCATGATATCAGGCATCTTACTCTGGAATTAAAAGTTGTTAGTTACACACTGCCATGGAGAAAACAACATCATTAGTGTATTATCATTGTTAAGGAACATGCCATTACTTTAACACCAGTCATTGTCACCTCATTTATTAGTTGAAGAACACCTGAAGATGGTGTGGTACATTGAAACTGGTTATGTAATAAATCATTATCTAGTGGGAGACAGTTATCATTTGTTCATTATTAGAGTCAAACTAATGTTGGATAGAGATTTTGGTAGGAGACTGGAGATGTGCTATGCTTTTTTGGGATCTTTCAAAAGTTTTCATGTCGACAGAACAAATTCCAGCCCATTGATTTGATTGCTGCATGAAATGAATGTGTGGTAATATATTTTATTGTCACAATGTTTTCGTGAAAATGTATGCCCTATTTACAAAAGAATAGCTAAAAATATAATTCATGACATTAATTGTGAAACTTCCCCTAGCACTGTGAAGCTTCACCACCTATGGCATTTGTATATCACATTCCATAGCCTTATTGAGTTTTTCAGACCAGAAAATGCACATTCCTCTCAAAGTGCCGTGAGGAAAGGCTCAATGGTGAGTGGCGGTGTGAGAGTGTGTCAGTTTAGTTTTAGAATCCTTGTTTCATTAGCAAATGGTGTCTCTGGACACCATTGGCTTAACACATGTAGTTTTACATGATTGCATGGATGCCAGGTCTTTCTGGGAAACTAACGGTGGGGAATACAAGAGGAGGACATGCTCTGCTTTTTGCCACGCCAATGACATTTTGTACCTGGAATCGTTGGGTTGTTGTCCAGGTGATTTGACATGAGCGTTGGTGTTGATGACTCAGAGGGGTGAGGGAATTCTGCCCTCTCAATGGATGGGTTTGGATGAAGGGGAGGGAGGGTCATGTTCTTGAGGATATTAGTGCCCTTGGTGTAGTCACAGGGAAAAGATGATAAAAATGAAGATTTATGGTTTCCATCACAGGAGTCATAGCTGATTAATTTATTTAATTAAATGTTAATTGCTACTTTTAAAGCATGATATTCCCTACTGAATAGCTGTCATAGTATCCCTATTAAAAGATTTGCGCTTTTCCGCAGACTTTATTTTAGAGTACAACATGTTTCTCTGACTTGTGGCATGATCTGATGATAAAGGTGAAACACAATGTATCTTTAAATAAAGTCTATGCTAATGTTGCTTATGAGTTGTCCTATAATCCCCTGAATGACCACAAGGTTTGGCTTGGTTGGTGACTTCAATACTTAAGTGAGGATGAACAAACAAAATGTGGATGAACCATTGTGATAGACAACTTAACTGTATACGTTTTACATCTCCCATAAGAGGCCAGATCCAAGAGATTTCCTCAAGAACTAGGAGTGCCTGGTAGTGACTGATCAAGTAGTTGAATCAAGTCAAGTATTATGAATGTATAGGTGTTTTCTGAAGTTTGAACTCAATCCTAATGCTCTTAACCTTAATACCTCAAAAAACAGGAAACCTTGGTTTGTAAGAACCGCAAGACCTTGGAGGGCCATTCTTACGGGGTTGCTTACCTGAGCTGGAGCCCTGATAGTCGTCATGTGATTGCCTGCGGTCCAGAGGACTGCCCTGAACTCTGGGTCTGGAATGCTGACACGGGTGAAATTCGTGTCAAAGTATCGCAGTCACCAGAGGACTCCCTCACTTCATGCTCGTGGCATCGGGATGGAAAAAAGTTTGTGACCGGTGGTATCCGTGGGCAATTTTACCAATGTGTAAGTCCAGCTACTGCTATGGCCAACTTGTAATTGTATCTATGGTTTGACTTGTGTTTATATAAATATTTAAAAAAATGTTTTGGACATTAAAATAATTGGAACGAAAGATATTAACCCCAAATATTTACTCTATATGGAGACACAAAGTGTTTTGCCTGCCAAGGAGGCTTCTTCATGTCCCCCTATCTAAGATTTGGGTTGTTAGGGGGGATTTAAGGGATAGTAAGTCAGTTGATCATTGGTTGTTATGAAGGTCAGTGATGGGGAAAAGCTGGTTCAGCATTTGTGTATAATTGGTGAATATAATCATAAATTGATGGTTCTGATTTTATTCATGAGATTATATTCCAATTTACCTATATAATTACTTTCGATGAAAAGGGTAACAGTTGTTAATAATTAGTAATTTGGATAGAAAAGTGACAGAAAGGTTCCATATTCATTTTTCATGAGATCCTATTTTATTTGTAATTTATAATTGCTTTCAAATAAATGGTGATGTTGATTTGCATGTCTAATTATTGCAAATAAAGATGAGAAAATTGATCCATAGTCATTGTTAATGAAATTGTTCCATTTTGTGTGTACGTAAATGCTTTTGTCAAAATCTAGTAGGTAACCTTGGGCATGTCACTGCCACCAAGAAAATTGCCTTAGAATCTTTACCTGATTATGGTTAAGAGAAACATACAGCCATAAAGCTTTATAAACAGGAAAGAGAATAATGCTTATTTTATTTATTAGTCAGTGTCGTGAAATAAATCTTTCTTTCATCTGTGTAGTGTTTCTTGATTTATTTGATAAATGAATTGGTAAAATTTTGGAGTTATTACTATTTTTCAACGTGATTTATTGTAATGTGTGTATGTAATATGTAAAAAAATGTAATATAATATGTAAAAAAAATTTAATTATTATTTTTCAATGTGTTACTTACAGGATCTGGAAGGTAATGTCCTGGATTCCTGGGAAGGGGTTAGAGTCAACTGCCTCTGGTGTCGTTCAGATGGGAAAACAGTCCTCGCAGCTGATACCCATCACAGAGTGAGGGCTTATAATTTTGATGACCTCACGGACTTCAACATGTAAGAATTTTAATTATCACCTTAGTGACTCTTTCATCTGCATGCCTGAGGAAACTTTTTTGAGAAGTTCAAGTGTTCTATCTCGGCTCTTTTAATTAATTAACATTTTTGGGTCACTCATGATGCAATGAAAACCTTTCATTTAATTTATAAGTTACTCAAAACAGTGTTTGTGAAAGTGAAGCTGCCCTTTGCAGCCTGGGAAATCACCCATGAAACCATTCCTCCTTTTCCCAAATGGGAAAGAGGAGATTCTTGCTGTCTCGGCAAATGCCCTGGACACACAAGAAAGCACCTCAATTTAGTACTCATCTCTTTTCTCTCTGTGCAGACTCCAAGAGGATCACCCAGTCATGGCATTTTCCGTTGACCGCATGGACCGGCTGGCACTGCTGAATGTGGCCACACAGGGTGTGCACCTGTGGGATCTCCTGGACCGCTGCCTTGTCCGGAAATTCCAGGGTGTCACTCAGGGCCACTTTACTATCCACAGCTGCTTTGGTGGAGTGAATCAGGACTTTGTGGCGAGTGGCAGTGAAGGTTAGCCCATCCAAAGAGTTTCTTTATCAATTTCTCAAGGATTCCCCTGTGATTGGAGGTGCAAGTACTTAAAACTCGCACCACCTTGTACTTCTTTGAATGTAGGGACACTTGAATGCAGCACTTAAAGGTAGAGCTCATTCATGCACCAGGCTAGCTTTTCCAGGGTAGTGAAGCACCAGATTTGCGAAAAGGGAAAATTAATGCAATTTGGGGGTTTCTCAATTCTTTTGTTGGATAGTGAATGTTGCATCAAAAAGAATTATTTTTCTGAACTCAGATTTTATATAAAATGGCATAGCCTGGTAGAATCTTATTTTTATTAAATTTTTCAGTAATTATTTTCATCTCTTTATATGTGTAGTATTCCATGTTTATATTGCTATTTTCAAATTAATGCAACCAATGAATTGTTTATGAAGGTATGTTATAACCTCCTTTTAGACTCCCAAACTCTCTCCTGCGAATAGTGGTGTAATTACTTGCCTGTGATGCATCATTTTTCCCATGTGTGTCTGCAAGGAATGAGTTTTAAATAATAAACCAATCCTTTCCTAACCCCATTTTATGCGACATCTACCCCCCCCCCCCTCCCCACTTCCCTACCCTCAAGCCTCCCCTCCCCTACGGATACCACTCATAAAAGTTTGCCTCCCATGCAAAAAAGAGGCAATTGGCTTTGTAAATACAAGGAAATCATTCTGCTGACTTGGTATGAATTATATCAATAAACTAGACACTTCCACCTCATATTAGCTTTCTACATACTGCCGTCATACCCATCTGTACTCTACCTCTTCACTTTCCTCTATTTCCCCATCATTATTGACAACAACATTCACTGGAATTTTAACTGAAATCTTACAATATTTTTATACTAGTATTGTGCTATATTTTACGAAAATGGTTACAATATTGGGGTATAAAATGAAGAATTAAAGAAGTGCTTAGCTTTTTTTTTGCAATATTTGATAAGATTTCATTGCTTCTTCAATTTTATGTTTTCATGTTCTGTGTACTGTGGTATTGCATAAAATATACCTCCGAGCACAGCCCTGAAGAAATTGGATTACCAGAACACATTAACCTTCAATCTTATTTTATTTCTTTTGAGGTGCAAACATTGACTCGACTCAGTCTTTTTTTATTACCTGTTCACAATTTGATTGATTCATGTGGGCTCTTGTGTTTCTTTGGCTGGAGACTTTCAACATTTGAATCAGTAGTCCACCAATCATTCTTTATGTTTATAAGGCATGTAAATTTCATTCTAAAAGTATGCCAGAAACAATGGGCACAATAGATGAAATTGCAAACTGCCTGCAAAAGTATGGAGGATTTCACAAGTTGTTCTAGAGTATGACTCCAAATTATTTACGGAATTATTTAGTATAATGTATGCCAAAAGGCATGTGAAACCATTGCCTTAGCCTCATAGCTACGAAAAAAGTGAAAACACTATTTTTGGTTTTGAAAATGAAATGGCAAGATTATACTTTTATTTCTGCTGCTTTATTTGGTTTCTTCCAAAATGTTATGTATTTTAAAGGACAATGTGAAGTTTTTTCATTAACCTCATTCTTATCAATTTTCTAGATCAATGATGATTTATTAGTAATGGTAATCCTTGAAAATAATTAAGATTTATTTCGGTTAATGTGGTTCCCTTAAATGTTGCAGATAACAAAGTGTATGTCTGGCATATAAAACGTGAGTTACCAATTGCAACACTCACTGGACACACCAGAACAGTCAACTGTGTGGCATGGAATCCAGTTTTCCACCAAATGCTTGCATCAGTCTCTGATGACTGCTCCATCCGAATATGGGGGCCAGCTGAGAAATTCCGGAAAACTAAAGGTATGTTTGTTGTCTTGATTGTGTGAAAATAAAGAAAATATTGATGATATTGCCACTCGGAAAATGCTGTCTGGAAATATCTATGCATGGCCTCCAAGGAGATGTTCTCACACCCTCCTGTTACTTCCTCGCTTATACTAGCTTCGGTGGCTGGAAGGCCATATGAGACTTTGCCTGGCCTCCTTTCCATACATGCACAGTGGAAGTTCAATGCAATGAGAGCTCATGAGCTTAGCAAATGAAATTACTTGCTTAATCAGGTTTGCATTTTTATCAATGCTGTTTTAATACTCACATATCAGTTTATTCTTATGACTTACAGGAAAAATAATAGGCATTCGTCGCCATATTTTAATGTTGTGTGAGGTAGATTCAAAGTGTAAGGGCCATTTGGTCATAAAAGATTTATTCGTATGAAAAGGTTTTTATTGACAGTTAAGTTTCCTACAAGCCTCCTTTACTCTTATACATCACCATTCACTTCAAAGTGCTTTTCGTAACTGCCCCAGCTTCTTTAATCCCTCAGCATAGAAGTTTTCGGCCTGGGAATTGAGCCAGTTAACAACAGTAGTCTTGAGTTCCTCATTGTCTTCAAACCATTGTCCACAAAGCCACTGTTACATGAGTGCAGGAAGAGGAAATAGTTGCTAGGTGCAAGTTCATGTCATCTCTAATATTGGTCCAAAAACACTCTTCCACTGGACATTCTTTGCTCTTCTTGTTGGTCGGTTAGCATTTTCGGCACTCATCTAACACAGAATTTGTGACATCAGAGCTTTAGACTCTTTGAAACTTTGTGTCATCCGAGAATTTAGCATACAAACCATGCTTTTTTTTGTTATCCAATTTAGGAAATTCCGGAACATGTGTGCCATCAATCTGGTGGGATGTATTTCACTCTAAATAATAGTGAACATTCTGCTGATATAGCTGGTATAAAACACATTTTCCGGCTGATCATATCTGGAGTTTGAGAGTTAGAGACTGTTGAGTCACCCATCCTATCAAACAACTACTGTGGATGACATGTATAGGCCTCACCATTACTAATTTATGGTTCATGTAAATTATTAGGCGATAAACTGTGCCTTGGGTATTACCCATAATATTCTCATTATATACCTTACTCATTATATCAGGTTTCCAGGGTACCCCTTGTATACCTGTATGTATCTATAAATTCATATACATCATTTGCACCCATGTGAAATGCACTCCCTGTTTCTGAACATGAAAGTAATGGAAATCTAACATACTTGAGAATGGATAGTTTCAATGAAAGGAATCATTTAAGTAAGCATGTGTAATCACTATTGTAGAAATTTCTGGGAAAACTGTTACATCCTCAATCAGAGTAATATCTAAAATGGCATTTGGTAAATGAAATCATTGTTAAAGTCCTGCCCATTTAGAATTATTCTATTTGCTTTGGTCATAATTAATGGTAGATAAATTTATATGCATTTTAGAAATAAAATAATTTAGATTTCGTGGAGGAGAATGCATTGATTTATATGATGAGAATCTTGCATTCAGTTACACATGTTCCATGATGATTCCTTGTGCATCCCTTTTTTGTCCATTTCACTGTCTTTACAATCTTCAGAGCCAAAAGGTTTTTAATTTGTTTTTTCGACTATTTTGTCTCTGCGGTGCAGTAGTGTATTCATGTTTTGTCCACAGTTCAGTTATGTATCAATGCAGAAACTAATCAAGATTGCAAGAAAAAAGTGTCAAACCAGGTTCTGAATCGGCCTCACGATTGCATTCATTCTCCACTGAGAGCAAATGCAGAACCCATCTTGCTAAGACTTGTTGATGCTCAAGGGATGTACTTTGAAGAATTTTGAGGCATTGTAGCATTATCTGAAATAGATTTATTTTTATGAAACTGTTCCTGATAATTTTCATACAAACCATGTATTCTCCATTGAGAAAAAACCCGGCACCCATTTCACTGAGATTATTTTCACACCCAATTTTTTGTGAAAAATTGAAAACACCTTACCTTATTTTATGCATGTGGCCTCGACTATTTTACAAACTTAGATTCATCCATCTCTCAAAACCATATCATGTATTCTGACAGTCATTTTGGAGGAAGTCACTTCCTCTGGATTTTAAGAACGATGCTCGTCATTAGTGGATGTATGTTCACATTTAAGCTCATTTTACCAATTGTAAATAGTTGCTAATACAGGAGCAGGTGTGCCATGAACTTCATTTAACCCGGCTTTGATCTCTTTTAATGGTGTTAACCCTCATAAATAGGCACAAAACTCATTTTTTTCCATTTTTCTTAATGAAGTAAAGTTTGTTGTTTCAGTTGACCATGAAAATGAAACCACATGGTGAATATAGCTGAAACTTTAATAAATTGTAGTGAGAGATGAGGCAAACTGTAAGCAAATCCTTTCCGATACTACCTGCTCCATCTCTTGGATTTTCTGAGGAACTATTGAACAACCCACATACATTGATCATGCCTGAAAAGTTAAATCCCTCAAGGTTAAAATCATGTATGAGTAAGGTTCTGAATCCACCCCATCTTTAAGCACCCTCAACTCCCTGAGTCTTGGTTTTGAATTACATCAAAGGTGCATATTGTTGACATTCTTTCACCTTAATGACCTATATTTAATACTCCCTCCCAATTATTCCTTTTCAGAAACTCTTTTTCCTTGATCTCTTGTTTGCCAAAGCAGTATAACAATGAGGTTTGACGGAGGAATTTGGCATTATCTCTCAATTGAAACATTGAATCTTGTTTCAGGGTCTTCTGGGGATGCATCATCGCCATCATCATCCAACGGGAGTGTTTGGCAAGACATGATTTCGTAGCTGATTGTTGAGTTGTTGAAAGTCACCAAGTGTCTCCTACAAAAACAGTTGGGTTACTCCTCCGAGTGGTAATTGTCCTGTCGAGTTAAGTGCTATAGTTGGGTTTTAGGCAAGTAAAAGTGAATAAGCTGTAATGCACGATGGTAAGGAATGGTTTCACTTTCATTAATAGAAGCACCTAAGGCTTTGAAGTTGTTTGGTATATATATATATATATCTCCAGTAAAAGTTTGTAATTAAGCCAGTGCAATATTGAGTGAGAAACATCTTTGAAAACTTTATGAGTGTGGAAAAAGTATCAAGACTGATTTATATGGCCTTCATCCATAATTTGAGGAATAAGGAATATCTACGTAAAGAGGTTCACTAAATAATTCAAGCAGCCAGCTTGTGTGATGGGTGCCAGTGCGATTTTCAACTGAGATTGGAATATGTACTAATATGGGAACACAGCAATCTTGAAACCTGTTTTAGTTATAGTTTCTTTTTTTTGGAACTTTTTGTTTGTGACTGTTGTCAGAGCTATATACATACATATATACACACGCAAATATATGTATATGTATGTATGTGCATGTGTGTGTATATATATGTATATATATATACATGTATGTGTGTGTGTGTGTCCATATATATGTATATATATGCACACATGCATATATATAAATATATAATTTTTTAAAGTCTGGATTTTCTCAGTCATACCCAAAGAATGAAATTCGGTCAAACCAAGGGAGGGGTTCAAATCCTTGGTGACCTCTGCAATTGTGGAATTCTATGTTCAACTGTGATTGCTAACATAATACTGTTACTAAATATTGACGTGGAAATCCTTAATAGCCCCAAGATTTGATTTCACATGTAAAAGCATTTTCAATCCGGTCATGCACTCTGATGGGAATTTTTACTCTCCAGGTAGGAGGCATTGCCTCTGATGACATGAGGCTTAGTTTTCTCTTAAAGTAATGCAAGTCCTATGATGCTGATCATCAGTAACCATCTTGAAGAGCCAGTGGCGACTGTAAGCCTATTTTCTGAACACATTTGATGGATTCTCAGGTAGCAAAATGTTTGATCAAACACATCCTATCACTGTAAAAGTAGAGATACTTATGATTTTTAAGGTTGTCAGTCTTCTGTTGATGGTAAATGCCATTCTGATGGTGTGTACCTTTTAAACACTCCTCTCCATTGCTTGCTGGTATTATCTGGCATTTGCTTTGTTTCCTTCGTGAAGTGCGTGTTATGCAATAAATGTGTGACAGAGTGAGATGCAGGGGAAATTTTGTACAGTCATGTGTGTATATTTTTAATTCTCTTGTTAATTTATAATTTCTTCAGATGTCTGTGAAATTTTAAGATTTGGAATTAAGTTACTGTAAAGTTATGAGATTTACTTCCTTATATGAAATAAACTTGGAAGTAAAAGTTTACAAGAATATCGTTGTGTTGAAGTGAATCTTTCATGAAAAGTGCTACTTGGATCATTCTTTGATTGAAGTGGAACTCGTGCAAATGAACTCATTTTGCAATATTTGCAAGTACGATATGTGAAGTTTTAAATCCCGAAGATAAATACCAAAGCAGTGTACCAGGTGATTGAAACTGTGGATTAGCACATGTTTTGGTGAAACCAATTTTTTGGCCTATAGAAAAAAATGAATGGTTCCTTTTTAACCATGTGGGCCATGCCTTGACTTTTGAATGCACAAAACTAACAATGTCTCTTTCTCTCTGTGTCGAACAGATATGTTCTGGAAGATATCTGTCATAGGCCAATGAACTCAGATTCATGTATCAATCAGCTTTTAACATATAACAAAGATCATTCTCACAAATACTATATTGAGGCAAGTTTGAACATGTAACATAACATAGCTATCTGTAGGATGTTACTTTTGTACTGTGGTTTTTTATTATTTTTTATTGAGTGAAACTTTGTCACTATAATATAATAAAAATTTTCTTTCTTTTAAAATTTTATTATGGATAGTTGAATAGCCTGAAAAATATAAAAACTCTTCTTAGAAGGGTAAAATTATAAGTAATAATTTGTCGATACAATTGGCTGTGAAGGAAGAGACAATATTACCTATGATGCATCTTGCCCTTTTATTGAGATTTTGATGACTTGATTTTAGCATCGAGTTTGCTTGAGATGATTAAATTATGCTCAAATGAAATAGATTAATTTATTAATTAATTTGTAAGAATACCTTAGGTTTTCTAAGAGAATTTAGATAGTAACCTCAATTCTCGATGCACATCCAAGCTAAACCTAAAGCTGAAACACCTTCCTCACCAATTCTCAGGCATTGTGACCGCAACTGTGTTGATGCCAAGACGCTAACCAGCACAAGCAAAATGTTTTCATGTATTGTAATTGGTAGAGCATACTTGTTCAAAAGGAAGAGGTGGATTTCATCCCACTTGGGAGCTTTCTCATCATGACATGCAAAATCCACAATGTAACCATGTAATATTGCATGCATGTGATTCTATATCCACCAAATGGTTAGGATTTCAACAATCTCAGGGTTGTGTTTTCAGGGGTTATTTCCTTGCACTACTCTAGGTACTATAACCACTTGCAATTGGTTGAGGTAAGAGTTAATATGTTCAATTTTATTTCAGCTACAAAAGCTGTATA
Organism: Hetaerina americana; assembly: GCF_022747635.1. NCBI lineage: Eukaryota > Metazoa > Arthropoda > Insecta > Odonata > Calopterygidae > Hetaerina > Hetaerina americana. Next base: position 6,293,959 of record NW_027286070.1, read on the forward strand.
TTTATAAGGAATGTATGTCGTAAGAGAATTTATTTTGAAAAAATCAAGTCAATTGAGGTAAAATATAAACTTAAAAAGGAGAGATAACCTTAGTTTTACACCAGCAAAGTCCACCCCTGCCACACACCCTGGCGGTGGCTTGCAGGGTATAAATAAATACATAAATAAAAAAAAGTCCACATTTCAAGCACAAATGATTGCTGCTGCTACCATTCCTTTGTGATTGAACTCTATGGTGATACAATTCAATGTCAAATTGAATCAATAAAGACATGTGTATGGTGGCAAGGAAGAATGAATATTTCACTTTTTGTGCCCCAGAAAAAGATTCAATTCGGTAAAATGTTACATCAATGAAATGTAAATTGGGGCTTCTGAAATTCAGGATCTATGCTATGTAATAGAAAGAAGATGGGCCGAAATAATTGGAGATTATATCTGCATGTGTTAAAATAAAATCCTGGAAAAGGAGGCCATACTATTAACAAGTGCAAAGTGTACAAAGAGGAGAAATTTTATATCGCTATAAAATAATAAAATATATTTAACAAAAAAAATACAAAATTTAGGTTCAAATCCTCTCACTCTGGTTTGCGACCCTTGTTGAGTTGCATGCACAATTGAACATTTTGGGTTAATGGTTACTTCACTCCTGTGGCAGAAGCCTGTCAATTGTGCTAAAAAGCTATGCAAAAGGAAAGGAACACACTGCAGACACATGCACTCTCCCAATTTATTTGGTGACCCTCATGGGTCTCGCACTTATATGCTATAATGGTAAGAGTCCATGTCTGAAAGACACCTGGAGGTGAGTCAGGCAGGTGCATCTCAGAGATGGGAAAACGGAGGTGTCCGTAGCTGAACAGAGAAAAAATCCCACTGCTAACACCAGCCTGCACATGTGTGTTTTGGTCAAAGATGGTGTAAGAAAGATAAGTATGACATGCCTACATTAGGTAATGCTTTGCCTTTTATGTGAACCAGTCTATTAATTTGGGTACACTTCTCTTTGACCCTTATTTTCCTTCATTTAAACATGCCCTTGTCATGACAAGGATGTGGAGACATATAGTATGCAGGTTGAAAGTACGCCTAACAACAAATCATATTCTTTCATGAATCTAACAAAGCATAAGAAATTACAAATAGTTATAATGCAGGTAACTAAAGGATTGTAACAACTTTGAGAACACTTCTGCCAGCTTGGGGTGGGTTTGCATTTGGCATGGCATATTTCTTGGAATCAGTGCATCCTAAATTCATCTTATCACTCAAATCTCTCATTTAGAGCACTAAATTTTCTTCTCCTTTGCCATTCTACGAGGGTCATCCGGAAAGTAGTACCCGTTCGTGAAATAAAGACACAAAAGTAAATATTAACAAACATAAAAAATTTTATTTGAAAGAGGATACTTTAAACTACTTCTCAACATAATCTCCAAGCAAATTAAGGCATTTGTCATAACGTGTGACAAGTTTCTGTATTCCTGCTGCATAGTCCTTCGCCGCCAGCTCATTGAGATACGCGAGGGACCCATCTTGCACAAATTTTTGCATAATGCAGATGGTGTTTAACAATTTCATGAACAATTGTTCGAGAAACATTGGGAAAATGCTCACAGATGTCATCAATTGTGACGCGCCGATCGTTCCTCACGAATTCGTCAACTGAGCTCACCAGTTGGTCTGTAATGACAGACGGTCTCCCCGAACGCTCATCGTCGTGTGTGTTCCCCCTCCCCATGTTGAAGTTGCGACACCACCGCCGAACAGACGACTCGTCCATTACATTGTCTCCATACACCTCCTTTAATTGGCGATGAATATCACATGGGCGAACGTTTCTTGCATTGAGGAATTTAATCACTGCCCTCACTTCACAACTGGCGGCGTTCTCAATTTTTTTAAACATTGTAAACAATCACAGAAACAACACAGGCAATGCTAGCGTCACGCAACTTGGCTCAGAGAAGGCAGACAAGCCACTGAAGCTATCTGACCTCGTCCAGCGGCTACTCGCGTCGTCAGCACTTCATGCGGCACGAACGGGTACTACTTTCCGGATGACCCTCGTATATCATTTATTTAATTTCTCTGCTGCTTCAACATTATCAAAGCTATGAACACCTACATCCAAAATATACATTTACTTTGGTTTCTATTCTTGCCTAAGCACTCTGTTAGCTAATCACTTTTGTTCCAGGACTCTTCCCAACATGATTCCTATGTGTGCATTTCATTTTATAATCAAATAATGTCAAATGTGAAACTTCAAATTTCCCTTAGGGTACTACATTTTGCATAAAACAATTATATGGGTTAAAAGTGAAGAGACTAGCAGTTGGTGGCACATTTGTCCTCCAATGCCATCATGTCAATGGGTGAATTATCTCCTAGGATACAGAGAAAGCTTTCATGAAATATTTTATGAAAGTTCTTTCTCATGGGCCTTGTCCATACAAACATGAAACAAACTCTGAAATGCTTCGCATGGCCTTTCTTGATTAAAAATAGGCAAATTTGTGTGAATTGGGGATTAAGAAAATTTTACTGTATATTTCATTATAAATTAAGTAAGTTAGGCTTATTAAAAACCACTGTATTTTTCACTCATCATTCCCTTATTTCTCTAGTAAAGGCAGGTTTTGGATGTTCCTTCTTCAGTGCTTCATACTTCCTCCATGCTATCTAAGAAGCCTTTATCCGCCCCTCTTATCCTGCATCCTGCCTTCTCTATCACATCATCGATATCCACCCCACCCTCATATTTTGCCTTGATCTCACATAGAAAATTCCTCTCTTCACCCAATACATTTGAAACTATGGTGTTAATGTATCATACCTCTCCCTACAATGTATTTTCCTAATTCTTCTGCAAACCCATACCTCAAAGGCTACTAATTCAAGTCCCTTTTGCCTCAAAGATTATTTGGCTTCCGACTCTTATACTACCACACTTCATATTAAACTCTCTATGTCTTCTAAATATAAAATGAATGTACCTACGTTCTTGAAGCAATGAAAACAGGATAGCCGAGACGGTAAACGTGATTGGCACAAGATTCTTCTCTGAAGATGCCTGCTTGGCAGGCGAAACACCTGGTGTCAGGTTTCCTCTAGGCACTTACCTGTCCCCGACTGTTTCATAAAAATAAATCTATTTCTACTTCCTTATTTTTTGTTGGTGTGTGTGATTGACGGGTCCCTGACATAGGAGGACGCCTTGCAAACCCTTGGGGAGTGAGTGTGTGCGATTCACAAAGGTCTGATACACCCGAGTGATAGCGTGTTTACGTACATCCAATCTGTTTCATTTGTTACTTCTGTATGATTGATGGGTCCCTGGCTTAGGAGGAATCCTGGTAAACCCTGAACAAGTAAGTACGTGTGAATCACAAAGGTCACTGTAAACACACCTGAGTGAATGAGCAAAAGTGTGCATACATGTTTTATTATTTTGTATTCATCTGTGTGATTGGCGGGTCACTGACATAGGAGGGATCTTTGTAAACCCTGAGTGTGTGAGTAAATGCAATTCACAAAGGTAAGAAAAGGTATTTTAAAAATTTCAAGTGAACTATCGCTAACTTTAATGCCTCTCTGGCTTTTATCTTTTGGAAGTTGGCTTAAATGAAGAACATTTTCCTCTGAAGTTTTATAGCTTCAGAGGCCATAAGATGGAAGCGCAAGGCCACAATAGGCCAATGAGGACAGAGAAGTTGTTGTTTGTTGGCAGAGTATACTATGAGGTAAAAGATATGTTTTGATCGCCCTCACATTTATTTATGATAAAAAATGCATGGGCAAATCCCTTCCCGGAAGGTTCAAAGTTTAAGAGCAGCCAGTCAAAATAGAAGGTTCAGAAAAGTTGCACTCCATTTGATATGCAGTTGCTGTCAGATTAAGTGCAATGCATCCTCATTAAATTTGTTTAACTGGAACTGAGCATTAAACTAGCAACTCAATAGCACTTAGACCTTTGATACGAGACAAAAAAATTAATCCATTCCCCTTTCTCCTAAAATCTGCATTGTTCACTATTCACTGCTTAAAATCTGCAGGGTTCAACCCGAGTTCCCACTAAAACCACAGTCATAGTTTGATAAGTGAGGGTAGAGCTCACGTAATAATAAGCCCAAGGTGTATGAAATTCATGCATTAGCAAGGTAATAAGATTCCCTTGCGACATCACCTATGGTTTCCAAGGCAAATCTGGTACCTGAAAAATCACTTAGTTTGGCTGCTGTTGAGGGTGTCCAGAGGCATCACCTAGGCTAATGGATATTTCCTGCTGCTCACCATATACTAATATCTTTCTCAAATAGTCCCATCTGTCTGCACATAAACAACATGAAATGGGGTAACACACACTATGGAGTTCAACATATATGTAAGTTAACTAACACTCCCGATATAACAATAGTGAGACTAGCAGCAGCTGCTGTACGACTGAGTGAAGAATGATTTTCGAAAATCAACTCCCATTATCGGTCAATCAAAAGTACATTCTAGTTTTACAAAACTGTAATTTCCGATCTTTCCCCATATGCTATATTAAGAGTTTGAGTGAACACATACTATATCTAATACTTTTTCATCACGACATTTGATATTTTGAGTGTTCACATACTAATACTTTTTCTATTCAGTTATTCTACTTAACTGGATAGTCGTGGGCTAGCTCTCCGTGGGCCAAGTTCAGTTAAGTAATTATTCTGCCAGCGACATCTAAGAAAACTCCTTTGTGATCCTAAATAGGGTCAAAGCTTATGGGTTAGCAATCAGTGTTCTTTAAGTTCACTTTTTATGTTGTCTGCTACCACCCTTTCAACGGCATTTATTTTGGTAACGCTCTTTTATCATGTTCTCCTTAATCAATATACTTCCTCTATTCTCGCTAGCCTCCCCTACTTAAACCGTTTTCATCCCATTAAATACTATTCTCCTTCAGTTTCAAAATTAAATTTCACTCACAATTAATCCATAAGCATCCATTTGGTTTCTTTCCATTTCTCTTTTTATTCTCCAAATCACCCTTAGTTCTCACATTCATGGGATAGATGAATTCGCAAATGATTATTTGCTTGTAATAGCTTTCGTGTTAGTACCAGGAACTGCCTGGATCGACATCCACCGGGAGTTCCAAAAGCGATAAGTTTTATTTCCAGGACTTTTGTCACAAGATTTTCCATACCTGGTAACGTTTCATCCCATTGAATATGCAGAGGATCTTTGCCATGGCTTCCTGCTGCCTTCAGTACCATATCCTATTGACCAATGCCCGGGTCTTCCACCCTCAGAATTGGATTTCTTCTATTGAGGACAAAAAGTCTCTTACTCATCACGAAAAATAATAAATCTTATCATTAAAGTCTCTGATTTCCAATGAGTGAATCTTAAAATCAAAAGGAAAGTATAAAGATTTGCTTCTCACTTTTTTCTAAGGATTTAATTTTAGGCATAAGACGGTAGAAAATTAATTTATGAGGACTGAAATACTTCGCACCAAAATAAGATTTGCGGATATGGTAAATTCATAAAATTAGCCCATTTTTCCTCAATAATTCTTAATGTTATTCACTTACAGGGTGTTGTCATGCATACGTAACCAGTTGGGACACTTGTCTTCAACCCTATCCCTTTACATGAGCGGTAATAAAGGTTGGTAACCTGCTAAATTAATGACTATTCCTTGTATATATGAAGTTCATAATTTCAGGGGATCCACCGAAATATATGAACATCCCCTTTTCTGTTGCAGTAGATACAGGCAAATTTAAGTGGACAACCTGAAGTATTTGTATATAATTTAATTTCGCCGTAAATTATGAGGATGGATTAATAACATTTAATCGCCAAGGCGTTGATATGATATACCCTTCACGGAATTTTTCTTCCATAACTTTAGACAAAGGAACGCGTACTTGATTTGCTAGAACGTGAATTTAGGGAAAACTCTCGAATTAATTTTAGGGCACAGTCTCGAATTAAATGGGCACCAATGAAAAACAGAATCAATAACTCATAGGTACCAAATGAGTATTGATTATCATTAATATATGTATTGAATACACGGCTTTCGGTCAAGCACTGCTATTTAACTTCCTTGGTTACTGTTGCCACAGTCCCGAGGATCCATTAATAAAGCGATTGTAACAAGCAAGAAGTAAAAGGTATATGCATTCTATATTTCTTTGATGTAAAAAAACAGACACCATAGCAAGACCGGTTTTTTGGAGTGTTTTCTTCTACGGTTACTCACCACCTACGTAAAGTACCATATAATTTTACCACTTTCAAAAGTGACGTTCTACAGCATTATGACGTATTTACTGCTGGCAGGAAGGCGGAGTGTGCCCAAGGACAAATGACTACACCACTGCGTGTAAGGGTGTGTGTCGCATAGGTACTGCAAATTAAATCTTTTATTGGTTGTGAGTCATCGTAGATTTTCTACAGGGCCATTTTACTCTGGTAAATCTCTTTTGTTTTCCAGAATGTATTGTCGGTATAGCTATGATACGTAAAACTCCGAAACCTGCTTATCGTAGATATATTCGAACAGGTGCAGCTATTCTTTTCGTTGCAGAAGCTGTTGCCTTTGCTGGTACCTATTTCTGTTGGTATCGCATGAACACATCTCGAGGTTAGTTTGAATTATCTTATATATCTTTGGTTGCATAGATATTAGTTTATTTAATATTCATAAAATGGGTCTGAATTCTCCAGAGCTTATATTATTATTTTTTTTAGATTATAGGTTATTCATTCACAATAATTACCCTTGGGCTTTGGAAGGTTTGTATTTTATTAGTCAATGAATGATGATATTACTTAATTGATTGTAAATGTGGTATATATATACGGTAAAGTGAATTTTTTACATTCTGCTCTAGGTTATTACCGTTTTGGAAGCTTATTAGGAGGAGAGAGTACAAAAGAAAAAGATATTCTTATTTGGTCCAAGGAAGGAAAGCTCGATGATAATTGAGCCGAATTTTGTGGCTGCTTAATGTTATGGCTGCAGCGCGATCGGCTGTGTACATTTGTGGATTTGGAGCATTAGGCTACTGCTTAATGAAAATTCTTACACCCAATGAAAACGAGTTGAGCAAAGTAAGATTCTATCCATGTTTTTGCCCCACAGTCACCAATAACGAAATGAGCAACTTTTGACATGCGAAATGATGTAGTGAGTGGCGAAGTGGTTGTGATCCTGTCGGTCGTCAATATTAGCGTCCGAGACATCCCACGACAGGATTTAATTTAGTTTTTTTACTTTCAATGCATATATTCCCTTGTAATTTCAGTGAGATGGGTATTTGAGCTTGTCACTGTGAACACAATTTTACATCTGCCGGAGTATGGTAGAAAAGATCAATGTGAAATCCATGATCACTACTTTTCATTGATTATCTCTTAAAATTCTTTATAGTAAGCAAATTAGAAAAACACACTTTACCCATGAATTTGTAGCAAATGGTAAAAGAATATATATTGATTTTTTACCAATGGATTGAAACTTTGCTTTTTGCAGTTACCCAGAATTGAGATAATGGACCATCCCTAAGCTCTACTTCACAGATAGAATCACTTTTGAAGTCTAATAACTCATCCTTTTCTTTCGCTGATGTATTGAATTTATATGGTCTAATGAAGATACAAAATGAACTTCAAACCCAATCTCATTCCTTTATCTAGGCCAATTCAGAGTAATGACGTAGCTTTCCCTCTAGAATATATAGGTGTTGATTTTCAAGTTCTAGTAGTTCTTTTAGGATGCAAAGGAAAACATTCCCTGAAAATTTCAAGGGAACTATAAGTCATGGTATTGGTCCAAAGTTCAAATTTGCTTTTGAATCACTTAATTTTGTCTGTGCAAGTTAATATGTATTACCATGCTGCCTCACATATTTAGTTCATTTATGTGTGTGCATATCATAGCTGAGTTAGTCATTTTTAGGAACCAGATATTGTCTTCCAACTTAGCAATATAGTTAGACTTACCCAAATATATATTTTTAATTCTTCTTTTAAGGTCATGGACTCTGGACAGATCTCTCCCTCATAACCAACTCAGTATGGAAAGATAAAGATTGATGGTCCAATTCTATTTCATCTCCTAAAATTTAAAAAGGGACCAATTGAAGTGGCCTATATTTGACCACATTGCCATTTTTATATTGTAGAAAATCCAGAAACAATTTTATCAACTTTTCCCATGATCAAGGATAGAGAATTCCCCTTGCAAAGATTAGCAAATAATTGGGATTCATTTTGATGTATGTGCCATTGTGGAAGCGTATGAATAATATAAGTATGTATATATTTGGAATGTATGATTTGGAAAAAAATGGTCTAATGAATAGAAAAAATTAAGGTACATTTTTAATAATAGGATGAGTGGTTGCTCCACCGAAGCTGATTGATTGGGTCACTCCCAATTGAGGCAGAGGAATAATCATGCTTACACTAGAATAAATATTATGCTTCGAGGATAACACTTATCATTATAGTTATAAGTAATGTCAGTTATGATTAATATTGCACATCATTTCAGAACTTTTGTTTTCTAGGTCATTTTTTCACTGGGGTGGGTGCTGAAGAAATTGGTAGAGAGGAAAATTGTTGGGAAAGTAAGGTAGATGTAGGAGAAGTGTAGGAATTTTGTTTGAACTTACATGGGATAGAAAGCATCCAAAGCTGAATGATAAGTTATTGTAGCATGGGGGTTAAGAGTTTGTGTAATGGTAATGTTAATAAGAGTGTATGAGTACAGTGATGTGCATTGCCAGGGTCTATGAAAAACTAACCCTAAACTGGTAAACTACTCCAAATAATAATATCTATGTCTCCTCTTCATGTACTATCATCCAAAGGCATTGAATTATTAGTTTTCTAGTCCACTGTATGATATGTTTGCAACAGTAAATTCTGACATCTTTCTGTGTTACTTTATTTATCAGATAGAGTATTTGCTTACCAACAATTCATGTATGCATATTTTAATTGTTTCATTTAACATTTGAAATGGCACTTAATTCCGAAAATTTATAGATTGGTTTGAATGATTTTTGTTTTTTAATTATTAAAAATTTGTTGTCATCTGCTAATAATAAGTATTACTGTACCATGTATTCAAATTGTGAATTTTCGTTTTTTCATTCCAGAAACTCCTTGAGGGTAGAAATGAACCCCAAAGTGATTTGTTGAAAAAACGTCAGACATTCGTTGACGTTTTGAAGTCAGCAGCTAACGATAAAGATCCTATCTACCGGCAGACAAAAGAAGAAATTGAAAAGGCTCTGAAAAAGTAGAGTAACTATTTGAGTGATAGTATAGTCATTATTTACATTTCATTAAAGTGTCTTAAGAAACTGAGAAGATGATGGACAAGTCTAATACTCACTTGCTGGAACAAATGACGGAGAGGATGAAGCAGAGGGAGAGTGAGCGGCTGCTTCAGATTGAATCAAAAAAAGAGACAAATGGTGCAACCTCCAATACTGAGATGGTGTCCGACTTTTCCAAGACATTCTATGAAACCAAGCAGAACATTGAGGAAGATTTGAGAAAAGCAGGTGATATGGACAAAAATCATCTCTTGGTTGCCCTTGTCACGATCAAGAGTGACATCCAGGATCTGCAGAAATACCTGTCAAATTCAACGCTCTTTCTTTGTCGATATGATATTAGGAGGGCCCAGGAATCTATTCAAGAACTTACCCGCCAGGTCCAAGAAATTGAAGAGAAGCAGTTGCCAAAGAAAAAATTTGTGTTTAAATTTCGTAAAACTAAGGAAATTTTAGATGGAGTCTCCAGTCTTAAAATTGAAGATACAATTGATTCATCTTCGAAAACAATTGACATTAAGACTTATGTGAACACTTGTGGTTATTCTGATAAAATGAATGAAATTCTTGTCATGCCCAATAACGAAATTTTCAAGCAAGATGTGATGCTTTCCAATCTTGATAGCTGCACTGTGAAATTGTATGGTACTCCAAGTACAATACACATTTCTTGCTTAAGTAATTGTACTGTTTTGTCCGGACCTGTCGCCACTTCTATACTTATTGAAAGCTGTTCTAATTGTACATTTGTTCTCCCTTGTCAACAACTTAGGATACACAATACTAAAAAGTCTGATTTTTACATTCATGTAACTACAAAAGCTATCATTGAAGATTGCACTATGGTCCAGTTTGCACCTTATAATTGGCATTATGATGAAATTCAAGAGCATTACAAGCAGTCTGGCCTGGATCTTAATAGAAATCATTGGGATGAAATTGATGATTTTAATTGGCTATCTTCTGATAAGCCTTCACCTAATTGGGTTATTCTGAAAGAGAGGGATCGGACTATAGTTTGGGATTAGTGATGAGCTTTGTAATAGTTATATTATTTACCTGGTATGAAATTTGTTTTGTATGAAATAAAGCTATTAAATTATTAACTAAGAGAAAATCTGGATTTATTTCAAATTGTCAGTATTTTTATTTCATTACCTTGGCCAATCTACTCATCGGAGGGTCTTGAGCAGCTAAAATTTTGGACTCTTATAGAATTTCCTTTTGGCGTGAGCTGCATTTGCATAGACAACTCTTTCAACATTAATGCTATCCAAAATTCCTATTCCCTTCCCCCTTATTTTCTCCTCGTGATCATGGCCAGTAATAACCAATTTATTATTCCGATGAACCACATCTTGGAATGGCTAGTTTGTTCCAATGACCAAGTGTTGGCACCTAGAGTAGTAATGATTACTTGAGGTAAGATCACACCTGCCAGAATACAAAAACCAGCCAGGTAAATGTTAACTGAAGTGGTATCTATTCCTCAATGTTATATGTAGCTGCATAGGCATTTGATTCCATTGGGATGTGCATTTTAAGCAGTGATGCTGCATCGAAAACATTATTGAGGAAGGATCATAAAAGTTAGCAATTACTTATCCCATGCTATCAAGACAAAATATTTAAATATTCTTTAAACAGTTGCATGTGTGTTTGGAGATGTGCTTAAATTAAACGTTATTACTCTTCATCTGCATCAATGGCATTGAGAATAAAGTAAATTTTAGTATCCGATTATTTCATCTTGGCCATTAATTGAAAATTAACTTTTCTAACTTACTTCTTTATAAATAACATATTCAATAAAACTGGTATAATTACTAGTACTTCCAAAACTCAGGATTTCATGCACCTTAAAACTTTCACTGGTAGGGAAATAGTGCTCTTATTAATTTGAACCCGTAGTGAAAATTATATGAATAGAAAAAGGAAAAAAAGCAGGCAGATAATATTTTGCAAGTGAAGAGTTGCCCCAGAAACAGCTTATAATATGTAATGCCTTACCAGACCAATTACTACCATTGGGTCAGAGAAATGGACACTGGAGCTGGCCGATGAATAAGCCATTAAGATTTTGAGTTATAGTAGTTTTGAGGGGAGGCGACCGACAGCTAAGGTCATTTGCGCCATAGGGGAAGGACAGGAAAGGATGAAGGATAGCAGTGTCAGTGCAAATGAATAAGATATAATGCAGAGCTAGATTTCTAAATAGGATAAAGATTTGTGAAAGCTTGGTTGAGTGGTTAGGTCTTGTGGAGAGAAAGTTGGGAGGATATTTGAAAAAGAGTTCAGAGAAACACTAAAATAAAAGAGGGGAGGCCATGACAAAGCTTATATGATGCCACTGTAAATGTGGTTAATGGCCACTTGATGTAGGATTGGGGGGTTTAGTCACTGACGACAAAGATAGGTGGAGGCCAAGAGCTGAAGCTGCACCACCAAAGAACGATGTCATGAAGATATAGATGTCCAGTGGATGAAAGAAATTGATCTTCTAAACTGAATAATTAATTACTAATTTATAAAGGTATCAAACTTCGATTCCTGGCAAAGGATTTCAGAATACATCCAAATGAATACAAAAATCAATTAAATGTTTTTCCACGGTAAATGAAAGAAAGTAAGACACCATAGGAATGGGCCATTAAAATCAGTGAGGTAAAAAAAGCATTTGAAATGACAAATAACTTTTCAAGTACGTATATTTATGCACTTAAAACTTGTTTTTTTTTTTTGCAGTTTGACCTAGTCATATCACAAGTACCCAGTCAAGCATATGGCGTACTAAATGGCACATAATGACCATGTTTTGGAAGTAGCTCTATAAAAAATTTTATTATAATGAGCCAAATAAAATATGCAAACATAAGGGACTCAAAGATATTGCAAATATAACTTGAAGATGAAGCAAAACTGCACATGCTAACTGAGAATGACTTTTGTTTTTGAAAAGCAAGCTTGACCAATGACACCATTGCGTGTTTTATACAGACATTTGCCTTGATGTGCACTTGGTGAAATGTAGATTTCCTGCAGAGTTTGGAGATGAGTTTTAATTTTGAAAGACGGAGATGAGTCATTCAGTCCAAAACTGATGCGAGGCAGTAAGCGTTGATGCCACAACCCAAGAATGGATACTGACTAACTAATTTCAAATCAATTAGGAGAGGCAGTGTCCAGAAAGAGATACATAATCAAATTCACACCTTAATGCCTATTCTAAGGAGACAGGTGAAATAAATCTTTAGCAAGGAAAATGAGAGTTAAAATCCTTAGGCTACAATGGCTTCATTTAGTTACACATTACAAAAAAATGCCTGGAAATTGAATAATTTAATTTCTCAAAAAGAAAATGTCAATTACAAGACAAGTGAATAAAATAACAGAAGTACTACAGGCTATGAAATCATACAAAATAGCCATATCAGAATGATAAAGGTGAAACAAATAGTGTGTAAACAATTTTAAATGTGTGGAAAGTACATCTTATGCTTACCATAAAAAAATGAGAACAAAAAATAAACTCCATTAATGAGAGTATTTAACTTGGAAATACATGTAATAAAGAAAATACACTTGAAGAAAATATAAATGTGAAATCAAAATTATCATCTACAAATCATCTTCCATTAGCTCCCCATTTGGAATTTTTAAACGTACATACATGAAAAAATACAGCAAAACTAAATATGTAATCCCCTAGGATATAATGAGGTGGCCAACCAAAATTTTGTTCAATAACATATATAAATATATAGGTATACCAATATAAAGGATAGAAAGGGAGAGCGCAGAGCCAAAAACACACTGAAGAAACACCCACAAGAAGACATTTATTCCACCACACAGTTATAATACTGTTACATGTGATATAGTTATATTTAAACATAACAATCAGGATTTGTTGAAATAATACATACAGTGGCTTGAAATAAACACAGGATATAGGTGCTTGTCAGAGAAGAATTGGTTAGTCACCTTTCCCATCACATATACATACATATGTAATACAGATAGCACACAATAAACAAATACATTTAGATAACAACATTTCCATTGAAATATTCTATTTTATAAAGATAGCTTATATCTCTAAAAATTTATTTGTGGCAGAATAAAAGCATACATATCATAAACAATGAATTTGTACTGCATTTGATTTTATTAACAAACTAACACAATTTCATTCCCTAAATTTCCAATTTTAAGGCCTACACAACTGCAAAAACACTCCAAAGTTTTGTACTATGGTGATTCAATATGATTGGCACACAATAGCTCACTTTTGAAAGATGATTGGGCATTTTGTACCATATGTAAGTGGTTAATATTACAAACCACTGTGAATTTTTGAAAGCAGAGCTACTGTAAACCTTTTAAGATAGGCAAGGGATCAGTCACCCAGAAAAATCAAGTAAAACAATGCTTACTTTTCCTTTTTTGTCTCTCGATGCATTACCACCAAAGGAACTAGCACATGAGGTAAAATTGGTGCTTGGTATTGTTATTCCCTGAGGGGATTTTGCACTTTCATATTCCAAAATTGTTTTCTTAAAATTTTATCTAATAAATATAATTAGAGTTTAAAAAGTGAGTAATTCCACCTGTGTTCAACACTTTTGTAAACAAGACAGCAATTTATAATGGAATTTCAAAAACCTTTCCTTGAACTATAAAAGTATAGAAAAATTTGCATCACCCTCACAGTAATGTAAGATTTCAAAAAACTAAGAGATGCACAATTTCACTTTGTAAACTGTTTCCAAGAGATGAAAATGTACCCTGGGAACATGAATGATGCATCTAAAAAATAAAATATATTTCTGCGTTATATTACATATTTCTAATAACTTGAAAATGACAAGCACAAGAATTTTTTTTTACAAAAAATTACTGTCTAATGATGGATCAAGAAATAATATTTAAGCCATGGTCAAATTAATTAGGTCGTTATCCTGAGCAGAACCTGAGTGTATTAACAGAGGACTCCATGATTGACTTGACGGGAATATAGACACAGGCCAATCAGTCCAACAACTGCATTAAAATCATTTGCAAACACCTGGACAAATGATTTACAAAAATGTGAACATGTATTTAGTAGTCAAGACAGCATGTCGTATGTGCACAAATATTTTCATACAAACAAACATTAACTAATCGAATAATGGGAGCTTAGATCTGAGTATTTAATCTCCTCAAATTCCGGTCAAATTGTATATTTTTTTTAGAATGAATGTTTACTGAATGTACAACAGCTGTACTTTTAATCATTCGTATGAAAAATACCCTAGCTTGTTTAGAACAACTTTTTCATAAAAGTAAAAAAATGCATGCCAAATACATGTTTGCACTATAGCAGTCAAAGCAATTACTGGAAGTCATTAATGGAAGTACATACAATTATCCAACATATATCATTTGGAACATTTTATCAATATATTTTGTAATAAACAACTTCATCTAAAATTTGAGAAATCATCCATTTAAATTTACATTTTATAAAAAATAATCTTACTAGAAGTCATGCTATAATCAATTTTCAAAAGACAATTGTTTAAGGAAGTTGGCAAGAGTACATTAATGTAGCAAACTTTGTACAAATAATATGGCTTCTCGTTGGGGACAACAAGGAGGCTGAAGTTACTTCTTTAAATATGCTCATGGGAGAGGTAAACGCTCCTCACCTAAGGGTAGAAATGAGAGTGGGAAAGCCTGGCCATCAATTGAGCAGCAGCCAGTCAAAATTATAGATGACGTCAGAGGTGACAAACAGACATTATTTACAAAGATAACTGGAGATGCAGACACCAACAAGTTCTATTGACAAAATACTTTTTGTAATATCACCTACAACACCCTACTAATTGTATTATGATGAAAAGGCCTACCCCACACAATGAGTCCAGTTTTCTAAGATCATTCATCAATAACAATTATTCTGTAAATTGTGGGCCTATCAGTAAATTACGAAGTGGTGAAGGAGTAATTAAATACCATGAAATAATATTTTCAGAAATTTACAAAAGAGCAGCGCACTATACTCTAACAATTTCATCTAATTAATGAATATGTAATATTTAAAAATGTTGGGAACTTTTAGATAAAGTGAAAAGGAAAATATGCTTTCCTAACAATTCACCTAAAACTCTAGTCACAAGAGGAAAAATTTTTCATCTTATCAAAATGTGTTCAACGTTCAAACTGCAAATTTATCAAGAACACAATGTTTTCCAAACTTGCCCTAATCGAGTCAACAACCACTAAAATCAAATCACATATAATTACGATACATGGCATTTCCACATGGATTCTGGCACACAAATTTAAAATATATCAAGCAGTGAATTGAACAAGATATACACAATGATCAGAAGAGGGGAGGAGAATGAAAATGGGATGGATGTTAATACATTGCCAGCCACACAAAGGAGAATTAGAGGTGCAGTGGGCATGGGAATATATACCTATCTAAGAGTGAAACATGGATGCACAAAGAGGGCCAGACAAAAGATGCATAGGGCCACACACAAATGCCCATTGAATAAACCTTTCCGCTACAAATCTGAAAGGGTATCACTATTACGGCTAATCATGCAGTACTGAGAGGAATCTGTTACCTAGGAAGGTCCGAGTGGGAAATACAATTGGGGAATAAGTGACATTTTTAATACAATCTGTACAAGTAACATATGTCTTTGTGTTATATAAAAAAGGAGCAGCTGAAAATTAGTAATTTTTACAACACTTAAGTCACAGGCAATTCTGAAATCTTTGTATTATGTATTGTGCCCTGAAATGACACCTTAGATGCCCCCTTAAACATATTTCTCAATATCAATGGTATAGACGTGACAAAAAAGTTATTCATATATGTACACATACAACCATATATATAAAAAAGAAAGTTGGTCTGTGTGGCCTTGACCTCAATAAATATATAAAATGTGAGAAATTAAATTATTATAAATAACACCCATGCAAAACTTATTTCACACCCATTTAACTGAAACCTATTATTTGTCTCTATTTTGTACCAAAGTCTCATTTTGAATATATATATTTGTATTGGGACACACAAGCACTTCAACTTGCTTTCCATGAGACTTATTGCATTCTTTGCAGTAATAATAATGATGCTTTAGGACAAATATTATCAGATCTATAAGAGCAGAATAAGATTGGAGGTTGCATACCAAGTCTCTTGGATGCAAAATAGTACAATTATGTAGCATTTGTACATTCTACCTGCTTCTTTTAGCAGTATTTTATAAAATGTTCTTGAATCCTAATGCTCACAACCTCTATGTTAATAAAATTTTACATATTAATACAAAATAAATTTCTTTTCACACAAAACAATGCTTTGCCACCACCAAATATTTGTAATTTCTTTTTATTTAAAGTGATGGGAGTATGAATGATTAATTTTCCATGAATAATGAATACCAATGCAAATATCCTCATGGCCTTTTCTTTTTCCCAAAGATAGCCAGTACCTTAGTGATAATTGAATACTTACTGGCTATTAAATGTTAAGAGAGACATTCATAAGCCTTCAAAAAGATGTTTTTGATATTATACAAACAAGCCATTTTAGTACCTGATTGATGAGGGAACATGTTCTGAAAGTCAAGATTATGAACCACAAATATTTCAGTTTAGAAATTGAATAAATATGTTTGAATAATTAATTAAAGGAGGACTTTTGTGGTTTATGATGAAAATTAACATAATGGGTAAATATTTTAATCCTGCGTTGCAAACCTTGAAGCAAAACTGAAAATGCTTAAGCTTCCTAGCCAGACCAAATGGGATTTGGTCAAGAGTTCAGCACAGTGTGTAAATACTTTCAACTAAAATCAGAACATAATCTACAATGATAACATGAATTTAACAAACATGGTAGCTCATTGAAATATGGATGTGTGAGAGAAAAACATTTAAATTAACAATAAATGCCTTTGTTCTCCCAAAGTTAACAGTGAACAATGACACAAGGTTAATTTTTGCGCTCCCAGTATGAGAGGAGGATTTATGAAATTTTGAGAAAATGTTTAAAATACTATTTTGTCATCACTGATATTCTGACAACTATATGATCTAAATGATATATCTACAATATTTTTCTGAAATGTATTACTCATTTGATCTTATTAAAATTTAATAATTTACTATAAATATATTTTAGATCAAATAGCATACATCATTATGGATATGCCTTATCAATATGAACAAACCAAAAATGGCTATGATATGTCAAATAAATATGCTAAAAGCCTAATTAGTACATAGCCTTATTATGAAAGACTTTATTGACTAATTTAATCTAGATATGAAAAAGTTTCTAAAATAATTATTTAAAAACTTCATGTAACATCTATAAGCTGACTTCTACCCAAGGTCAATACTGTGCTATTTACATGGAGGAAGTTTCCAAATAAATACAAAGTAAGCTAAATATAATTATATTGGTCTTGAAAATTATGTAACAACCTAAAAAGGACCAAAAAGATATATACCTAGGAGGCTTTTTAGGGACATAAAAAAGAACTCATATGGCTCCCACATGTAAAAATATGCACTGAATAATTCAGAATAGTTCACCAAATATATATGTATGTGTATATATTTATATATAATTGTGTGTGTATATCAATCAGCTGTCTAATTCCAATCGCAGCACGTGCTCTGCACAGCAAACAACCATTTACTGTGGTAGCATGGCCAGCGTTGCTCTCCTGGCTCGCTTCTTCAGCTTGTCCTCATTGTTGAGCTTTACACGGATGGCTTCACGGACTGTACTAGCAGGGACATCAAACTTCTGCATCACAGTTGCTGAAATAGAGATAGTGAAAGTATTTAAATGCTTTACATCAAAGGATAATATGTGATGCTTGAGATATTAAACTTAAAATAATGAAAAACAAAAATGCACACATTCCCCCCTGCAGATTTGTGACCCACAGTGAACCCACAAGGTTCCATTGAGGCCACAAATCAGAGTGACTGCGTGCATGTCTCCAACGTGGCCTCCCTCATATTTGACCGTAGTAGATTAGTACTCCTGATGGGTCCTCGCCATGGGAATAAAAGCCCCATTAAACACCTGGGTGAGTGCATTCCTCTGACTCATGAGACTGTTTGCATCCATGATGTCTCTTTTGATATTATAATTTCACTGTCTAAATTTATCTCTGTCATATTTCCCTTTCTTCCCAATTGTTTCTACAGAAGGTGTGGCCTTAGGGGTTATCATATTCATTTTGCTTTACTGGCCTTAGGAGTGTAGATGTACTAAGCTAATGGCAAATGGCAGTTATGTTTTTCTAATATTTAAAATCTTCTACAATATAATTATGATGTTTTATTTAATGCTGCTTGAAAACTACATCCACCAATTTTAGCACATAACTACTATTCATATAATGTGCCACCAACTGAATTCATGGCACAAATTCTGCATCAACTTCACTCCAGCTAGATATTGTAAAGTTTTAAAAGGCATTTTCTTGTCACTGAGATGTGTGGAAAATAAAAACTTCGACAAAAAAGCCCAGAGTTTGAAATCATAAGTGACTAGATCATTAGAGAAATAAAACTGCTCCATGCAGAATGATTTACTTTTGATAATTAAAACATAAAATAACTAATCTATGGCCATGGGGCTCATTTGGTAATAGAGCTAACCTTTCTTCATCTACAAATGGTTTTGCATATCTTTCTAAAAAAAATTGGAACAAAATTCTTTTTAAACTGGAATTTTTATTATCTTTATCCTAATTTTGTGCTTGGTATCCCTGGCACCTCATTATTGCTGTTGGCATATTTTCCGGTAAGTAAGGCTTATGTAAATAGCGTTGAAATGAACATTTTGTACATTATTTGTTCTGCAGAAAATGTACTTCTGCAGGAAATGCATACAAATGCATTATCATGACTTTAATGCACAAAACAAAAAGTGAGTGAAATTAAGGAAAAGCATGTTGAACTCCTCAATATGATATGTTTGTTTTAGGGTTTCTTGGTAATTTGTTTATGGTCCTAAAAAGATTCAGTATACGTACATGTAATTAATTAAAAAAAGCTGAGAGATACGGAATTCAGAAACTTTATGAGTCCAAATGAATAGGATCTGATCATTAAGTTCTTTCCCTTGCATCCAATATTCTAAATGAGGGAGAAGACCTTTTGTCTAATCCTTCAAGCCTGAGTTTGGAGAGGCAAGCTCTCCAGTATGCTCCAAGGATTAGTGACAAACGAGTCACTACATTCACTCATCATAGCCGTCACAGCCAGAAACAAGAACCAAAGCTATGGACTAAACCACTATTGGAAATGGCACATCACCAACTGCTTACAATCCTCTTCGTCACACTTCTACCTGGCACTGCTTAAATAACTGCTCCTTTTTCTAAATTTTTTTAATGAACACTTATGAAATTCCATCTCAACTGGAACTTAAACATAATTGAAATACCATACATCTAAATGGTGACACTCACCAATAACTCGAGTAACTTTATCTCGATCCAGGCGTGGTTTTGAACTTCCTTTGCTTCCATTAAGACAGTGGCTGGCCAACACATCACGACCAAATACTGCCACTAGAAGCATGTTTGTGTACTTTTTAAAATCAGGGCATGTTAACATCTTAAGATGCAGCTCTGGAGGGAGGTTGGGTACACCTACTCCAGGCATACCACTAACATCTGCCATACCCACTCCTCCATCCTGCTAATGAGACAGGGAAAAAAATTACTTCATCAACCTCTGAAACATTCCATCTTCATTTAATCAATTTCAATACATGTTATGATTTATATGACTAAGCAGATGACTCCCGGCTTCCATTATAAGATCCACTACACTTTTCTTACAATCTTGCTGGATTGGGGTGTGTGACTTCTACAAGTCAAGCCCACCACTACCATCAACCTTATTCTTCACAACTTCCATTCCATCTGAACCAACAATAACCTTTACAATTCCAAGAGGCACAAACAGTGGCTCCTGGATAAAAGAGTTGGCTAGCCCCATAATCAAATCGCTGGTGGGTGGGACGCTACCGACCCAAATAACCATAAGTATTGTAGCTTTAATGCTCTACTAATCACTCATAAAAACTAAATATCAGTTTCAATCAGATGGTCAGTATTGCAGGTTATGACAATGTTCTCCAGATATGGAAAGAAATATTTAACATCAATGGTGATTGAAATTCACTCATTGGAGCTAGTTATATCTCTCAGGGGAATAACTGGCTTATGCCCCTCCTGATTACCAAAATAACAAGCCAAACATAATTCTCCAGTGTACCAACAAATCAGTTTACATTGATAATAATCTTAGTACATTTTAAATCAAATTATAATTTACGACGTTAATTTTGTCAAAATTATTTGAATGATAATTACTGGAAACAAAATAACTGAACCAGTGAAGCTGATTTTCAGGAGAAATACCTCACTTATTACTATCACCTGGTTAAAACACTAGAATAGAATCACAAAGCAAATGATGGCACATAAAAATGAAAATAAATAATCCTTGACAAAAGTTCTGAAATATGAGCGCTGTTCAATAAGGGGTCATTATACATTTTTACTAATACAATTTGACTGCAAATGTTAAATTTTATAATTGTATGGTCCAAAGCCTTCTGTGTCCAAGTGTGCGCAACCAACAACACTAAATTATGTCGGCCCCAGTAGTGACACAGTAATGATCACACCTGCCAATCCAGAAGTCATGGGTTTGATTCCTGTTGCGATAGATTTTCCTACACCAAGGGCATGGATGCTTGTAATTGTTTTGATTGTATTGTCTAGGGGCTAGGTGATAGAACTGACTCTGAAGTCTCAATCTTGCCTCAATAAAGTAAACATTTTTGGGGTAAGATTGAGATAAGTTACTTCTTCCTGCTAACCCCTGCACAGTGATCCCGAACGAGGAAAATGTGATCGTTATTTTGTTAACTACCAGTCAAGGTAGGTTTTGGATGGACACAAACTTATCGAATAATCCTCGGCTGTTTATCCTAACAAAACACAACCCCAATAGCCTTCTCCACAACAAGCCCCTCTTCATCTTTGAATACTTCCTTCCTCCCTTCATTCCATCCAAAATCCCAATCCCCTATTCTGGCCCCTTCCTCACTTGCCTGACATCATTCACACTATTCTCCAGTATTCCATGGCCAATCAAAACCCTCTGCCTCAATTTTTCCTGTGCCCTTATGATTTCTCCCAACAATCCCCTCTCCTTTCTCACCATATCTAGCACTTTTTTTGTTTTCCTTTCTGTCCACTTCACCTTCTCCACACCCACATTCCAACCTATGCCTATCATCCTGCTTCAATGATCATGTTTCTGCACCGTACATAACTACACTCCATATCATCGTTTGGACGAGCCTTTTCTTAACATCCTAATTCAACATCCTTGTCATCATTCCCTCCTCCCTGTGAAAGCTTCTTTACCAAATGCAATTCTTCTCCTCCGTACTACTTTGACCGATTTGGTCCAAAACACTTTCGGCAAACGTTAACTGTTCAACCTACACTACACACTTTTTGCCCTACTTTTTTAATGTTTAACTTAGCCTTTCACTTTCTCAAAAACCTCACAACCCTTATTTAGTTTATATTTATCCTCATTCCATATCTGTCGCACTGAAATTCCAATGTGTTCCGCAATGTTTGCAAACCGTTGACTAACTGAAAACTAAAACTTGATCCTCCGCAACCTAACTGATTTTGTGAATTCCTCACCATCTTTCATTCCCATCTCCAATTCTTCCCATACCTCTTTCCCATTTCCTCCAGATATACATTGAACAGCACAGGTGATAATGGACAACCCTGCCTTATTCCTCTTCCAAACACTGCCCGTTCGGACTCTCCATCCCACACTCATACCTGAGCAGTCTGAGACATGTACAGATTGCGGTTGAAGTCCCCTACTCCTCCAATCTA
This sequence comes from Hetaerina americana, assembly GCF_022747635.1. Lineage (NCBI taxonomy): Eukaryota > Metazoa > Arthropoda > Insecta > Odonata > Calopterygidae > Hetaerina > Hetaerina americana. Next base: position 6,316,295 of record NW_027286070.1, read on the forward strand.
CTTCTATTTTTTTGCAATATTTTCATTAGTTTTTCCCAATCCACTCGATCAAAATCCTTTTCAAAATCTACAAAACAGGCAAATACGACCTAATTATATTCTACATGGCTCTCAATAAGTTCCACCCTATTATTGATCTCATTACTGCAATGGCATCATGCATGCCTTCCCTTCCTGAACCCAAGCTGATTATCCCATAAGTAATCATTTGCCCTGCTCTCCATCCTCTTGATGATCCTGCAATTCTTTGACTGCATGCAAAATCAAACTTTATGTTCTGTAGTCCTCACATGATGAAACCTTTATTTTTTTTGAAATAGAAACTAACACTGATCTAACAAAATCTACCAGCCAGATTCCTCCGATAAATTCCACAAATTAGTTCATTTAAACTCTTCCTCCCACATTAGCTTCAAGCTAAACCTTGTTTATTACATTATAAACGTAAACACATACTGTTCGGATTGATTTGAACTTTGGTAAGATTACGTTGCGGAGAACAATTCTGAAGTCTAAATTGGGGGAAATTTTTTTATCAAAAATTCCATGAATTTAAAAATATTTTTCATTTCTCAAAAATATTAATACCAACTTAATCAAATCTTATCCTATTGCTTTCATACTTTGAATTAATGTCTTTTAGAGATTCATAAAAACTAATATTAACTGAAAATGAAAAAATTAATATGTTTGCAAAATCTGTTAAAATTTATATATTTTTTACAAATATTTGAAAATACATGTTTTGATTTAATTTAAGGAGCAACTAAAAAAATTATTAAATTGCAGTAAAACCAAAGTTACTGAAGTAAAAATAGTGGAAAGACTTCATTTTTACACAATATGTAAACATTTTTAAAAACAATGAATTGAAATATCCAAGCAGGCATCATTGCAATGGGTGTTAACCACACAAGTTAGCACAATTACATAATGTACACTAAATTATGCTATTTTACATAAGGAAAATACTTTGCACCCTAGCAGCTGCTAAAATCAACCCTCTGCACCACATGGTGCAGTCATCTATTTCCAGTCTATACATGTATCATTCCCCCATATTTTTAGCCCAGTATCTACCTATTTCACGCCCCTAAAAAATTTGGGCAAACTTTTAACTAGTATGTGCCTTGTCCAGGAAAGTAAAGTAGTTTCTTTCAAAAGTTATTTCGGCACATGAAACTTGGAAACATTATTTTAATCCTGAAAGGAAACATCTTTCTGCAGTTATTTTGAATGATGTATCAAAAACTGGTTGAAGGACATATAATAAAAAAAGTGAACCGAATCCAATGAGGACTACTTTTGAGGACTATCAAAATTTGGAAGATGATTAAAGGTACATTTGTAAAAAATATAGTTGAAGATTATTTACTGAACAGCCCTCTTCGCACATTTCAATACATTTTCAAACTTAATACTTACAAATACTGAATAATAAATTAGCATGACTGGAGTATTTTAAACATACAGCATAAATTCAACCACAAATTAAAAAAATATAAGTTTAAAAAATATACATAGTATATTAAATGTTTGTGCAACCCAAATCTGTTTAATCTGGTGTGAGAAATAGCATCACAGGCGATTTCTCACTCTGGCACTTTGATATTGAATGCTAAGCATAAGAAAACCATTTTAATGGAGCATACCTGGTGACTAGCCAACATGTGGTCACCATCATGATAGTGATGGCTCATCATGGAGTAATCTCCTTGCTGCACTTGCTGGGGCATGTTGTTTGGCATTGGGGGGTTGTTTGGATATGGGGCTGAATGCCGCATATTGACCATTGGGTCACTGTATGCTGATTAAAGAATAGAACATTTTATACATAAATGTTAATAACATGTTTGAATTGGTCCATCCTTTTGATTAACAATTCATATTTTAAAATGTACTTCTCATTTTTTTTTTTTTTTTAAGTAATCTACCGGTTAAGGTAGGTTTTTGGACGGACACAACTACCAAACAAATATTTTATTACTCCTAACAAAACACAAAATCAATCATCCTACTCTATATCAAGTCCCTCTTCATCACTGAGTACTTCCTTCCTCCCTTCATCCCGTCCAGCATCCCTATCCTGTTCCTTCCCTTTCCTCTTTTGCCCAACATTCTACCCTCTATCACAGTCTTCAACATCCCACTGCCGGTCAACACCCCCTTCATCCACTTTTCCTGCCTCCATAGGATTGCTCCCAACAAACCCCTCTCTTCGCCCACCATACCAAGTACTTCCTCATTTGTTTTCTTCTCTGTCCATTTCACCTTCTCCATTCTTCTCCACACCCACATTTCAAAAGCCTCCAACCTACGTCTATCCTCCTGCTTCAATGACCACGTTTCCGCTCCGTACATAGCTACGCTCCATATCAAAGTTTTTACGAGTCTTTTCTTAACATCCTTACTCAAAGTCCCTGTCATCAACTCCCTCCTCCTTGTGAAAGCCTCTTTGCCTAGCGCAATTCTTCTCCTTACGTCCCTACTACTTTGACCGTGTTGGTCCAAAACACTACCGAGATACGTAAACTGTTCTACCTGCTCTAGCTTTTGCCCTCCTATTTTAATGTTAAGCTTGGCCTTTTTCTTTCTAGAAAATCGCATAACCTTTGTTTTCTTAATATTGATTCTCATCCCATACCTGTCGCACTGAATTTCCAATTCACTCAGCAATGCTTGCAGCCCCTTGGCTGACTGACCAACTATAGCTTGGTCATCAGCAAACCTAACTGATTTTACGAATTCCCCGCCCACTTTCATTCCTACCTCGAGTTCTTCCCATGCCTCTTTGATCATTTCTTCTGCGTACAGGTTGAACAGCAACGGTGATAATGGGCAACCCTGCCTTACACCCCTTCCTAACACTGCCCATCCTGACTCCCCGTTTCCCACCCTCACCTGAGCAGTCTGAGACATGTACAGGTTGCGGATTAGCCTCCTTTCCCTCCAATCTATTCCTATTTTCTGCAATATACTCATTAGTTTTTCCCAATTTACTCTATCAAACGCTTTTTCGAAATCTACGAAACAGGCAAATACCTCCTGGTTGTGTTCTATATTCCTCTCGATTAATAATCTCATTACTGCAATGGCCTCACGCGTACCTCTCCCCTTCCTAAACCCAAACTGATCATCCCCTAAGTAATCATTTGCCCTACTCTCTATCCTTTTGTTTATGATCCTGAGAACAACCTTAGCTGCGTGGGATATCAAACTAATTGTCCTATAGTCCTCACATGACGTGGCCTTTACCTTTTTCGGAATAGGAACTAAAACTGATCTCACAAAGTCTTCCGGCCAGATTCCCTCCTCATAAATACTACGGATCAGCCCATATAGCCTCTTCCTCCCACATTTTCCCAAGCATTTCAAAAGTTCCACGGGAATGTTATCTACCCCCACGGCCTTATTTAGTTTCATCTCCCTTAATGCCCTTTCTATCTCATTGTCTAGTATGCCTCGACCTAAGCTATCTTCCTCTACGTCATGTTCCTTTTCAATGTCTAACTTTGTTGGTCTAAGCTCTTTACTATACAGTTCTTCTACATATTCCTTCCATCTCTCTTGGATCTTTCCTGCGTCAACTATTACCTTACCGGCCTTATCTCTAACTGCTATCGTTGATCTCCCTTTCTTACTTCCCGATAAAGATTTAACTATGCTGTAAAGCGCACCGATTTCCCCCTTCCTCTGCAGACTTTCCATATCCTCGCACTGCGTCTTCCACCATGCTTCCTTTGCTTTATTTGTTGCCCGCCTCAATTTATTGTTCAATTCTTTGTACTTCATTTTGCCTAATTCTGTATTTATATTCTTCCATTTTCGCCGCTCATCCATTTTTGTAATCATCTCATCCGTGATCCATGGTTTACGAGTCCTTTTAGCGTTAACTGTTCCAATAGTGTCTTTTGCCGCTTTAGACAACCCTTTTTTGATACATTCCCATTTTTCTTCAATAGTACTTAGCTCTTTACCGTCCTCCATGATTTTCTCTACCGCCTGTTTGTATTCCTTTCTTTTCAACCCATTTAATGCTTCTACATTCCATTTTCTAATTCGCCGCCCCTGCCTTATCTTTTTAAAACGTACGCTACATTTCATAACAACTAAATTGTGGTCTGAGTCCGCATCCGCTCCCGGGAAGCTGTGGGAATTTATCACACTGTTCCTAAACCTGTGTCTAACCAGGATATAATCTAGCTGATATCTTCCCGAGTCACCTGGCATTTTCCATGTATACCTGCGTCTTTTGTGGTGTCTGAACCAAGTGTTGGTGATAACTAAGCCCTGTCTCCTGCAGAACTCAACTGCTTTCTCCCCGCGGTCATTCCTCGTGCCTAAACCGTAGTCCCCCACCTCATCACCATCTCTTCCTTCGCCTACTGTCGCATTCCAATCCCCCATCACTATCAAATGTTTCCCTGCAGGAACACATGCAATCATGTCCTCTAACTGATCGTATATCCTATCGACCTCTTCTTCCTTATGGTTGCTCGGTGGCATGTATACCTGGATAATAACTAAGTTCGTGGGTTCTGCTTTATTATCCAGGTATACATGCCTTATATTATATAAATATAATATATACATACTTCTCATACAAACATAATATCATTGAAGTCAGACTTAAATGCTAGTGAATCAGGGTGGCAAATACTTGATGAATGATTTCAACTTCATTGCTATTCATGGTTCTTTTAAAAAAGGCAACTATCACTATTCTTCAGTTTATTTTGGAATTTTCCACAAATTATTCAAAATTATATTTTTTGTTTATAATGGTAATAAGCAAGATGATACTAATAATGGCTGGCTCAGTCAGATTCAAATAAGCCTTCACTATGGAACAAAGGGTCAACCTTATGTAATTTGTATTTCTAGTAGTTTTTGCAGTCTATTTTTACCAATTTTAAGGAAAACCTAGGCATGACATCTTCATACTAATACCCAGCAAGATGCTATGACGGAATGTTGCATGGGGCAAGTGTTCGGAGAAATTTCATTGCTCGAAGAAATATAAGTTCCGATGCATTAGAATTATAACCCGATCAACTAAAAAAGGAAAAGCTAGTTTTAGCGTGGATAGAGGCCAAAGAAATAGGAGCTGCTGAATCTACAGTATTTATTATCAGTTTAAAAATGTACGAGGGTCATCCGGAAAGTAGTACCCGTTCGTGCCGCATGAAGTGCTGACGACGCGAGTAGCCGCTGGACGAGGTCAGATAGCTTCAGTGGCTTGTCTGCCTTCTCTGAGCCAAGTTGCGTGACGCTAGCATTGCCTGTGTTGTTTCTGTGATTGTTTACAATGTTTAAAAAAATTGAGAACGCCGCCAGTTGTGAAGTGAGGGCAGTGATTAAATTCCTCAATGCAAGAAACGTTCGCCCATGTGATATTCATCGCCAATTAAAGGAGGTGTATGGAGACAATGTAATGGACGAGTCGTCTGTTCGGCGGTGGTGTCGCAACTTCAACATGGGGAGGGGGAACACACACGACGATGAGCGTTCGGGGAGACCGTCTGTCATTACAGACCAACTGGTGAGCTCAGTTGACGAATTCGTGAGGAACGATCGGCGCGTCACAATTGATGACATCTGTGAGCATTTTCCCAATGTTTCTCGAACAATTGTTCATGAAATTGTTAAACACCATCTGCATTATGCAAAAATTTGTGCAAGATGGGTCCCTCGCGTATCTCAATGAGCTGGCGGCGAAGGACTATGCAGCAGGAATACAGAAACTTGTCACACGTTATGACAAATGCCTTAATTTGCTTGGAGATTATGTTGAGAAGTAGTTTAAAGTATCCTCTTTCAAATAAAATTTTTTATGTTTGTTAATATTTACTTTTGTGTCTTTATTTCACGAACGGGTACTACTTTCCGGATGACCCTCGTACATTAGGTAATAGTAGTAATAAAGAAACTACATTTATAATTAATGCATAATACTAAACTGTTGAAAACTTAAGCAGTATGGACTAAAGAATGCTCCAAAACGTTGAAATAATTGGTTAGATCCATTTGCTTTAAATGGTTAATTTAAAAGATCAGAACATGACAGCCATTGATGGAGTAGTGAACCAATTTGGATGGTACTTTTTGATGATGACATTTTAACAACTGGTGATGAAATGCAGTTAACAATTAGTTAGACAACAATGGGAATACAGTGATCATCTAATGTTTTTGAGGATCAATATGAGAAGATGGGATAAGAGTTACCCCAGGAAAACACGTAATGTGATCCTCATGAAATAGGATGACTTAGAAATTATTTAATAGGGGGGTACAAACTAGAGCAGGTAGTAGTCCATGTATTCAGCCAGTATTTTGGAGGACAGAGGGCATAGAAGTAGGGACATTAGGAGAATTGTGAATGAAGACCCTGCAGGAAAGGGTATGATGACAGCTATGCTAAATAGAAGTAGAGAAATGATTAAAGAAACCTTTACCATGGAGCAGAGGGTTCCATGTTTAAGTATTAAGGGAGGAGAAGAAGCGTCTTCGGTGTGTATGAAGGACTGAAGAAGGAAGTGATATCAGACAAATAAGATTGTTTTCTTTATGTCAAAGCTATGACTTAATTTACCATGTTTACCATGAAAAAACATGTTTTTAGGCCTGATTTTTTAAAATATTTACTGTACTTTTCCTGCTATTCGCACCACTAGCTAAAATGGCAAAGTTTTTAAAAGTTCATGTTTATTTAAGACATTACCAACCAAAAAATTTTTACTCGTTAGAAATATATTCAATAAACAAAATATCTTATCATACCTGCTTCTGGTTTTAATCTGTCAATGGATTTAATTCTAAGTCTTTCAGTTTCCATTTTCCTTTGCATGTCCATTCGATAATTCATGTCCATTCCATAATGATTTCCTACAGGTTTAACTGAAATATCATTCTGTGGATGACTTTGGAAGTCCTGAAATTGAAAATAAATGCAATTGTAAAGTAAAATATGGGAAAGTACAAAAAACCCTGGATAAATGATAGAACTTTCTTAAGAGGCTTCAACACTTCAGTTACCAAGGATAAATTGCTTTTGAGTAGCAAAGTATGTTTAATACCACACACCTTCCAACTGTAACAATTAAAAAAAATGTAAGAACTCACAAACATTATACTTTAAAATTATGGCACCTAACTTAAAAGGGTCTGCAACCGGAAAATTAATATAATAAAGGCTAGGTGTAGGAATTATAGCACAGCAATTTTCTACAAAGTGAAAGATAAAGAAGTGAATCATGGTAAACTCTTTGCTCACAGATATGTTGAAGGGGCTGCTAAAACATTGGGAAAAGGATTCAGATAAATTCTGAGAATATTTATTGGGTCAAGTACAAGAATTTTAACAGCAGACACCTTTGTAGAAGTTGTTCCTGACCTTAATTGAAATTTGCAGTAGGTTGTAGCCAAGTAACAAAAACTTTTATAAGGTATGACGACTCATCTTTCTCCAATAAACTCAAAAGCTATGTAAAGCATATGAAACTCACCTGTTTCAAGTTCGAAACACCTTTTAACTGCCTAGGTGGACATTTGGTGGGTGTTATGTGGGTTTCTCCGATGATCAGCACATCCCCATGAGACAGGGTCTCGTCCATTTTCCTCAATCGTTCTACAATTCAGATGGGTAAGAATATTTATTTATGCACTCAGGCATTAATTTTGAGGAGTATGTAATGCTCACAACATTATTGCACTAACTAATAACAAATTATTAACACGAATTCACATTAATTTCTACAAATCTCTACTTATATGCTTAATAGCATGCAGCAGGGAAAAATTAATAATCAAATAATCATTTCATATTTCAGTAAAATTTTAAAAAATGTAGAAACAGTAATCCCTAAGAATAACTCTTTCTGGTATTTCAAAACTTTGTTCATTCCTAATGCTTGTTCTATGATTCACGAGGCTGGTTATACAGTTACATAACCTTGGTAATGCAAGTCAAAAGGAGTCATAAACACCAATTAAGGCTTCCAATAAATAGTACAAATTAAGTTTCATCATTCCTCATTATTATTCACTCGATATTCATCAATAAGATCAGATCCCTCCACATATACTCAGAGTGGCAACAATCAACCATTCGTACTTCCAATTGTATTGTAGTCATTATGAAGAGGAACTTGAGGACATCTGATGTCACTTGCACCATTATGGATGGGTTGGGATAATTTGGTGGAGTTCAGATGTTCAGGAAATGGAGTAAGGGCGGAGGGAATCCCAGCCTCAGTACTAGCCTACTATTAACAGCAGGTGGTAAGGGGTCACCCACAATTGGACGACCCATGTAACGGACAGTGTATAAATTCCTACATCCCCCCCCTGGAATTCGACCTCCAGGGTGCGAAACCAGTACATTAGCCACCTCACCATCTTAATCCATTTGTCATTTTGAGTGAACCTGCATTTAAGAACATGAGCAAAAATGCATTAGCAATTCATAAACAAAAGCCTTGGTGCAACTTGAGAATTATCATAGAAGCTCTTCTATTAAAACATAATAAAAAATGATGAAGTAGCAGTTATGTTTGGGGTGCATTGACAGTTAAAGTCATTTTGCACCACTGCCAAATGATTGATAACCTCAAAACCCTATTGATAAATAGATAAATAAATACATGAACATTTAAAACCAATAGCCTTAAAAAAAGGATATCATAACTATATTTTTCCTAATAGGCAAGTTTCCCTTAAAAAGTTTAGAACTCTGTTAAAGGAGTTGGGTCATCCTTTAAAATATTACTCAAAACACCACTTTTTTTAAAAATATCTCATTCCCTCTGATATTTGTCACATTGGGTCAAGATATAGTTCACCATAAGAAGCAGGCATCACTCTTTGAGCGAGGTCAGTGTTTTTTTTCCATGAAGAGGTATAAGTGTGTCAGGTCACACCGCCCTACCCTCAGGCATGCAATCGCTAGCTCTTCCAGACTAATGAGGGCTATGATCGTCCACTGACACTAACAAAGATTCAGTGTTCTGCATGTTTAAGGTTCCATTTGCCCGTGTCTGCTAAACCCCTAAATCCAACTTCTAATCTATTTTCCTTATCCTGTATAATGACAAAATGTTACACCAAATGTCCCTCTGTCATTTTCAAACAGCCTACTGACGTAGCAGGCATTCTTCAACTAAATTTCCACCAATTTGCAAAATCCAATGGCTCCTTATAATTGCATGAGATGCAAAACTTGTCACCAACACGAGCACAAGCTATTTTTTCTTTCACTCCTCCCCAGGGCACCTCCAACCTTCATCAACTTTATTAACTCTCTACAGTACAACAATCTCCCAATATAATCCCTTCTCCATTTTGAATATGCATCCTATGCAGCCCAGGAACATTTTTTCCATCCTTAATGGTTTCCCATCAAACTCCCTCACATTCCTAAAAATACTGGAGAGCTCTCTTTTTGCCATAGTTTGCCAGGTATGAGAGAAAAAGAAGTGAGGCCATGTTTCCCTTCAATAAATCAAATGCAGCATAACATTTGGAATGAGGACTTAATCTTCTTTAGATTGAAAGCAGCTATTCTCAAATTGCATACATAGAGGAATGTGTCTTAAGAATTTTTTTTTCAATCCTGGAGTTTTTTTAAGATACAATTTGAAAAACATTAATTTCCAAAACCATAGGCATTAGTGCAAATGAAATATGTTAAAAAAGACTACACTTGCTTAATAGCTGACCAATGACACATTTAACATAAGAAAATTGTGATGACAATGTTGGATGCACCCAATGGCAGATTTTGAAAATGAATAGCACAACACAACAAGCACTACAGCACCCACTTGACAGAGCACATGAACAAGCCATCAGATAGATGACTACTTGACTCAGCATGACGAATATGCTTGCCATGAAGTTTCCTTGTAACTCGTGGTGTACTCTATGAGGTATTTCTTCGTACCTTTCTTCTTTGCATTTTTTTGATCCTGGGAGTAACAATGTCAGATAACAAATAGTACGTTGGCGCCTTCTTGTTCATTCAAGGATTTCACTATTTAATAGTGCTGATTTGTTGCACACTTTTGCATAACCCATGCCCCTCAGACAAAGAATAGTGTGCACCTATATCTCATTGATAGATAATATTGCGGTATAATTGGCTCTTTTCAGTCACTTTCTAACTCCCGCACAGGTAGCACACATTATCCTCCTCTTTCATGCTGAATACTGCTTTCTTACACATTATGAAAACAATGTAATGAATTATAATGCCTGTTTTTAAGTATCTAAGTAATTTCAATTATCACATTTTAGTCCCTTTGATGTACAAGCTTACATTGTCTTCTGGTGCTGGAAGTTCATTTGTTATCAATCACAAAATGCCTCCATTACTATGTATATGTACCGTGTAATAGTTTGTTCCCAAATGCACTTAGAATTGCAGTCTTTTACAGGCTGACAAGGTGATGATAGAGTTAAATAATGTGTACCGGTTGCAAGTGATTTCGATCATAATAAATTTTCTATACCAGAGAATCTCTTGAAGCTGCATCTGCTACTAACTTAGTTCACAACATATTTTGCAAACTAGGGAAATTAGGTATCGATAGAGGAGTCACTTATACCTCAATATGATTGAGTGTGGATGAATGCGTATAAAACTGCTTGTCATCGCAAATCAAAATTCCACACTAAAGTTTTAGGCATTTCTTGGACATGACTTGTTTGAATTTCTGATAATAGTTTGTAAATAATACAAAGAAAGGTAGTTCTCCTTACATTAGCACCAACTTTAATTTTAGAGTACCGCAAGGCTCCCTTCAGATAAAAAGAACTCAATCTAAGATAAAATGCCCAAATTAACTGATGGAAAAGCATATTTCTGGTATATTTCCCGTAACTCCTATTTACAAAACCCAACCAAATGATATGTAATGTGCTATGAAGCAGGAGTGTACGATGAAACTGTTAACTGGTCATATAGCCATACATGTCAACATTCTATATTTTACATACAAGGTCTGTATGGACAAATAATGAAGCTCAATTATTCAGATATAAGGAACAGAGAAAAAGAATATAACGAATGCAGAAAATTGACAAAAGTTACATCCATAATAGATTCAAAGCAAAGAAATACAGCATGCATGCATGAGGTAAACGGCACTTCACTACACATTAAGAGAAGATGTTAAAAATATTACAAAAAAGGAATTTTATCTACCTTTGAAAGCATTCGAATATTCAAAGGGGAGAAGATTTTTCACTTAAATAACACTTTTTATTGATCTGAAAATACTCCCTATGTATGGTGAGTGAAGATATAACTATCAACAGTCATGCCTCTTCATAATTATCATTTTGAAATACATGCATTTCTAAACAATACTTCAATGCAGAATTGAATTCAAACGTTGCATTCTCAAGTAATAAAAGTTTAAATCCACATAGGAGATATGTGAGTAGTAAACTACTGTCCGATAAATATGTTCAATTTAGTGAGGAGATCTACACAATGCATACTTCCTTACCTATTTCAGATGTGTTGTGGGATCCTAGGGGAGGAAGCATCACTTTGTTTGGAGTGGGAGGCTCATAATTTTCACCTAAAACAATCAGTGACATTACCAATAAATGCCTAGATTACGCAACAATAATTCTTGGTGGAATTTAATCCTACATTGGCACACCAAAAAAACCTTGGCAGGGAATATACACACACATGTCAAAGACTGAATGACAATTATCCGCATATTAACAGTATCTTTTTCTGAAACATTTTTCAAAATATTAGGGTGTGTATTATTGAGCATTAAAAGCATGCAGCATTTTCTTTAGGGAAATAGTAGATATACTGGATCATTTTTAGGGAGTTAATACCTTACTTAAAACCATTAATAACCCACCTAATGCAGTAGATTACTGCTGATAATAAAAAAATAAAAATTATTCCTAACTCTTATACTTTTTGAGTTTTTACATCCAATCAATTAAGCAATCCTCCCAAAAGGGCAATATGTTACTGGAAAAATACACACTTGGAATTAGACTAAATCATTGCTGCTATCGCCTCAATTATGCTATCAATTCACATATCCTTTGGTCTCCATTGGCTCCTCTTTTCAGTATACCATTAGGGGCTATTGGAGGTAGGCTAATATATGATATTTTGTCCGGCCAGGAGTTAGATGGTTTCTGATCCTATCCTATATCTCAAGGACAAAAGTTACTTAATCAAGGTTTCGTGCGACCATTTTTAAGAGCTCTTTTCCCTGACACACCTGATCCAATCAACCCAGCTAAATTTATGTATACAACTATTTCAGAATTTTCCCCAGTGTCATAGATTGATAGATAGATAATCAATAAAAATAGTCTTTTGGAATTTGATGGGAAAAATAAAAATTCCAATGTCAAACAGAGAACCTCTCAGTGATTACACATTTTTCCAAACTTTTGTCTAGACAAATTCTTTGTGATTTTTTGTGTAAAGTTTAATGAAATGCAAAAATGTCACAGGAGATAAAGTCACAAGAAGACAGCCATGATAGAATAAAAATAAACGCAAAAATGGAAAGTAAAATCATTGAAAAGATAGAATGAAATGTGAGTGCGGCTGATATAGCACGCATATACAATTGGTCTACATCAGCAGTTTGCACTATCGACAAGGACAAGATTAAGGAGCCAGATTCCTTTAAAGGAAGTGACAAGATATTAACAAAACAGTTACATATTCTCAAAGATATTGAAAGGTTGCTTCTTATGGGGAACAAAAACAAGCAATTGTAAACGATGCTATTAATGAGACCATCATTTGAGAGAAAGTATAAGTGATTTTTGCTGACCCCATTAAGATGATGCCAGGATCATCAATAGCCAAAGAACAAGTATTTGAAGGAAGCCGCGGGTTATTCAAGAAGTTTAAGAGAAGAACCTGCATCCACAGCATTGTAAGATACAGCATGAAGGCCACAGAAAACTTTATCGACAACTTCAAGAAGCTCATGGTTCTTAAGGATTACCAGTTACATTTGGTTTTTAATTGTGACGAAATCATCACTCCTGGAAAAAGATGCCGATGTGAACTTACTCAACAGCAGAGTAGAACGCAATGCTCAGCTGCAAGCCTACGCAAGACCATCTAGTGCTGCCATTTTGTGCCAATGCAATCAGCGATTTGAAAATTAAACAGCTGCTTGTTTGCCATTCATAAATTTCACACAAGCCTTTAATTGAGTGTCAAGACCCTAAGAGCACGCTAAATGCGATTTGTTTTCAGGAAATTGAATCTGCATCCAAGTTAGTTCAATCCACATTCGAAGAAAAGATGAAGATGATTCATGATCCTAAAAAATGAGTACGTGATTTTCTTTGACGAACCTGATACATAATTAATCTTTTCCAGCATGGAACATACAATATTTTACATAAATTTATACGGGATCAATTGTTTTGCTTAACGAGTGTTTTGTTTAACAAGTGAGTTTCCGGAATGAATTATGCTCGTTAAGCGAGGTTACAATGTACATCAGATTCAAAAGTAGAAGATATGCAAGTCATTTTTTCTACTATGGCCTAACATGCACTTTCCAGAATAAAATTAACTTCCTAAAATTTCAGTTTTTTTCATGAATTCACTCCCAGGTTTGTCCCACCCACATTTTTTTAATGCTTCACAGTTTGTTGACCGCACACTGATATGGGAACCAGATTATTGGAGCATAAGGTTAATGGATGCTAAATGAAAGATGCTGCCTCAAAAATACCAAATGGTACACTTTTCATCATTGTTATTTGGTATTCAAACAAATCGATATATGAAAATTAAAACACAAAAAGTTGAAAATGACCTTTAAATTAATACAATGCCATGGAAGCTTTATGTAACACTAATAAATTATGGAATTCTACGAACCTATCATCAACGTTTTCTTTGAAGGTGATTATGTTATGTAATGCACCTTAATGTTCATGTAGCAATAACTTGTGATGAAATTAATGCCATGCTCATTTGTGCACTTTTCATAAACAGATATTAGTATAGATTTTTAAGCACTCTCAGGTTCTCATTAATTTTTAACATGTGCTTTAATTTTTACTTAGAAGAGACCCCAAATATGGAGTTTCCGAGGTTTTTTCCCAAATTCAAATTAATATCAGTGAATATTAGGCGAGTATGTATAGTTGTGTTAACACTGATAGAATTGTGGACTTGTTATCATTTTTAGAGAGAACAATATACATTTCTGCATCATTAATCCCCAAAGACTAATTTATCCAACTTTCTTATGATCCAAGGTCTCAATTTGCCTTTCCCATTTGTGTTTTCACACAAGTTCACAACCAACTAGTCTCAAGTCAACTTTTTCCCCACAACAATTTTCAACACTGCTAGATAAAATTCTTTCTTCTCTGAATTCAACAACTTTTAAGGAAATATGTGAGTCTCTAGCTTGAATCAGCAAAGCAGCTTAATATAGTTTACGCATTTCATTATTAATGGATTTAGTCTTTGAGGATTTGCCTGAGGGCCAAATCATAATGATTATTTTCAAACTATACATCCATTATTTGCCTGTTGAACTAGTCTCTAAAATAATTTCAAAAAATGCAAGCTCTGCTGTTTTTCCCTGGTGATTGGCCAACAGTGAGCAAGATTATCAGATTTTTCTTAATTGGGATCATTCAGCTAGGATGTTCCACACTTCCATGCTTTATTTTTTCCCTGCTAATACCTGAAAATTCTGCATTGCCTCAATGTCTTTTTTTTAATTGTAGTCATATGTACCTGGAGGATGGGTGAAATGTTCCTGAGAGAGGTCTTAGGAGACCAAGAAGCTTTTGGAGCCATAAAGAGCCTTTTTTCGTAACTTCACAATGCAAATTTTGTACACAACCATGACACCATTTCAAGAGATAGCCAAAAATAGTGAATAATGAAGAATACAGAATATAAGATGCTGCAGGGATGGTGAGAGAAGGTTGAAGGTACAGGGTTGCAGATAACAGAGTTATTTTTTACCTAACACTTGCCCACTGAGGTGAGCACACAAATGACTAAAATGGGTTGTTGACACACACAGGATGGGAAAAATTAGCATTATATGCAGTTGGTGTCACATCTTAAGCAATAGATTTTGCTATTGCCTCTATGAGGAAGTTCTGGGGATTGGGAATATTGCTGCTTATAAGGCATCATTTTAGGTAGGTTAAATTATATCTATGCATTGTGCAGACATATATAAATTTAATCTTTTCTTTCCATTTATCATATTGGATCTATTTTCCATAATATATTGGATATGCCAAATAGGTCAAACAGGATCGAGTGATAGCATGGATTAACCCCACTGTGCCAAAATGTGATTTTATTGTGACAAAATAATGACATTTTATTTGGGTAGCCTAACAAAATTCTAAGGGTGCCTCAAGTAATTTTCTATCATAAATCATTTCATAAAACTAATTTTGATCATACAATTACTACCGACTTCCACCACAACACTCTACATTTAATTCTAAGGATGTAACTCAGTGATATACTGCTTCCTACATGTGATACCCAAGCATTGGGTTTTGATAATATCGGGTAACTTATATAAAATTTGCCATTCTTCTTACTCACAGGGCACTCAGAATCCCTAAAATATATTTCTTCCGGCAAAGAAGGAAGCAAATCTCTGCAATTGGTCTGTCATCAAGAACAATGAAATTCCTTCCTTGATAATGATTACATAAGATATTTTGCACACATTGGCATATTTATAATGTCTCCTTGCACACACCTTAGTGCACTCTTTCTGACATTATAGAAATTTCTTGCCATTTTCATCAAACAGCCACCAGATTTGGCAACTTAGAACAAAATAGGCTATTTATTATCGCACATACCTTCAAGGACTAAATAGGAGGCAATTAACTGACCAAATTTTAGCTTTATCTGGAGTTAATATCACTCTTGCCCAAAGTATGTTTGCTTTGCCATAAAGCTTTTAACTTTTCCTCTGAAGGGAGGAAGCACCTGATACCGACTCTTTGCTATGTACACAGTTTTTATAATTTACAATATAGTTTTAAGTTTGAAACAACAAAACTATTCCAAATACTGAAGCTGGAGAAGTATTCTCACTTGCAGTCACAACACAACACCTACCAATCTCAAGGAACTATTAAGTGTTGACGTGAATGGATTTCCTGACAAAACTCAACTGATGGTAAGGAGGAATGCATATGTTTTCAACATCCTTCTGCCATCCATAATATACAATTTAATAATGTATGGTAATTTAATAATTTAAAAGAATTACCCAATATGCACGGAATTAACCAGAACTGGCAAAAACTCAACATTAAAAGAATCCATCAAAAGCCACCTTATACACTTCAAAATTACTAATATAATAAATCAAATTATGGATAACTTCTTAACATTAAACTAAGCTTAACATATTAAACAAATAAAATGTGTTGAAGCTACAGAACTTACTAATCTAAGAATGGCCCACCTAAGATCTCCAAGATCTTTCTTTCCACTATAATAAATTTTCCGCAAAAATAAATCACTGAAGGGCAGGCTTGTGTATCCCATTATTGTTTCACTCTTTATTTTAGGAGAACCCAACTTTAAATGTGAGATTTTGTAAGATGTCTAATCACAACTCACCAAAAGGCTCAAAATTTTCCAAGTTTTCATTTTTGTCACATTCTGTTTCATCATTAATTACAATGATCACTATATTTTATGCATAAAGAGTAACTACCTATCATTTTGGAGATAATCTAACAAGGGTTATCTAACAATTTAAGACTTCTTTGGTGGCATCTGGTAACTGATCTCTCACATGCATTCAGGCATGAAACTCACATGGTAGTAGTCAGTTTTTTTTGGGAAGTAAACATCTGCTGAGGTCATTAGTCATTTCATTCAAAACAGGCATTTAAAAATGATGAAATAAGGAGAGTGAGGACGGGTAAAAGAAAAATAAAAAGTCCAGTCACCATGCCTGCGTCTGACCAAGGATACTCCTCTTGGCTTCATCAAAGCAAGAGAACAGATTGGAACACTATATCTTAAAATCTTTTGTTACCTTAAATGTACCGGGAATCAAGCCTATAACCTGAGCATAGAAAACAAGTCAACCCAAAAATCCATTTTCCATAGCATGGGATACTCAACAACAATTTCATTGAACAAAGGCTAACACAGGTGGTTCTGCCCAATTCCAGACATCTCATTTCTAGATGGTCAAATCTCTCATTTACACTTGATGATACTGCTAAGCTAAGTACATCACTGCATGAATATCCGAAAATTGCAGAAAAAATTTTATTAAGGGCAGCCATCTGTATAAACGAAACCAGACTACACATCATTATGCACTGTGTCAGCAGTAGAGCGATCAACTTGGTGATCCTACTTCTTGTAGAAAAACTCATTCAACCTTGATTCAGCCACCTGACAAGGAGTTGAAACCTATGAGGATCAGCAGACTGCTGAAAAACTACATATAATTAAGGTAAACTTAAAAAGCATAAGTTCCATATTTTTCGAAAGAGGTCCATCCATATACAGCCAAAGTTTTGAAGATAATTTTATTTGAAATAAGGAAGAAAACTAGTTGAAATATGTTACCACCACATAAATGTGGTACAACTGAGACTGACCTTACCACCAAAGTATTAGCCTAGAAGTGTCTCACAACAGATTTTATGACTTGAGCTCAATCATCTCCAAGATCATTTTTTCTCTCTACCTAAAACTGGCTTTTACCACTTTAGTTTAATCACCACATTAAAGGTAATGTTTATTATATTTTGACTTAAATTCAATTTTACCAACATACTATTATTAGTACTAGTACTTTCTGGAATTTTTCATGCCCAACTACCCACTTAATGTATATTGAGGCAAAACCAGCAGAAACCCCATGACATTCCAGACTGCTTCCAGCATTTCCTGCATTTCTTTGGATTAAGAAAAATGTCCAATTGAGTCCATAACCCTTAGATTAGTATTTAAATGAATTATAAAAAACTTACACTTCACTTGGAACATACTTGCTTATGCCCATTGGTGATAAGTAGAATAACAAAGAGAGCCACAGATTATCCAATTTACTTTGCTATCTTTGCATATACTAATGCTGATTCCATTATTGGTTGAATTCTGGGGCAAATGATAAATTTCGGGACAGGGCTCCATCAGTATCTGGCCAAGCCAGGACCAAACACTCTGGTTCTAATCCAATGCCTACACTAATTAATCCTGCCATCAAGTGGAGCAGAAGAGAGGGTCCTCACCTTTGGTATGGCCAGCTGAAGACTCCTTGAGCCGTGCAACAGCAGACATGAGGGGCTCGAGGGGAGGGGGTCCCCCTGACTGGTTGTCCTCCATGACATGGTCCTCCTCCCCATACCCATCGCCCCCATCATCCACATCATCATCATCCATGCCCTCATCCTCCTCCTCCCCCTCCTCATCTTCCCTCTCCTCCTCCTCCCCTTCCTCCTCGCCCTCCTCCCCCTCCTCTTCACCCTCCTGCAGCTCCTCCTTCACCTGTGACGACGACATAGCCTTGCGCATCTCTCCCATATCGCCCACCTCACCACCTCCCCTCTCTTCTCCATTCTGCCTCTCCTGCCCCAATGAGGAGGAGGACGAGGATGATGAATTCTCCCCCTGACCTTCCGAGCCATCCTGCTCTGGGTCATCGCAGTGCTTGCCATCTTGAGACATTCCCTGAGAGGAATTGGTCAGTATGGATTGGAGCATTGGTATGGGCCGCTTCTTCTTTGAGGGGTTACCTGAGTCGGACATGTCTCCACCATTTCTCTTCCCTTCCCCCTGAGGGTAAATGTTTTTACGGTTTTAGCATACAAATAAGGACACAAAATAAAGGTCTTCCTTTGGACCTATTTAACACTTAGTATATTCTTGTCAGTCACTAGCTAGTTCCACATGTGGCAGTTGACTATACTTCATGCTAAGCACGCAACTCAGCTCATTGCACAAAAATAAACAAATTAGAAAAAGCTACAAGCTGAGTATTCACCATGCATCACCACGAACTTCGGTGCCAGGATTTCACATAATCACTAAAAATATTTTTACACCAGTATACAATATATAATTAGATCGGGAGCCCTTATCATGCATTTCTTCTGACGAATATGGGGATGAACATTCTTACGTTTCCCCTTCTTGATACTGATTAAATGGAAAAGGAGAACCTTATGATTAGCAAAAAGCCTTCAGGATATAATAAAATGAGATCCCTTATCCACCTTAAACGGGGTACACAACTCTGGTGCTCATCTCATCAATTACAATAACCCACAAGCAATCACTAAAAGATATTGATGCACTGAAAGCTTACAAAACATAAATAAGTGCATAAACAGTAATCTATATAAGGGAGGACCAAATAAGTGGACGAGTGACACCAGTAAATGAGCGAAATTGCGAAGAACGAGGGAGAGAGACATTTTCCAGAATTACGAACTTGTGGTTTTCCCAATGCACAGGTAATTAACACATTGATGTAATGAAAAATTGTATTATCAAACAGCGTAAAATAAATAATGTTCGCCCTGGACAAACCAGAGAGTTAAGTACGCCTTCATATCTAATAAATAACCACGTGAACTTCTTGCAAACAACGGGGCATTGAGCTAAGTATCGAGGCGATTATATTTAACACATTTTTTGTGAGTTGATACGAACATTCGGTGAACTGGTTGATTACAAAGGTGGAGGAATTCCAAAATTTGTGAAAACAGATTCCCCTGGAAAAATGACAACCCGCCTTCAAGTAGAATGCTTCGACTACACAAACCTTGTATTTTTAATGCAAGTGGCGCACAAATGAAGATTGCTAATGTCAAAATTAGGCCACAATTGGCTAGAGATATTCCAATTAAAAGCAATTATTTGATCAAAACTCAAAAGCTATTACGTATTAAATGCATGGCTGTATTAAATGCATGGCTGTATTAAATGCATGACCATATAAAACACGCATTATCTTTACCTTCCCTTTGTTGTGCTTGGTGACATCCGACAGTCCATGTATCTCAAGCATCTCTGCTGTGTGAAGAAGTATAGGTATCTGATCTTCCTCGACCATAACGTGACCATTGTACATAAAATTCATCAAAGCTTTCAGCTCCGGAAGGCCAACATCTTTGAGAATGATAATTGGATGTTGACATGGATTCTCCTGAAAAGTCAACCGACAATAGAAGCTTACGGAAAATACATCTGTTAGACGAAACTGTCATTTTTCACTTTTTAAAGTCACTAACCTTTAATAACCTCTTCATGTAAGAACTGCATGCTGACAAAACTACCTTATGTGCTTTTAAACTTTGCCCATCACAAGCAATTGTTACGTCAACAAAATCTTCATCACCCCATAAATTTTCCAACGAAGTTAATATATTGTCTGAATAGTTGTTCCATTTCAAGCAATATTTCTTTGCGTCCATCGCTGAAACGCTAATTCCACTAAAAATCGAAAAAAAGTGAAAGTGACATTTACTTCAATGGAAGGATATGTACCAGCATAACACCAATGTTCATTAAAGCAACTAACATTATTATTTACTCAATTCTTCATTTATGATCAAGTTCTTTTGAAAAATCTTCGTCTGTACAGCTAGAATTTTCTGGCACTTTGCATTACACAGCCAGGAATCGATGGAATCCACAGAATGTACAAAATAAATAATTTCAATTTTTAAAAAATAATTTGACCTGTAACGCGAATGACCTTGTTACACCTGACATTCAAAATGGCTTCGGCTTAGACGAAAGCGGTATTCATCCATCATGATCAGATCATCATAATAAATATTAGCAATAATTTTATCATGTTTATTATATATGAATCATTTGTAAGATTTTATATTATAAATAACTTTAAGAACAATATTAATTACCCCTTTTTACCTCAATAGACAATGTCACAGCAATTTATATCTGAAATCCAGTAGTGTTTTGTTTTATTCAGCTGATTACAGTTTCAAGTACTTGACGTATTCGTTGTAATAATCATACAACTTAGGATAAGTTACTTTGGGTTTGCTAATGTTCTGACATTAGGCTATGGTTAGGGAGACGACAGATGCAATTTTAGAGATCGATTAAAGCTTAACTAATACTTTATGATGGCAACTTCGGAACCACCTGTGAAATTTGATTTAAAATCTGTCCATGATGGATTTTCGTCTTCTTTATTGGAAAATGATGATGTTGATATGAATTTCTACCTCACTGCTTACAAGGAATTATATAAGTAAGTTTTTCTCCCAGTTCCGGTGACATGCTTTCGAGTTCGTGAGACGTTTAATGATTTCTGTGAATTGTATCCCTCATAGGTTTTGTAACCTACTCGGTACAATATTCGGGTTTGTTGGGTCCGACATTAAAGCAAAAATAGATATATTAGAATCGCTCGTAAGTGAAGATGCACAATCTGGTAACTTTTCAACCTTTAAAGCCATGGTTGAGTACGAAAAACAAAGCGATTTAATTAAAAAAAGCGATTACGTTTCGGGATGCCGAACCCTTCTTCGTCTTCATCGAGGTCTAGGTGAGGTTTTGAACTGTTATGTGCTTCATTTTGTTAATTTAGAATGCTTATATTTTTAATTCGATCTATATGTTTGAGTAGGCGTATTGTGTCATTTATTCAGGTGAACCAACTCGAGTTCATTTATTTCAGACTTCATAAGGTTGTTTCTCAAAAGAGTCGGTGAATTAGAAGCAAAAGATAAGACGAGCATTGTTGGACAAGAAGCGTATAATGAAACGCTCGCACAATTCCATCCGTGGTTAATTAGAAAGGGTGTAGTTGTGTCTTTATATTCATTGCCTACCAAGGAAAATTTAATGTTGAAGGTACGTCTCTATTGCCACTGACACTACATCATTTTGATCCAAATAAGGTGCGTATTCATGTTCTTAGCCATTGTTGGTGGATGTGTACTTTTTATTATATAATTAGTTTTACTTTAGAGAAAAAGCCTTATTTAACGCAGATTCAAGACCTAGGCCTGAATTGCTTGTTTGTCACTCTTGGATGAAGTGGTAAAACTTCTAATGACATGATTTTCAATTTTTTTAGAATTGTTTTATAGCTCAATATTTCATTAGGCGAGCGCCTCTCTGTGAAACATTTAACAATATTTGTTTTTGGGGGTAACATTTTTACAGTTTGCGAATGTGCAGCGAACTATAGTAAAAATATCTCTCCAGAAACTAAAATGAAACAATTGGCACTTTCTTAACCACAAAGTTGAACAGCTCCATTGTTTAATATAACCTAAACATAGTAATCAACCCGAAGGCCGGTTTGGTAGGTGATGGTAGAGTTCACCTAGTACTAAGCCCGACGGCATGTGAAATTCTCGCATCAGTTATATATATATTCCAGACTGATTTGATTGTTCTGGTAGTGCTTGGATTACATTTTCAGTTATTGGGTCATATTTTAGCAAGCTTGCCTTTTCATGAAAAAGACATAATCCACTATGGATTGGGGGATGTATCAGAAGACTTCCATTTGATGAAGAGTAATTAACTTTGTCAATGCCTGACGCCAGGCAGTAAGAAATGAATAAGTTGGTATTTCATTGTAATCAGATAAGTTGGTAATTGTTTGTGTTGATGTCTTAAATTTCGTTAGTCTGAATTCCAAGAATGATAATGTTTTAATACACTGAAATTAAAGGTAAGTATAGGCTAGCGTAGAAAAATAGGCAGATATATGCTACTGTCAGTTACCAAATTCCAACTAATGTTGAATGGGAGGCATTAAATGGCACTTGCTGTCCTCTTGCATGAGAGTTTGGCAATATAGAAATTGTACAGGATGTGTTCCGGGAACTTAAACTGTAGTTATAGCAATGATAAATTCATGGAATTACAGTAATTTATTAAATACGCTTTATGAATTAATAAATTGCCACCTCAATTATTTTCTCCTGCAGTTTGTAACTAAATGTGTAGCAAAAAAATGAATAATGGTTAAAAAAAGTTGTGCACATCTAAGATGTGAATGTTCAAACAACATTCGTTAACATTCAATACTGGATGTTATTTTTACCCCAGATGGTCAGTACTACCTATTTCACCTCCATAATATTTAGATCACTATATTAACTTGTAAATAATGTTTATTATCCAATTGAGGAATGTTGTAATTGGAATTATTATTATTGAGTTTATCATTTTGTGTGGCATGAAGATTGTCTGATCATAAGAAAACAGTGTGTGCTCTTCTTACAGAGTGGGAATGTTTTTCAAAAATTGCCCCAATATATTATCTGTGCTTTAGCGTGGACTGTTGTTACTTTTTTCTTGTGTTTGTATCCTAATAAAATGAGGGTGTATCCTATTAGCCATAAAATTGGTATGAATGTAAAACTCAAGAGACCAACTGTAACTGATTACTACAAACATCTGTCAATGGGCTCACTGTATGATATTTTCACAGCATGTACAAGTAGTTTGTGAAATTGGTTTCGCAATATTATTGGTTTGGATTTTTGACTGGGGACCGCTATATACGAGGGTCATCCGGAAAGTAGTACCCGTTCGTGAAATAAAGACACAAAAGTAAATATTAACAAACATAAAAAATTTTATTTGAAAGAGGATACTTTAAACTACTTCTCAACATAATCTCCAAGCAAATTAAGGCATTTGTCATAACGTGTGACAAGTTTCTGTATTCCTGCTGCATAGTCCTTCGCCGCCAGCTCATTGAGATACGCGAGGGACCCATCTTGCACAAATTTTTGCATAATGCAGATGGTGTTTAACAATTTCATGAACAATTGTTCGAGAAACATTGGGAAAATGCTCACAGATGTCATCAATTGTGACGCGCCGATCATTCCTCACGAATTCGTCAACTGAGCTCACCAGTTGGTCTGTAATGACAGACGGTCTCTCCGAACGCTCATCGTCGTGTGTGTTCCCCCTCCCCATGTTGAAGTTGCGACACCACCGCCGAACAGACGACTCGTCCATTACATTGTCTCCATACACCTCCTTTAATTGGCGATGAATATCACATGGGCGAACGTTTCTTGCATTGAGGAATTTAATCACTGCCCTCACTTCACAACTGGCGGCGTTCTCAATTTTTTTAAACATTGTAAACAATCACAGAAACAACACAGGCAATGATAGTGTCACGCAACTTGGCTCAGAGAAGGCAGACAAGCCACTGAAGCTATCTGACCTCGTCCAGTGGCTACTCGCGTCGTCAGCACTTCATGCGGCACGAACGGGTACTACTTTCCGGATGACCCTCGTAGTATACAGCAACAAAAAAATTATCTTTTATGACCACTGTAACTTTGGGGCTCAGATTTTCAATGAAAGACATAATACTAAGATTTTTGGACAAAATATATGTATAAGATATTGAAAAAAATATGGAAGTCCTTCTTAGAAACAATATGCTTTGGAAATAAAACATGCGAAGTCAATCATAGTGGTAAAGACTTACTCTGTTGCAGGTAACAGTGACGCAAGGCAAGTAAACATTAAAGTTCATGTTGAAGCACACTATCAAATCTGATAACTATGCAGTAAAGTTGCCAGCAAAAACTTCAATCCATTTACACAATCCAAAAACGTTTGTGCTCTACTCATTGTAACTTTAAAAAAGGACTAATTACTTGATGAAAACTCTCAAGAGATTTTGGTCCTATTTTTGATAGTTAAAGTTAATTTCTCAAGATTAAGAGTTTGAAAAACCAAAATTCAATATTATTTGTAGAAATTATAACCAAAGCTAACTTCTTGAATAATGATATAACTTCTTGGTATATGATAACTATGGCTCTAAACCAATCTAAATTCTCTCTGGCATCAATGTACATGCTCTTGAATGTCATACTCATTATCTATGGTACCAGATAAATTCACCAGAATTCTAGCACAAATGCTGAGAGAGTTGGTGTTGGAAATTGTCCCATTTCTGGAAAACATATTTCATAAAACCCTATCAAAAGGTTAAGTATCCTAGGAGTGAAAAATTCCCCCATACCCATCATTTATAAAAGGAAAAATTAGTAGTTGTAGTAGTTTTTAAGGGAGGTGACCGTCAGCTAAGGTCATTTGTGCCATAGGGGATGGACAGGAAAGGGTGAAGGGAGGAGAGAAACCCGGCATCGGCATTAGCCTGCTCTTTACAAAAGGCGCCAAGGGGTCCGCAGCTTAACGTCCCATCCGACGGATGGCAGATTCTTGAATATTATTGAAAGAATCACATGCTGAATTATTTAACAAATTACTGTGTGAAATATAATGCACTTACTAGGCAGTCTTTTAAAGTTTTATCACAAGCCTCTGCACTGGTTCTGAAGCAGTTCTTGTAGAACCACTTTGTTTACAGAAGCAAGGCTTTCTCTATAATAATTTTATTTCCCCAATTGACAAGTACATAGTATGGTACAGAATATCATACAATTAAGTAATTGTATAGGGTACGTCAAGAAGTGCAGTAACTGGATTACTAGCCAGAGAAAATAAAATAGAATTACACCTACACACATAGTTAAGGATTTACACAATATAAAATTCAGAATTACCCAGAATTGAAGTAGTTGTTCACACTATAAAAACATTTTTCATTTAATTACAAAAATAACTTATTTTTAAAAATAGAGAGTGATTTCTCATTTTTTAAACTAATGGGAAGCCTGTTGAATATTTTGATGCACAGAGAACGAGGTCCCTTGGACATCATTGTCATGCTAGCAGTCACTACACACACATGATTTCTTGTCCTAGTCCCATAGGCGTGTGTGCCATTATTTGATGGGAATAGATGCATGTTCTTTTTTATAAAAATTATCGAATTATAAATAAAAACACTAGGGACTGTTAAGATGCCAAGGCTTTGAAAGAAAGGTCTGCAGTGTGGGCTCTATAGGGTTTATTGCGCATGGACCTAAGCAATTTCTTTTGAATAATAAATATTTAACTTAGTTGATGACCCACTTCCCCAGATTATGATACCATATGATACAAGAGAATATAAAAGACCATAGTAGAGTGTTTTTAAAACATCCATACTAACAGTATGTTTCAGAATTGAAAGAAGATAGTGCACAGAATTTAATTTTTTACTTAGGTCTAAATAGGGTCATAATGGAAAATTCAGGATGCCATTTTCTAAGCCTTGAAAACAGCCTCTGATCAAGTGTGCATAATAAGCTACTATAAAAGTAACCAGCAGTGTCAATGATTCATTAATTGTACAGTATTCAACTATGAGTCTTTTTAGTGATCACAATATTAAGGCTTGGTGTCAGGAGTGGTATCTCCAGTAAGATCTAAAAAAATGCAAAGTATGTAATGCATTTCTGCATGTAAGTAATGCTCAGTAATATAATGTAAAGAATATGTAATGCATTCCTGCCTAAGAAAAGAAGGCCAAGTAAAATGTTTGGGAGGCACACTGGCATCAGACTTAACTTGGAGAAAGCAAATGAGAAGCATCTGTGGATCTTCATCGAAGCAACTTCACTTTGATAAATGAAGTTTTATTCAGCAAGATGTTTTTTCATGGAATAGCCTGGTTTGCGAGCTATTAAAAGAGCAAAAGACTGCATGTACTACTCGAACTGTTATATAAATAAAATATATTGAGGATAACACAGGGATAGAGTGAGAATAGTGTTATTGTGGCATGTTAGTGGTAGGTGAGACTACTGTGAAAAGTGAGGGAAATCGACTGTGAAAACTAAAGCAGGTGGAAGAGTTTGTGTCTCAGAAGTGTTTTGGACCAGAATGGTCGAAGTAGTGGGGATATAAAGAAAATAATTGCATTAGGCGAAGAAGCTTTCTAAAGGAGGAGATCATTTATGATTGGAGAAAGGAGCGCGTATGGAGAAAGTGAAATAGAAAGGAAAACAAATGATGAAACTCAAGGCATATTAGGGGAGGGAGATGGCCGTTGAGAAAAATTCATAGAAGGCAGGATAAGTGGATGCAGAAGATACTGTGGGGCAACAGGATGCTAAGGACAGTAATAGATTAAGGGAGGATGCTGGGAAAGTGAGGTAAAGGGAAGAAAATAATGCACATTTGAATGGAATTAAGGGAGGTAGAAGGTATGCAGAGGTAAAGAATGAGTTATTCTATTATGTAATATGGGTGTAGAAGTACAGTAGTGCCAAGGTGCATCATGAACCCACCCAATGCAATAGACTACTGTGAATAGTAAAAATAATAATTATTCCCAACTCGTATACTTTTATTAAGTTGTTATATCCAAGTAATAAAGCAAATCCTCCTAAAAGGGCAATGTGTTACTGGAAAAATACACTCTTGGCATTGTACATGCACATGCCTTCAGCTATGCTGTCCATCAACTCACCCTTGGCATCACAAATGCTATTCTGATGCATTAACCAATTATTAGTTATAAATAAGGCATCCATTGTTTTTTCCAATAACCTGACTGTAAAATTCAGAATAAAAATTAACCCTAGTGAAACAGTATGGATGCTTCTCCCAAGAAGATAGACTATGTTGGAATGGAGTTCTAAATGGCTGAAGAGAGAAATGTTCAGTGAATGTTAGGCCTGCAGTCATGTTGAGGAACCCCTAGAAAAGCATGACTACACCTTTTGAATGTCTTGGCCCCATGCTAAAAATTTCGATTTCTATATCTAATTTATGCTTCTTGGTTCTAGCCCGAGTTCCCATCACCTTTAGTGAGCCTTTACTGGTGTTGTCATTTGTAGTTAGATTTTTGGAGTGATTCCATGTTGTCATTGTTGATTCTTTTTTTATTTACTATTTTGTGTATAGGCCTGGATCCCACCCAATGCAAGCAATTACATAATGCTATTTAGCCCCCATGTTACTGACAATGTAAGTTGATATTTCATTGACAGTGTGTTTCTGCCACCTGGGCACATGTAAAGTTGCCGCCTCAGAATGCCAGTAACCACTTATCTTTGGAGCTTTTTGGAGAGCTTGCTTCTCCTAACTCAGGCTGAAAACATTAGCCTTACCCCTGTGTTATGTGTAAGACTCCTTGACTCAACTAGAATAAAATGTAACAAAATCCATTGAAGAATTGCATCTGATTGAGATGCTTAGTTTTCTTAATAAAATTCAAAGTGTGTTAAGGGAGTATGAAAGGTTTTTTTGGTTATTTATGATTGGAGATCCTAAATATTATTTTTTCCATGTTGTGGAAATATCGTATGCTAAAAATATGGTGGTAATATTTTAAAAATATTTTGTCACCGGCATGTGTGGATTGATGCCTGAAATTTAAGGAAGTGGACTTGAGGTAGTATCACATTATTGATAATTATGTGAAATACTTTTTTATTTTATCTTTTCTTCTTTTAAACAGTAATTTAATTATTCAATTGTTCCCGGCTCAACCTTGTGGAAATTCATTTTAATTAAATGTAGAATACAATGTATCCTTCCCCTGTCCTTTATTCACGTACCTGATGATGACGGTTGAGCGTTGAAACCGGTTGTACGTGAATAAAGGACAGTGGAAAGTTACATTATATTCTTCATTTAATTAGTAATTTAATTAATTGCATTTGAGTGATTTTTAAAACAGAATCACAGAATGTGCAATCAAGAATCAAAGTGGCAATGCTGACCTGATATAAAATTTTGGGATAAACTCATCACTAAGTGCAGCAAATGTGTTGTGTTACACTGGGCATACAGGGGAAGTTATAAACATAATCGTTGATGCAACAAAAGTATTACATGTGAAAGATGTTCATGCGTAATTTCAAAAGGTGATAATAAAAATGAGGTTATGGTAGTTGAGAGGGTACTGACCTGAAGGCCTTGGTCCAGTTCCGGAAGATACCCTTGGTACCCTTTCTATGTGATTTTTCGAGCACCAGAACATCCTGTGAAACCAAAGGCAGTACAGGGAAAGAAACTGCCCCCCTTATTGTTCTGCTAATGTGTGACACGCTATTTAGCGTAGGAATAGGTGTGCTCTACCCTCACTTATTGAACCAACCTTTCGGTTGATAACTGTGGTTATAGAGAAAATATGCATTCATGATGAGTTTTGGGACTAACATTAGATGATTTACTTTTTAGGTATGCAGTAACAATTTAGAAGATATCCAGACAACCCTTGATGTTTTACCCAAAATGCTGTTGGTTACTGCAGAGGTTTATAACCGCACTCAGGCCATTTTCGAGGAACACTCCTTGTTGGATTTACCATAGCTGTCACCATCGAATTGCTTTAGCATAATGGATTAAGTGAAATTATATGCACTTCTCATTGTGAGGATTACATTTGGATGTCAGTGATACTATTATGAGGCTGTGACTTTATTTCTAAAGGTATCAATATTTATCTTGTGGCCACTTGTTTTTTTGATCGCTTATGGTTTTAAGGAGTACTTATGGAAAGACACATGAAAGGAGGCAAAAATATGATGCATTTAATGGTAGGTGTGATACTCAAGTAGTGGTATGATTTTAATATCTGCATGGTGAATGGATATGCCTTTTAAAGGATTTTCACACATCTTTCTAGAGAGCATGATCAATTTCTCTCACTGGATGGTCATTTCCATAAATTCAAAGAAACTGCAGGAGATGCCATGACCATAACTTTAGATGTAATCATCCGCTAATGTAAATTTCAATTCAACAATTTCAAGTGTAAAAGCCGTTCGCCTTATCGCAGGCGAAAATCATTTGTCACCAAAGCACCCTGTTTGAGATGAAAGATTTTTACTCCTTGAAATTGTTGCATTAATAGTTTCCATGTTTAAAGTTATGTTCTACTTTGGCCATTGGATCTGTAGAATGTGATAAGGGTTAAGAATCACTAATGAATTTCAATGGGTGCAGAAGCTTTAAACAATGTGGTATGTTAATGAAACTTTTCAATATTTTCTTTTAATAAGCTCAGATGTGATGGGACCAATTTTTACGTGAAAATGGAAGAAATTGTGAAGGGTGCTTAGGTGTGCAGGTATATTTGAACTTTCCTTTCCTCCTAAGTAATAGGAATATCATCGAAATGGAACGCATGAACTCTGCCAGCAAAATTACATAATAAACTAGTTCAAAGTTATACGATAAACCAATGAGTGGAAATTTTCTCACATTAGCATAGTAGCATGTACCAGTGCGTATGGTTGTATTCACGATCCATTGCTGTCTGATTAATTTATTTCCATGAAATAAATAAAGTGTTTATTTCTTTCAGCTCTTTCTCTATTCTAGTTGTATTTAATTTATTTTTACCAAGTAGCATTAATACATAAAAATGATTTTGAATTATTTTAGTTGAAGTGACAGGCACCTGATTTTTCTTACAAGCATTCCTTTGATTGTGTTCATATTCACAAGGGAAGTGGATAATTTAAATTTCATTTTTATGTATAGTAGTGGTACTCTCAGAAGCATGATCATGTAACTATTCAATTGGCAATATGTATTAGCAATAAGTAATACATCCATAACATTTACCAACATGAAATATTGATCAACGATTAAAATATCACTATGTTCAAAAGGTAAATCGTGTCATTTTATCCTTTTTAACAATCCAGAGCATATCCCACTAATGCAGACTCAGTTATTCGCATAGAAAAGAATGTGAATGCAAAATTATGATGCATAATTTCATTCTTGCTGTGTGCATATCATGGATTTCAGTTCACTCCAGTCATAAGTTCCGTTTTATTACTTTTGAATGAAACCCCCTACTTCACGAGCCACTCAAAGACTAGACCTCTGGCCATACAAGCAAGTAGTTAATTAGGAAAATTTTAATATTATTTCAGATATTTAGTCCAGTAAAAATATTCGTTAGTCTTTTTTATTGTGAGGGAAAGGAGTATTAATGAAAATGCCCTGTTTTACCTTTGTACTGTAATACTGGGGGTAGTCTAATGGAAACCAAACACCCGCCATAACACACAGTCCACGAGAAGGGTGACAACTCATAGGCACACACAGTTGTTAGGTTATGTCCTTGTTGGTGTGCGGATTGGTCTAGTGCGTTCATCTGTTAGGTTTTCATTTTTCTGCCCCTCATATATTGTAACATTTTGTTCTATTAAATCTTGTGTTACTTTGGTGGAAAAAGCGCCATTGCCATATCATAGCATTAGTTTATTTTGAATTAAGAACTCAAGGTCTCACCAAGAGATGCTCCTTGTTTTCAGTGGCCGTGTCCTCCAAAGCCAGTAACCCAAAGACTAAGTCATGTATTACACTATGGAGGAGCTGATATGGAATGAAGCATTGGAAAATTGAGTCCGGATAAGGAGGATTATTTTGTAGGTGTAAAGATAGTAGATGCGTATGATGAATAGCAGCAATGAAAATGAGGAAAATTATGTAGTTGTCCCTGCATTTTGCTACTCTCAATAATAATTGGCTTTTTCCCTTGATATTTATACTTAAAACTCCTGCCGACATTATGGCTCCTAACACTTGTCAAAATGGCTGGACTTTTTTTTGTCAAGGAGGAAACAAAAATTATTGTTATTAGGTAAGCCACAGGTAAGTTACTGGTAGATTTTAGATGAACACAATTACCAAATAAATATTTTGTGTCTCCTAACAAAACACAACCCAACATACTACTCTATAAGTCCATCTTCATCTCTGTGTACTTCTTTCCTCTCTTCATCCCATCCAAAATCCCCATCTTATTCCTGCCCCTTCCTTATTTGCCTAAAATTCGCCCCTCTGTCACAGTCTTCAGCATCCCACTGCTGATCAATATGTTTTGCATCCATTTTTTTCCTGTCTCCTTAAGATTACTCCCAACGATCATTTCTCCTCCCCTACTGAACCTAACTCTTCCTCATTTGTTTTCCTTTCTGTCCTCTTAACCTCTCAGTGCAGTTCTCAGTACGTGATACATCGCAGTTGGCAGGCCTTATCGGCGGATCGATGAACGCTCCCTCGGTTTTGAATTTTTTTCTGTGGCCCCATCAAATTTTTTGAATATATATGGTTGCCCTAGGTCTCTTGGATAATGAGTCTTCCTAATTATTCTGTTTCGGCTACATGAAAAGGTACTCTATAAGGAAGGTAAATCTATTAAGTCAGTCCTTATGAGATAAGCAACTTCTTTACATGTACGCTTTGTCCTCAGGTTCTGTTTGTCTTTATTGCTTGAAATGATCTCCCCATGTAATTCCTCTGGAACCATTCGTGTATCATTCTTTCTTTTTGTTTCCTCATAACAGTTGCAGGGGCAAAAGGCCTCATCACCGTCTATAGTCTCAGTTGTTAGATTTCTTTCTGGGGGCGAGATGGTGCGGGGGCTACCATACTGGCTTCCCACCCAGAGGGCCCAAGTTCAATTCCCAGCGGTGTTGAATATTTTTCAGAGGTATCTTGATCCCTACCTGAGGTACTTTGTGGAGGGCACTTTGAGTGAGTACGCCGTCCGTCAGATGGGACGTTAAGCTGCAGGCCCCTTGGCGCCTTTCGTTAAGAATAGGCTAATACTGATGCCGGGTTACACTCCACCCTTCATCCTTTCCTGTCCATCTCCTATGGTGCAAATGACCTCAGCTGTCGGTCACCTCCCCTTAATATTACTACTACTACGATTTCTTTCTTGAGAAAGAAAAGTAAAAGAAGCCTTGTATATAACCCCCGTAATGCATTCCAAGAGGGATAAGCTTTTTTGAGTGAAGATAACATTGAGAATTTACTTGAAAACCTGGACAGAGAAAGAGAAGTGAGCATTGGATGTGATAGTGCAAGTTCAAGTGAGGAAGATTGGTCGAGAGGCACTTCGCTGAAAATATACGGCCAACCGGGAAGAAGTCCATGCTTCAAAAAAGATGTGAGGTGTGCTTCGTACAAGGTAAAAGGAGGGATGCAGTATACTGGTGCCCCGACTGTAATGCAGGCCTATATTAAGAGGATTGTTTGAAATAATATCACACAAAACTGAACTTTTATAATGGTGGTTTGAAAATTTAAAATGAATTAATAAGTGAAATTTTAAAATACAACATTAGCAAAATTTTTACTAAATTGAATGAGCAATTTAACCTTAAGTAAATTTTAAAATACATTTTTTAAAAGATAAAAATTATTTTCAACAATGCTGCAACAGGGAGAGATTTTAGAGAAATTAAATGCCGTGTATGGGGCCAAAGCATTTAAATAATTATACCGGCTTTAGGGGTTAACCTTCTCCAAACCCACATTTCAAAAGCCTCCAATCTACATCTATCATCCTGCTTCAGTGACCATGTTTCCACATCGTATATAACTACGTAGCGTATCAAAGTTTTGACGAGCCTTTTCTTAACATCCTCACTCAACATCCCTGTCATCAACTCCCTCCTTGTGAAAGCCTCTTTGTCTACTGCAATTCTTCTCCTTATGTCCCTACTACTTTGACCATATTAGTCCAAAACACTTCCGAGGTACATAAACCGTTTCACCTGCTCTAGTTTTTGCCCTCATATTATAATGTTTACCTCAGCCTTTCTCTTTCTGGAAAATTGCATAACTTTTGTTTTATTAATATTGATTCTCATCCCATATCTGTCGCACTGAATTTCCAATTCACTCAGCAATGCTTGCAACCCCTCGGCTGATTGACAAGCTAGAGCTTCGGTATCAGCAAACCTGACTGTTGTTATGAATTCCCTGCTGACATTTATTCTGATCTCCAGTTCTTCCCATGCCTCTTTAATCATTTCCTCCACATATATGTTGAACAGCAGCGGTGATAGTGGGTAACCCTGCTTTTCACCTCTTCATAACACTGCCCATCCAGACCTCCCGTTCCCCACTTGCACCTGAGCAGTCTGAGACATGTACAGTTTGCAAATTAGCCTCCTGTCCCTCCAATCTAAACCTATTTTCTTTGATATACTCATTAGTTTTTCCCAATTCACTCTATCAAACGCATTTTCAAAATCTACGAAACAGGCAAATATGTCCTGATTGTATTCTATATTCCTCTCGATTAGTGATCTCATTACTGCAATGGCATCATGCGTACCTCTGTACCTCTCCCCTTCCTAAACCCAAACTGATCATCCCCTAAGTAATCCTTTGCCCTACTCTCTAACCTTTTGTTGATGATCCTGAGAACAACTTAAGCTGTGTGGGATATCAAACTTATTGTTCTGTAGTCCTACATGATGTAGCCTTCACTTTTTTCAGAATTGGAACTAACACTGATCTCTCAAAGTCTTCTGGCCAGATTCCTTCCTCATAGATGCTATGAATCAGCCCATATAGACTCTTCCGTCCACATTTTCCTTAACCTTTTAGTAGTTCTGTAGGAATGTTGTCTACCCCCACAGCCATATTTAATTTCATCTGCTTCAATGCCCTTTCTATCTCATTGTCGAGTATGCCTGCATCTAAGCTATCTTCAGCTACGTCATGTTCTCTTTCTATGTTTAAGTTTGTTGGCCAAGTTCTTTACCATACAGTTTCTATATCTATTCCTTCCATCTCTACATATATCCCTCATTTCACTGTTATTCCACGAAGTCCCCAGGTAAAATGACTTCCTCTACCTCCCAGACCCCCTTGAGGGCAGCATAAGATTGAAGGAGGGATTGTGATCATTTGCATATAGTGCAGTTTTGTTCTTAAAATGAGTAGATGGAAAAAGTAGTGGACTGTTAATGGAAGGGATAACTGAAGGTAATCAAAGACACTCTTGAAGTTCAAATTGTACTGTAGGACAAAGCTACAACTCTTTATGACCTTGCATAAGGAATTGTAGGAAGAGCACGTTTGCACTTCTCGCTACTGATAAGCAGAGGAGAGTTTCTAGGGGAATTGTGGGAGTTATCCTGTCATTGAACAATGGCTAGCCAAGTGCATGAATGCAGAGATGACAGTTTGATTCCGTAGTAGTTGTTGGCAGAAATGGCTGTGCTTTGATCTGTGTCCCACTGCAACAGTGATATTTCCATTTACCAGCTGTTATTACATTACATTAAAATGTGTATGCACACAAATATCCTTTAAAACCACGGAACAATTAATATAAACTAAATAAAAGTATGGACTCACAGACCAGGAATATTGTTGAGATATTCATCAACAGAGTGGAACATGTTATGTACATTGTAGATATCTTTTTAATTTATATTTGAATGCTGTAGTTCCCTTAGCATCTTTTATACTTTTGGGTAATTTGTTATACTTGTGTAATCTCATGCCCATTATGCTACTTTGATAAACTGAGTAGCATATCAGAAATATTAGAACTAGGTTTGAAGTCACTCACGAAGTGAAGGTTAAATTTCAGATTAAATCTCTTGCATCAATTGGGAGGATGTTTCTTTAGCAATGAAGTTGAAAATGTATTATCAGGCCCTTCGTACTATGGCAGGCAAGATCATGTCTCTAACATTGGAAAGATTAGGTGTAGAACAAATAGATTTAAGATTATTTTTTCCACGTATGAGGGTGATTTAAAAAGTTTTCAGAATGGAACTGAAATAAATGACTAACTTCGGTGAAACTTTTTTATTTTTCAATTTCTGAAATGTGATGAAGATTGTCTCAAAAATACCCCTGTTTAGCATCAAATGCTTGCATAGCACCAAATTTAATTAACTACGCAAGGTTTGCCGTTTAGCTGAATAACTAATGCTAACTTAACATCTAACTTAAGGTGCCCTTCATCAAAGTTCATGCCTTAGAATGAACACTTTTCACCCACGAGAGTAATTTGAAAAGTTCTCAGAATGGAAAAGAAATAAACGGCTTACCTCTGTGAATTTTTTAAATATTTAAATATAGTATCCCTGTACACTAATGCACTTGTTCCAGTGATATTTGAATGCATTGATCCCATCTCAAAAATAAGATTCCTTCAGACCTGCAAAATACGAGGGTCATCCGGAAAGTAGTACCCGTTCGTGAAATAAAGACACAAAAGTAAATATTAACAAACATAAAAAATTTTATTTGAAAGAGGATACTTTAAACTACTTCTCAACATAATCTCCAAGCAAATTAAGGCATTTGTCATAACGTGTGACAAGTTTCTGTATTCCTGCTGCATAGTCCTTCGCCGCCAGCTCATTGAGATACGCGAGGGACCCATCTTGCACAAATTTTTGCATAATGCAGATGGTGTTTAACAATTTCATGAACAATTGTTCGAGAAACATTGGGAAAATGCTCACAGATGTCATCAATTGTGACGCGCCGATCGTTCCTCACGAATTCGTCAACTGAGCTCACCAGTTGGTCTGTAATGACAGACGGTCTCCCCGAACGCTCATCGTCGCGTGTGTTCCCCCTCCCCATGTTGAAGTTGCGACACCACCGCCGAACAGACGACTCGTCCATTACATTGTCTCCATACACCTCCTTTAATTGGCGATGAATATCACATGGGCGAACGTTTCTTGCATTGAGGAATTTAATCACTGCCCTCACTTCACAACTGGCGGCGTTCTCAATTTTTTTAAACATTGTAAACAATCACAGAAACAACACAGGCAATGCTAGCGTCACGCAACTTGGCTCAGAGAAGGCAGACAAGCCACTGAAGCTATCTGACCTCGTCCAGCGGCTACTCGCGTCGTCAGCACTTCATGCGGCACGAACGGGTACTACTTTCCGGATGACCCTCGTACCTATCTACTTCGGCTGTTAGTTCTTTGTTTGAAGAGAATATCTGCCCACCAAGGAAAATTTTGTGCTTGGGGAAAAAATGGAAATCTGATGGAGCCATATATACAGCCGATACATGCAAAAGATCTAGAACCCTTGGAATAGATAACTCTTAAGTGACTGTGCCCATTTATCACTGTAGAGAACCCTGGTCCTACCTATTTTGCTGTCAATTACTTATAACGTATGTACACAGTGACCTGATGAAAACAAAACTCAAATTTAACATGTTTCAAAAACTTACAAGTATTATGTACATAAAAAAATACTGTTGAAAAGCAAGATTTTTCATAAGAGTAATGATAATGTAATTTTGTGTGTTGACTCATTAGGATATACATAGCTGTGTCACACTGACATAATATTACACTGCATTTCCTCCTATAAATCTGCATAAGAGACTGGAGCAGTTGAGTGATGCTATTATAAGGTCATGACCTAGGAGACTATATGAAATGCAGATCAAATGTAGTTGCATTTTCTGCTGATGTCTAAGGTCTTTTGCAATAATTGTTTACTTCAATACAGATGGCTATTAAAAATTGCTCCTATGTTATGAGTGAAAGAATTCATTCACATAACCTGCAATGAAATGGCACATCCTGATGTCATGGACAGTGTACATTTATAAATGAGGATATCTCAGTATATCAGTCTGCTATTGGTAATTCAGAGCCTAGATAATAACCTTGCATAGCATGCATCTATTTTCTTTTCAGTTTCCTGATATCAGTTTGTATTATGCAATCCCCTAATGATCAAGTTTGTGTAATGATTAATGAATTACTTGCCTTTTGTCATCTGTACTCGTATCAGTGCAATGCCATCTTAAACCATAGTGGTGTGTTAGTTGACCTTGTTTTGTCATCTGTTATGGACCAGTGGGTGTTACGTGATTTATCCTTTCTGTTGATTACCATTATCCCCCAATTAGCAAAACATAGAACTTTTCATTTGCAATGAATTCTAGTTAGAATACATGATCTGAATAAAAAGTATCGGGAAGCATTTCAGGAAAAGATTTATTTCAGATATTGTGAAAATTCTTCAAAATACATCCCTTGAGCATTGATACCCTTTTGCCTACGGATTTTCCAAGACTCTATGGCTCCCTGGTAGACAGAATCCAGAAGGTCCTTAAGAGTATGCTTGCAAGCTTCTTTGATGGCACTTAGGGTCCCATGGTGGTGTCTTTTGAGGGAGGATTTCGCTTTTATAGGAAATAGTCTGCTGGTGCTAAGCCAGGACTGTAAGGGGGTTGGGGAACCGTCACGATACTATTGCAGAAGGTCTTCGCTAACAGATGCTCGACTGCTCTTGGTTGTCCATCAAGACCTTCAGCACGAGTTGAGTACAGATCTTTTGAATTGCCAATTTTTCATTGATAATGGTGAGCACTGTCACCTTATCAATGCCAATACAATCTGCAGTCATGCAAACTCTGAATCAATGGTCTGAATTCAGCCCTTCGTGCACGTCAGAAAAAAATTGCTACCGATACTTTTTATACATACCTTGTAGCCCTATTAGTAGATACAATTTTAACTATTGTGATTTTTTAGAGATCTCTGGTCAGCAAAGGATTAATTGGCCAGAAATGTCATGTCAGCTTAACACTGATGATGCTGTTTCCTTATGATCTAATAAGTCTGTTTAATTAATTAATCATTTCAAGTGTAACTTTTCCCTAGGTTTCATTGCAGTGCAGCATCATCAGGCATCTGCACTGCAGGGACACCTGGGTGGCGTGGAAGTTAATTTTTCATGTGGATTTACAATGTTTTATTCTGACATTACTCAAGTCTGTATATCCTAGTCACTATGATGGGGAAAAGCATGTATCTCAATTAGTTTATGAAGAAAATACTAAAGTTTGCTGTCTCCGGCGTAACTTTATGGAATTTACACATATTTAAAATGAAAGAAGTAACTTGGTAATTTCACAAAAACTTTTTTATAATATGACCTAGGTTTTGCCATTGAACATAATCATAAGTTTTTGTTAGGTATCATCAGGTATTTTCATTTTAAATAAATAACTATAAAGCTAAAAACAAATTCCTCATAAGCGTTTTAAAAACTCTGAAGACTTGCACATCTACTAGAGCTTCTGTGAATTATGTCAAAAATGTGAACAGTTAAGTAAACAATGTTACCCAAATGTATCAACACTGGAAGAAAATATACTTGGTAATACCAAACATTTCTGGAGTGACATAATTAATCTTCATGATTCTCAAAGTTTGCTGGATGAGATGTTCTTAAACACTTGGAAGGGTGTAAGAACCTATGATACAAGTGATCTGTTTGCTACTCGCTATTTGAAAGTGCTCAACCATGCTACATCCACCAGACTTTACTACCTGATTTCCCAATATCAGTTGATATTAGCTCCCTTAACATCTTTTTTTTTTAAGGTCAGTCCACTTTTCATAATCTTCCGAATATCCCTAAGTATTGCAGTCAGTCCGGATGCTTTCAAGACAAGATATGTTGTTCCTATACACAAGAGGGGTGACATAAGAAAAAAAAGACAATAGTAATTATCGCCCAATTTTCATTCAATGTTAGCCAAAATTCTGGAGAGTATTTTGACTGACAAGAACAGTCCTTGGATTTGGCCAGATCCTTCTAACTGAACGAATGGGTTGTTCATCCTCCACTAAACTATTGATTTTCCTACATGAAACTTCTCATATATTTGAGCACAGTAACTAAGTTGATTTGATTTCAGCAAAGCTTTTGATATGGTTCTTCATCCCCCCCTCTTGCTAAGAGGATTTTGTCAATCTTTTCAGAGGAAGTCACTTCCACAGGACTTCCTGAACGATGTTCATTATTTGTCGATGTACGGCCACGTTTGAACTCACATACCCAATTGTGAACTTTTGCAAACAGAGGAGCAGATGTGCCATGAACTTCATCCAAATCGCCTTTGATCTCTTTCAGTGTTAAGCCTTATAAATAGAAGCATTTAATCACCACATGAAACTCATGAAGACTGCACCCATGACTTAATTTATTAGATAAATACAAATTATTTGAGATGAATACTAACAGAAAGGGAAGAGGGAGATTAGCTGCTGTTGTTGAATTAAATGGTACATCAACATTATGTCACTGAACTCACCAATATATTAAGAATCCTTCTTCTCATACACACATTACAACAGTAGGAAACATCATGACAATTAAAGCTTCTCAAAACCTAAATTATATGAAATACAAATGGCTGATGACAAAACACTTGTCAAATGCTCTCATGGAAGCTTGCTGGATATATGGTCTTGTCTATTAGAAGTTGACTTTGGAAAAGAACCTGTGAAAAATTGATGTTTTGTACTGTGTAATTCATTTTAAGTAATTAAGGTTCTCAAGTCTTAAAAATGATTTCTCTATGGCTATAATGACATGTCATCCTAATTTCATTGGGAGAAAATAGAATATGCACAATAGTGTGCAATATCCTAAGGAATAAAATCATGCACAGTTTGCATAATTTATTTATTGCATTGCATATTTTGTTTATATTTTTTGTAAGAAAGTCTCACAGATGTTAATAATAATTTAAATTAAGTAGCGTTATGGTACTAGCAAACAAAAACACAGAAAAAACATACAGATGACGCTCTTATTCTGAATTTTTGGTCACCAAACCACCTTTCTCTGCGGAAGTCCCTCAATTTCTTCCTCCTGAGAAAGATGGTTTGGCCACCAAAAATTCGGAATAAGTGTGTCATCTGTATGCATATATATATATTATTTCCAAACTCTTCTCTAATTGTGGAAATTCTTACATAACTCCTGATTTTCCTACTTCATTGACTACTTAAAACATGCCCATCATATTCAACGCATCTCATTCGTAAATAATTTCTCTTTATAAATGATATATTTCTTTATTAAACCATAAACGCAGTAATCAACCCGCAGGCTGGTTTGGTTGGTGATTGTAGAGTTCACCCTGTACGAAGCCCAACAGCATGTGAAATTCACACATCAGGGTAGGGGAGTTAGTTCCTTACCCTGTGCCAGTTATGGTTTCCCAGGAAGATCTGGTACACAAAAATTCATACAGCTAGGGTTGAGCTGATGGTGCCTAGAGAGGCTTGCCCGGGAATCAAACCTGGGCTCTCTAGTCAGTAGTCTAATGCTCTAATCCTAGATTACCACGACACACATTTCCATATTAAAAGATTACTGTAGCCACCAACAATGGGAACAACCCGATTCTAGTTGAAAAAATACTTCGGAAAAAGCAAAAAGGGATGGCCTTAAATAGAATTTCCTCTTCTCAGTCTGCTGCATCAAAAGTGGTTCCTGATCCCATACCTCTCTACCATAAAATGCTTATCTCCTATACCATAAAATCTCCAATCACTCACCTACCTCACTCAAAGCAGCCTTTTACTCACCCCTTACTCTCTCCAATCTTATGGCTAATGGCAAAGACAAACAGGAAATATTCTCAAATCAAGAATTTATAAACTGAATTGCGATAGTTGCAACATCTCTTCATGTCGAACGGACGGGGAGAAATTTCAAGACAAGCCAAAGAATTCGCTAGGTGTCACAAAAATCAGAATTCCAATGACTTCTTTGCAAAACACCTCAGAATTCAGCCAAAAGAGTAATTTTTCTCCATAAAGGATTAGAAATGGATGCTCTTGAGCAAATCAAAATAAAGAGGCAGTAGACAGACATCAAAAAGATCCATACAGTGCAATGAGCAGTTGTACCCACAAAAATCCCCACTCCTTCCCAAGAAAATTACCTTGAGGGAAAATAACCAAAACATCTGGTCCCCTGCCCCAACCCTTCCCTTGCCACTCCACCCCTCTGCCACATCATGGCCATACCACTGATTCTTTCCCTTCCCTTAACTAAATAACCCTGATTCCCCACCTTCAACATCCTACCCTTCCTCACCCCACCCATTCCTCTCCTCAGTCCTAAGCATATATACGATACAATCATATTCTAGTGCTGCATGTAAATGAAATTTGCAGCTGATGATCCTGCAAGTCAGTAAAATGTTGTACCTTGAAATAAAGTATGTAAAAAATCTTTTAATATGGATGTCAAATTCTTCCTCAAAGTGAAGCCTGAAACCGTAGAGTATAATAATATATTTTCCAAATTGCATATGCTGCAGGAGATTAAAACTAATTGTCTACCATTTAGGTAAAGAGAATAAAATTGTACGCACCACAAATAAATGGTGCTCAGGTATTTTAATGGTTAATCATATGTCATATTCCAGAAGAAAATATATTTATATCACAAAAATACATTTTTTCACTAGGATCTTTATGATGATAACACAGACAGAAGATACAAAATAGCTACAGCACAGACCTTAAAAAATTGTGGCTAACCACTAAAACAGATTAGCCTAACTGCATTTAGTAGACGGGCATTTAAGAATTTCTTTTAAGAACATAAATCTTTCGTAAATTTAATAGAGAAGTTACAGCATTATCATGGAATGTATAAATCCCCTCATATAGCATCATGAAATGCACACAAATAAGGGTAGCATCTATGCCTTAGCGAGATTAGTATCGAATTTGGTTATTGCTGCTAATTAAATCATAAGTGAGGAGGTATTGAATAACTGGCATGAAAATGACATTTAAATCTGACAGAAACTTTTATCAGGCTAGAAGATGCACTATTGTACAACAAAGCGACACTCATTTACTTTGAAGGGTGGCACTGCTAAGACAACCAATGTTTAAAAGCCTACACGACCAGTGAAAAATTGACAAATATCTAGATGAAGTAATCTTTCTGAGCTCACAATTTATGCATTTACCTTTGGGGGAATTAGTATGGTGTTTTAAATTGTTCCCTGAATTCAAATTTACAATTGAAAACTACTTTATTTAAACAGTAATTTAAATGCAATAATTTTAGTTCTTGAAGAAAAATAGAAGGTAAGGCTACAATGGCATTGTAATAGTATGTTAGGATTTTTGCAAACGTACATACACTATCATATGGTATAAGCTCAACATTAAAAAGCTAAAAATTGAATCAGTGGTGGCATTTATGTTAGGTCAACATGAAAATAATAAATTCTATACATTTGAATGGTTATACCGCTTTAATAAACACCATTGCCTTCGGTGATGACAATAATGATAATTGCTTATTTAATGGTTTTATGAGTAAATTATTTAATATCTTCACGAAAACAATTCATAAACCAAATTAATTATTTTCAACTTTTCTTATTGGAGTACAAAAAAACCGAAATATATGATTTAACAATGATCTCTTTAAATGTTGTCTCAAATAATATTATATCTGATAAGTATGAAAAAACAAGCATCACTAGGCAAAATAGGTAGTACTAACTTGCACCTCACATTAAAAACAGCTAAATGTTTTAACTACCTACACCAACACCTATCACTTAAATTTTCTTAAACCAGAAGCAATTATGAAGACTTACGTAGAAGTATGATCAAGAATCAAATATGATCAAAATTAAAGGAAACTATTCACAGTTTTCCCTAACTGTGCCGCATGTCTAAGGTTGGACATATTTTGGAACTTTTTGTAGTTGAGGGAGAAAAGCATTTTGCATGGGTGTCTTCCATTTGAAATCAAAGAGCCATTGTTTTCATTATTTACCAGTCATTCAGTTTTAAAAAGTTGAATTGTTCAAACAATATTTGATGGTGGCTCACTTTTCAGTAAATAATAATCTTCATTTGTTAAAGAGCAGCAATTGTCACTATAAATGTCATCATAAGAAAATCACATTAAAACATTCATTCATTACCACAGTGAAGAGATACCCATGGATTTATATTTCACTCTGGAGAAGTCCAGTTCACAATATTTGCTTTAAGAATGCAAGGGATTTGAAATCAACAATCCTCGATTACATTTTTAAACCTATTATAGCTAGTCAGTCCTGCAGTATGGGGACGTTTGTAATAGAATTTTAAGGTTAAGTTATCTGCTTGGTTGAAGGTTATGGACAATCTGCATTGGGTAATGTCTAACATATTGCCTCTTAATACAAGGTTATTTACATAATATTTTACATAAATTAAGCACTTGTTAATATATATGTTTAAGACCTTAATCACTCTTAGCCTGACAAATGGTGGGCGACAATGCTCATGATGGCCAGAGGTGGTTATAACCCTAATTGCTTTCTTTTGTAACATAAACCTAGCTTTTGTGTCACTTGCATGTCCTCAAAGCCTTAGGCCATAACTTAGGTGACTTGGAAAAAGGTAAAATAGGCAAGTTTCAAAAGTTCCTCAGGAACAGCACTTTTAAGTTTCCTGATTAGGAAGAGATTCTTGAAAATTATTTTAGAGATTGCAGTTACATGACTTTTCCAGCTTTACCAGTACCTCTAAGGTCACATATAAGATATCGTGTTTTTTCACAATTTAAAAATATTTTCTTCACTGAGAACCAGTCCCTTGCTTGTGGTTGTATGTGTTTCAGTTCTTCAAGTGCCTGTTCAGGATTTTTACATTTATTTACAAAAGTAGTAGCATCAGCATACAGGATGCAATCAGTAGGTATGTCACTTGGTAAGTCATTGATCATCAGCAGAAATAACAGAGGACCAAATATAGAGGCACACTATTTTTTACTGGGCATATCCTGGGGCACACTATTTTTTACTTGCAAAAACTTTGACTTATAGCCATTTACTTCTACCATTTGTTTATGGTTTTTTAAATATGAGGTCATGAATTTTAGTTCAGAGCCCTAGATGTCATAATACTTAAGTTTTAGAATGAGGATTTGGTGGTCTACATAATCAAATGCTGAAAAGATGTCAAACAATGAGAGAGATAAGCACACCCTACCTCCAAAAAAAAATGATTCAGAGATCAATTTTAAAAGAATTGAAATAAATTAAAGATACATACTTCCTTTTAGGGTAAATTTTTCTTTGTCGGTAACTGCATCTATTAGCCGAACAAACACAATTTTCACTTTATTGAAAAATCACATTAACTCAGAACTTCACGATAAATAAAATAAAAGGCATGGCACTCATTGGTGATTGGAAGCTATGTTACACCAATTGCATTACATCAGCTAGGCTGAGTTAACATGCAAATTAGTTGAAACCTATCCATCTTGTCAATCAGAATTTGAAGAAAATGCTTGCATCCAGCCAACAAAATGAAGTGTTTGTAGCCTCATGACCATGGGGTGTCCATCTTGAGAGATTCTGAAGCCTCTGGTTCTTTGGAGTATGGTGGAGGTGGGCCCCGGTCCGATGCAAAATTGATGCTGTGCTCTCTGCTGCCATAAACTTCTGGTGGCATTTG
Organism: Hetaerina americana; assembly: GCF_022747635.1. Lineage (NCBI taxonomy): Eukaryota > Metazoa > Arthropoda > Insecta > Odonata > Calopterygidae > Hetaerina > Hetaerina americana. Next base: position 6,361,277 of record NW_027286070.1, read on the forward strand.
GAATGTGGAATCTTCTTCATGAAGACGCTCGCCATCTTCACAGGGCTGTAAACAGGGGGGAAAGTACTTATGGAGTGAAAATACTTATTAAGTGAAAGAGTTCATACTCATAAAAAGATAAGGCCATGCAAAATGCTAGGCAAGCCAACGAAGAACATCAACAACATCTCCAGCATGCTGTGAGCAGTTTCAAGTCAATATGAAATAAGGTTGGCCATTATGAAATGCCATAAGAAATAAAGGGGCAAAAGGTGAACAATGAAGTCCATCAGGCATGATTAGGGTGGCACTCTTTAAATCTGTACTAAAACTGTTGACAAGACAGGAATCAGAAGCTTATTAAACAGGAACAAGTACCAGAGAGCCCATATGATAATGAGCATTAATGTACTGGCTTGACAATCAAAAGTAATACATCTCACAAATAATGCTACAAGCAGGAAAACAGTCAGATTTATATTACAGTGGAAATGATTTCATATATTAGCTGTCTTACATGGAATTGCTGTGAATCATCTGATGCAGATGGATCACTTGCCAAGGGCACATAGGTGGCTGCCTGAAATGAATGAAGATAGCATTATAAATCAAGATTGGAGATTGATCGACTCTTCTAATCTAATCGAAATGGGTACTGTGAGGTTTCAAGTTACTCATCCATAACAGCAATGAAAGAAAATACGCATAAATTTATCCCTGAACAAAGATTTTACAGGGATGATTGTTTTTATCATTAACAAATACTCAAGGGTGCATCTTGAACTAGAACAGAATGATCGAAAAGCAAAAATATTAAAGTTTGAAATCCTTCTTTTATGAATGCTCCCAAAAATGAAAGTAATACAACATCACATGCAGTGCTATACACCTGAATACACACAACTAAATATATACCAACTGAATTTAAAGACATTGAGAAAATAAAATTAATGATATGAGGTGTATTAATTTACATATCTGCATTCATGGCTGATACTGTTTTTCATAGCACTTACAGAAATATCCTTTTTGAATGAAAAGCCATTTTTAAGAAATAACATATTATTAGCATACCAGCTAAATTGGTTCGGTATAGTTAGCAAAATTTCCAATGATAACATTACCAATGGTGCAAGGTGTATATCTGATAAGTACATTCAGTAGACACTTAGCATTTTTAAGCCATAGAATAGAGCAATCAAACAAATGTTAGTATTTTTCAGTTTATTAACAGAAAATAGCAATATTTATGACCATGGATTCCGACAAATGAAATGGAAGAGAAGATTTTAACTGTTTCAATAAACTTCTATATGATTGATAATGACTTCCTGAAAATCATAATGCAATATTTTTATACTAACTAGTGACTCTTTCCATTTTAGATGAGCTACGTTACAAAGTACAAATTTAAAAGGAAATCCACCAACAAATGTGAAATAAGCTTTGCTCTAATCAACTTTGAAGACATGGTATTGCATTTTATACACAGAAATTTTCTCTGAATAAATTATAGTAATGTTATTATTTAATGGCAAATTTACTTACATGCTATGAAAATTACAATTGTACAAGTGAGTGCAGAAGACATTCTGCATAGTATGTTCTCGAAATGGTATGGTAATATGACTTCAAATCAAACTTAGTCTAGGGGAATCACACAGTAGCATTGACAACCAAAAAATCACAGTAATATATCCAGAGGTTGTTTTGATAGATGAGCCTAGCTAACCTAATACTTAGCCATTTTATGTCCCATTTGGTATGTGAAAGTCACACATCAAGTTAGGGGGGCTAATTCCTTTTTGTACACTGCTTTTCCAGTGATTTCCCAGGAATATTTGATAGCAGAAAAATCACTCATCTCAGACATAGCTGGACAGAGTGTTCATTAGAGATGTCAGAATCTTGTCAGGGGTCAGGTATTCATGTCAATTGAAACCTTTGAAATTCTGAGACCACCCAGAAAGTAGTGTAGTGATTCAAACATTGACTTATAGAGGAAGAGAGTGAGACTTGACAGATATTGCCTTAGTGATTGATATGCTCTTCCTACTAGCTCCCCTCCCATTATTGACCACAGCATTAACAACCCTCCCATTCATGGCCACCATCCCCTCCTCCTTTCTTCAACGCATCTTCCTCTGCCTCTTAACCAATGCATGTCTTTTCCCACTTTCTTCTCTGTAACCCACTTTCCCTTTTTCAGAAAATTTGTATGTATATTTCCGAGCAATTAAAAATTTATTGTGAAAATGATTATTGAATGAGTTGTACTCATTCAATTATCGTGATTCACCACACAGTTGAGATGATTGAATTCTTTCCAAGTTGAATTAATTATGGAAATGGAAAAATTGGCAGGGGCTCAGATTGAACAATAGTTTGTAGGGCATATGGCCACACCATGCTAATTTTTTTCCTGAAATCTGTGGATAAGGAGCAACATGTGAGGAAGTGCACTCTTGCGGTGGAGCGATCAAGTCTGGTTTCACATTTTGGGCCTCTCCCTGCACACAGCCTCCCTCAAACACCTTAAAACTGACTGTTGTTACAAATGTTCATTTGCCTTTAGAACAAAAGGCATAATTTAATACAATGGACAATGCCTCTCCACTAAAAAAATACATGCAACATCTCCTTGATCTTTAACTAACTCATATTAGCTTTTTTGGCTGAGGAGACTCTTTCCCCAACCACTGTGATGACTGCACTTGGCTAAGCAATATCACCATAAACTCATTTCTTATCTCCTGTCATAATGATCATAAAAAGTTTTCATTGGAAGCAGATCCAAACTGATTGGCAAGGTTTTCTCGCCAACTGTTTGGCAAGAAAATGGCCGACAAACATGGCAAGAATTCTTCCATGATGTGATTCAGCTTGAGTTTTTCAGTAAAGAGGGCAAGACTCCATCCTGATGCCCACTTCTTCGGCAGTCAAACAATGATCTCCATTAATCACAGCACAAATTCTCTGCAAGTTGTCTGGACTTCTGATATCATCTGTTGATGTGTAAGATTGCTCAGACCTGAGATCTTCACTGACAAAGCTCTGCACCCTTTAAAACACATGAATCACTCTCAGCACTGTTTAGTTATCACAGACCTCCCCATACGATTTTACCCCTGTTCTTCAACGTTCTATACCATCACTCTATAACTTGCACACCTGCTCAATGCAGCAGGAACAGCTCAAAGAATAATGATCAAAATGGAATGGGCAAATGGCAGCTTGTAATATAAAAATACTCATAGACATGCTCAATATCTGTACTTTGCTCTACATGCCAGTTTGTATTCTATTTTAGATGTTTAGTCTTTTTCAAAACAAGACTTGCATGCTTGGAGTTAATGTGGAGCTATACTCTGATGAAAACAAATCATTATATTCACTTAATCCAAGAAATTTGGCATGACTATCAACAAAACTGATGGGATTCAAGGAAAATCCACATATGGAGGTTAAATGATTTAATGTTTGATATCCAATTCTGCTCTAGATCAAAAAATGAGCAGTGAATTAGAATCACCTCTGTAAGTGACATGAAAAATCATCAGTTTGGACTTAAGTAAACCTGAAGGCAGGAGTCTAATCATGTACATTAAGCCTGACATTGTATATTATGGATAAGCAGAAAGCCAAACTGATCACTGACGAATCAAGAATCGTTGGATATCTCTACAAGTTACGTATTATTGGGTAAATGGATTATTTATGCCATTTATGTACACTAAAAATGGAGCATAAGTAAATTAAATTATTTGTGTTGATGCTGATTTGGGAAGCCATCAAATAGATCCGAAAACATATATAACACGTAAATCTCACGTGGGCTTCCGAAAGTTTGAACGGATAACAATTCCATATATTATGGGGGCATTGAAAATAGTTCTCACCGGTTTTACGACAATCTGCGACCTTATGGCAAAGCAGTAACGTAAAAGTCCGCCACCACACGACCAGAGCATGATCGCAAGAATCACAATTCCAGCCCTGAAATGAAACAATCCCGAATCTTTAAATCATGCACTTAAACATATCGTCATTCATTAATCATTCTCTTTCCTTACCAGAAATACCATAGGCTGTAAACAGAGTTACAACAATAATTTTCACCGCAGCAATATTCATCTGGGCCACATAAATTCCACTCACAATAATATGCTAAGACCTACGAAATTAAAGAAATTATATTGTAATGAAAATTGCTCACTTGAAAAACCGTAAACCATAAGACATTTATGCGAAGATCTCTTTACACTTACTATGCCAAATAACAGAGATATAAAAATCGTTATGATTGTGACAGTAGAATATACTGTGCGGGCCATGGATATAATTATTTCATCACATGTAATGCAAATAATTGAGTATATATTTTGTTTCTTATGAGCGGTATTATTTACGTGTAGTACTTGTTAATATCGCTCAATCCATGTTTCAAGTGACTATTTCTTATTAAATGCTCCAGATAACAGAATTGCTACAATCAAAGATAATGAAACAATTATTTATCGCACATTCAGAACTTTTCATGATCAATCTCATTACACTGAAGCACTCGATCAGCTGGTGTCGAAGGTTAGACAACACATAATATTATATGATAAATATGTAATAATTCATATTATACTGATTCCAGCAAAAACAGAAGATGTTAAGCTCCGATGAAAACCTTTTCTTCCGACACAGACGCTCTGTCGAAGCTTTAAAAATCCGACAACACGTTTTCGCTGAATTTGAAAATTACGTATGTTGGTTGCATGAATGGAAATTGATATTGCGTTGCTTGCTATTCGTTTGATTTCTACCGGTTCCTACAAATCCAGCGAAGCGGTTTAAGTTGGGGACAATCTGCTTACAATCCGTGGGCAACAGTGTAGTGAAACTGGTCGACACAATGAATTCTTTCCCGTGGAAACGCTAAGTCAATGATTCTTTCTTCGTGCGTTACAAACGGATTTCCACAAAGTATGGGCCTCAACCATCTCTCAAATTATCACCCGAGAAAACTTCATCAAGCTAATACGTCAGGATCTACCGGGCACCAGAACTACATTATCACTGTTTTAACAATTACGGAATGATTTAAGCGCAGAACTTCAACATGAAGGAATAATAATAATAATAATATAATAATATTTTTATTCATCCAAGTGACACAGTGCATAGTAGCTCTAGCAAGTGTATAGGACATGTCATGGTTTACAAAAAATAGAAAATATTACAAGAAACAAGTGTTACAAGGATAAAAGGAAGGAATGAACATTTATGAATTAGGTCTCAGGTATTCTTTGATGCTGTAAAAACACTTATCAGAGAGGTATTCTCGGACCATTTTCTTGAATACTGGTTCACGCTCTTCTTTTTTAATACATATAGGTAGGTTATTATATAATTTTATACACATTGACTTAGGACCATTTGCAGCCATGGTTAAGTTTGTTGATTTTACATGCAGGTTGTTGCATTGTCTTGTATTGTACAGGTGAATGCTATTGTTCGTTTCAAAATCTGCACTATAATTTTTAACAAGCATTATAGATTGATAGATATATACACAGGGAGCAGTTAACAATTTTAACTTTCTAAAGAGAGGTCGACAGTGTGCATAATAATTTTCATTGCACATAATTCTCACCATCTTTTTCTGTATCTTTAGAACACTGAGAAGGTTAGAGGGCAGTCCCCACAATACAATTCCATAAGAAATTCTTGAATGAAATGATCCATAGTACAACATAATCAACACATTTTGACTTACAGTGTGTCTTATTATGGAGAGTAAGTAGTACACAGAATTTAACTTTTTAATTAAGTTCAAAACGTGGAAATTCCATTTGAGGTTACAGTCTACATGAAGTCCTAGGAACTTAAAATTACTTACAAAATTTAAATTACTACCATATGTTGAAAAAGAGTTATCAATTGTGCTGTGCAGAGATGAGAAGACCACTGCATGAGTTTTTTCAACATTGAGAACCAGATTATTACATTTGCACCATGTAGACATAGTTTTCGTCAGAAGATCACCAGCCACAGCCAGATCCCATAAATTTTTACTGGGTGTCATTGCACTCACATCGTCAGCATAAATAACACATTTTTTAGAACCATTTAACTGCAGCTGCCCAGGAAGATCATTAATAAAAATTAGAAAAAGTATAGGTCCAAGCACTGACCCCTGTGGTACCCCTTTGTTGACCTCCAGGGGGGTGGAGAGGAAAATTTCTCCATCATTTTTGTAGGCCACCCTTTGTTGCCGATTTGCAAGATAGGACTTTAGCCAGCTCAGTGCTACTCCCCTGATGCCCAATAGCTCACATTTTGATATCAACTTACTGTGGTCTACAGTATCAAATGCTTTGCTCAGATCATAGAAAATTCCCAAAACCTTACATTTAGAGTCAATCTCTTGAATTATATAATTGATAGCTTCAAAAAGAGCAAGATTAGTAGACTTTCCCTTGCGGAAGCCAAACTGGTTGTCTGATAGCACATTTTGGCTTTCAAGATAATCAACCAGTCTTTTGCAGAAAACACACTCGAGAATTTTACCAAATTGTGAAATGATAGATATTGGTCTATAGTTTTTTAAATCGTTTCGGTCCCCTTTGTTCTTATAAATTGGTAAAACCTTAGCCATTTTAAGGGAATTCGGGTAAATGCCCTCAGCCAAGGACTGGTTCACCAGCATTAGCAGTGGTGCTAGAATGAGATCTCCACAGTCTTTTAATAACTTTCCAGTCACACCATCAATGTCAGCAGAGTGTTTTTTCCCTATCTTATTGAGATAATAGCATAATTCACTCACATCACAGGGTTTAAGATACATTGATGTATAAGTTGCATTATTGATTGACATGGGCCCTGAAGGCACAGGATGTGGGGAATTAGGTAGAGACAAAAAAGCTTTATTAAAAGCATTGGATATTTTACCTGGTTCCGTGATTAAGTTGCCAATGTTATCATTTACCTGGAGAGGCAAAACCATGGAATTTAAGTTGCTGTTGCTTTTTATGATTTCCCATGCTACTTTTGAGAAATTAGAGGCATTCCTAATCCGCCTATCATTATACTCCTTTTTTGCCTGCTTTATTAAATACCTGAACTCTCTTTTTTGCTGGGAGTAAAGCTGGTATGTTGTGCTGTCACTAGAAGATTCAATCTGTAAGTACATAGTTTTCAATTTTTTTGACATACTACGGATTTCGGGCGTAAGCCAGCTTTTCTTATTACCTCTCCTAATTTTAACTGGCTCGTAAGGAAAAGTAAGGTTTAGGTAATGTATGAAGTAACTGTAGAAGACTTCGAAATTTTCATTAACATTGGCCAACTGAAATGACCCCACCCAGTTGTGCTGGTTAAGCAACACCCGAAAATAGTTAACATTCGACTCACTGAAGTACCTCTGGTATTTAAAGGCCCTGGATGATGATGATGAAGCATTTTTACACAAATAAAAAGTAGACAAAATCACGGAGTGATCTGACACTGCAGGATCAAATACTTTGGTTTCAGTACTGCTTTCAGGATAATCTGTGAAGACATTGTCTAACAGAGTTTTACTCTTTGCTGTTATCCTGGTAGGGGAACTTACTAGTGGTTTCATGTTATATGTGTCAAAAACTTGCAATAGTTGTCTTTGATCTTTACCATCAACCATCAGGTTGCAATTGAGGTCCCCAGTAAGTATAATTGTGGGTCTGGACGAATGATTAGTTATATTATACAATAAATTCTCGAGTTTTTCGAGAAATGACACATAGCAAGCCAGGGGAGACCTATAAATAACCAGGACAACCAAAGCATGGTCAGCCATTGTAAGCCTTACAGCCGAGCATTCAAACGTTAATTCATCATTGAGTTTACTTATGTTACGTGAAATAGAATTAAAAACTAGGCTATCTTTGACAAAAATAACAACACCACCATGTTGATGATTTTGACGGCAGAAAGCGTCACCAATTACATAACCTGGGATTGATACAGTCACGTCTTTTAGCCAATGTTCACAGATACAGATTATGTCAGGTTTTTCACTTGTAGTCACAGCTTCAAGACCCACAAGTTTGTTACTTAAGCACTGAATATTTAGCACTAAGATTTTTAACTCAGATCCACTTTTACATGAAACAGGTCGGTCTTTCGTCACGGTTAACCTTTTGGTGGGTTCGCCGAAATTTTCCGAGTATAGTCACAGGTTCGTGGAGTCTTTTTTCATAGAGTTCGTTTGTCTCCGTGTGACCATTCCGGTCTGGATACCTACAGTATCATATGACGTTTGATTAGGAGCAACTACCACATCTGTGTCCATCGCAGGTGAGGAGGGTAGACTAAACCTTTTCGATGGGAAGAATTTTCCTATCTTCACTCCCTGGGGCCAGATTTCACATTTAAATAAATCTTCTCGTAAATTCAGTGGTGCGTCTACTTTAAAGGAACGAAAATTCTCACCAGCATATAAGTTTTCACAAACAAAATCACTATTAGGAAATTTCTTTTGAAGATATCTGGTGATATCATCGGTAGTTGTAGCTAATTCTACTCGTCCCACGTAGAGAAGGGACCGCCGGGGGACACCGGAAAAGTTTTGCTGGTCACTTGAGCATGCACCGCTGCCGAACACGACCTTGTGTTTACGTTTTTTGCTTTTCACATAGCTCACCTTAGCGTAGCCATTATTGTCCATAGTATCTTCTACAGATGACAATTTGGGAAGATGGGGTGATGGCGACGGACATGGAGAAGCTTCTGAACTCTGAACAGGATTTGTTGCGCTGTAACTCACGACTACTAATATGAAAAGATCTGATGCTTTCCCGACGTATGCTGTTAGAGAAGACTTCCGAGTTCTCCATCTGGTCAAACATGGGACTCTATTAATTAGAAATAGGTTCCAGAGGCTTTGATGGTAGTAGTTGATGCAAAATTGCTGTATTTCCTTCAATATGATTAATGCCACATGTTGGCGTATTTAGTTTTAATATTTGATGTGTAATAGGACATTTTCATATTTACCCAAGTTGTAGTCGCTTTACTTATTAAAGTGAATAAGCAGGACGATGGCCGTTGCGACATTAACAGAAAAGTTTTTATTTCGCAGTCTGTCTTGTCAAGCGTTCAAACTACGATACACGACTTTATTTATATTAACTTGCATTTGTATGTATACATTATTCCATGTGGTTCGTTTTTAAGTTGATTGCTTTCGAGTTGCATCGAATTTCATTGGGATAAAACGGCATAAAGCCATCGCAAAAATGTGGTTAACGATTTTTTTTTTTTTTTTAAGTAATCTACCGGTTAAGGTAGGTTTTTGGACGGACACAACTACCAAACAAATATTTTATTACTCTTAACAAAACACAAAATCAATCATCCTACTCTGTATCAAGTCCCTCTTCATCACTGAGTACTTCCTTCCTCCCTTCATCCCGTCCAGCATCCCTATCCTGTTCCTTCCCTTTCCTCTTTTGCCCAACATTCTACCCTCTATCACAGTCTTCAACATCCCACTGCCGGTCAACACCCCCTTCATCCACTTTTCCTGCCTCCATAGGATTGCTCCCAACAAACCCCTCTCTTCGCCCACCATACCAAGTACTTCCTCATTTGTTTTCTTCTCTGTCCATTTCACCTTCTCCATTCTTCTCCACACCCACATTTCAAAAGCCTCCAACCTACGTCTATCCTCCTGCTTCAATGACCACGTTTCCGCTCCGTACATAGCTACGCTCCATATCAAAGTTTTTACGAGTCTTTTCTTAACATCCTTACTCAAAGTCCCTGTCATCAACTCCCTCCTCCTTGTGAAAGCCTCTTTGCCTAGCGCAATTCTTCTCCTTACGTCCCTACTACTTTGACCGTGTTGGTCCAAAACACTACCGAGATACGTAAACTGTTCTACCTGCTCTAGCTTTTGCCCTCCTATTTTAATGTTAAGCTTGGCCTTTTTCTTTCTAGAAAATCGCATAACCTTTGTTTTCTTAATATTGATTCTCATCCCATACCTGTCGCACTGAATTTCCAATTCACTCAGCAATGCTTGCAGCCCCTTGGCTGACTGACAAACTAAAGCTTGGTCATCAGCAAACCTAACTGATTTTACGAATACCCCGCCCACTTTCATTCCTACCTCGAGTTCTTCCCATGCCTCTTTGATCATTTCTTCTGCGTACAGGTTGAACAGCAACGGTGATAATGGGCAACCCTGCCTTACACCCCTTCCTAACACTGCCCATCCTGACTCCCCGTTTCCCACCCTCACCTGAGCAGTCTGAGACATGTACAGGTTGCGGATTAGCCTCCTTTCCCTCCAATCTATTCCTATTTTCTGCAATATACTCATTAGTTTTTCCCAATTTACTCTATCAAACGCTTTTTCGAAATCTACGAAACAGGCAAATACCTCCTGGTTGTGTTCTATATTCCTCTCGATTAATAATCTCATTACTGCAATGGCCTCACGCGTACCTCTCCCCTTCCTAAACCCAAACTGATCATCCCCTAAGTAATCATTTGCCCTACTCTCTATCCTTTTGTTTATGATCCTGAGAACAACCTTAGCTGCGTGGGATATCAAACTAATTGTCCTATAGTCCTCACATGACGTGGCCTTTACCTTTTTCGGAATAGGAACTAAAACTGATCTCACAAAGTCTTCCGGCCAGATTCCCTCCTCATAAATACTACGGATCAGCCCATATAGCCTCTTCCTCCCACATTTTCCCAAGCATTTCAAAAGTTCCACGGGAATGTTATCTACCCCCACGGCCTTATTTAGTTTCATCTCCCTTAATGCCCTTTCTATCTCATTGTCTAGTATGCCTGGACCTAAGCTATCTTCCTCTACGTCATGTTCCTTTTCAATGTCTAACTTTGTTGGTCTAAGCTCTTTACTATACAGTTCTTCTACATATTCCTTCCATCTCTCTTGGATCTTTCCTGCGTCAACTATTACCTTACCGGCCTTATCTCTAACTGCTATCGTTGATCTCCCTTTCTTACTTCCCGATAAAGATTTAACTATGCTGTAAAGCGCACCGATTTCCCCCTTCCTCTGCAGACTTTCCATATCCTCGCACTGCGTCTTCCACCATGCTTCCTTTGCTTTATTTGTTGCCCGCCTCAATTTATTGTTCAATTCTTTGTACTTCATTTTGCCTAATTCTGTATTTATATTCTTCCATTTTCGCCGCTCATCCATTTTTGTAATCATCTCATCCGTGATCCATGGTTTACGAGTCCTTTTAGCGTTAACTGTTCCAATAGTGTCTTTTGCCGCTTTAGACAACCCTTTTTTGATACATTCCCATTTTTCTTCAATAGTACTTAGCTCTTTACCGTCCTCCATGATTTTCTCTACCGCCTGTTTGTATTCCTTTCTTTTCAACCCATTTAATGCTTCTACATTCCATTTTCTAATTCGCCGCCCCTGCCTTATCTTTTTAAAACGTACGCTACATTTCATAACAACTAAATTGTGGTCTGAGTCCGCATCCGCTCCCGGGAAGCTGTGGGAATTTATCACACTGTTCCTAAACCTGTGTCTAACCAGGATATAATCTAGCTGATATCTTCCCGAGTCACCTGGCATTTTCCATGTATACCTGCGTCTTTTGTGGTGTCTGAACCAAGTGTTGGTGATAACTAAGCCCTGTCTCCTGCAGAACTCAAATGCTTTCTCCCCGCGGTCATTCCTCGTGCCTAAACCGTAGTCCCCCACCTCATCACCATCTCTTCCTTCGCCTACTGTCGCATTCCAATCCCCCACCACTATCAAATGTTTCCCTGCAGGAACACATGCAATCATGTCCTCTAACTGATCGTATTTCCTATCGACCTCTTCTTCCTTATGGTTGCTCGGTGGCATGTATACCTGGATAATAACTAAGTTCGTGGGTTCTGCTTTTATCTCCACTAGTAGTATTCTATCCGTTACCTGCTCTATGTTGACTACGCTTCTTCCTACCTCTTCATTTAATACTATGGCAACCCCTCGTTGGCTCTCGTCCCCACCGCTGTATATTATTCTATACTTTTCACTCCAGTAATCCCCGCTATCTTTCCATCTCACCTCGCATAGACCTAAAATATCTATATTTCCCCTTTCCATCTCTCGCTTAACATTCTCCAATTTCCCCGTCCTCATCATTGTCCTAACATTCCACGTTCCTATTCTAACTAATTTGGTCTTCTTCTCCTGCGTCTTCTGTCCTGCTGCTGCTGGTTTTCCCTTGCAAGGGTTTCGTGGGATGACGACCGCGGAAGCCTTGCCTCCCCCGCTGCCGGGCACGACACACGGCCGATTGGGCCGAGCCCCGTGGTTGCCAGGACTCAAAATATCTCTATTGTCCATCATATTTTTCTAGGGAATGATAATTGAGGTGGTTTCCCGTTGCCTTCCTCAATAGTGTTTTTAACGTGACACCATCACTTACTGGCCGCCCCACTGGGGTCAGACGCCATTGCAGCCGCCTCACTGAGGAACAGACGCTGCGTGGACTACCTTTCGTCTGGCTCCTAACCTTCGACCTATCTGGCATGGGTGACCCTACCAGGAGCAATTTTTATTACTCCCGCCAGTACAGCTCTAGGGGTCATCGGAACGCACAAGCCCTTCCACCACGTCAAGGTTGTAGTCCGGGGAGGGGGTTAACGATTATCATTCTCTATCTATTGCCATACAGGCTGCAGTGTTCATGGTCCGGGAAATTCCAGGAGAGTGGTGGCCTACCAGTCCAGCCAAAATAGCACATGATCAGACATTCTGGCTGAACTGATCATGGAGGTACTAAGTGCACTGAAAGGAACTGTTCTGATCTTTACTGCTACTCTTTGTGATATTGGTTGGGACTATATTAATTCTCTGCAACTTTTATGAACTACTTCCTCTAATTCTTTTCTGTTTATTCCTCTTTTTTTTAGATTTTTCAAGAATATTTTCCTTAGGCATTATTTATGATTCCCATAAGCACTGGAGTTAATACAATGCCTATGGTAACCAATTGGGATAATAATAATTTATTCTCACCAGGCGAACAGGATAGAATAAACACGAGGTCAATTGTACATGATATGAGGCATTTCAGATAAGATAAGTCACGAAGTAATAATAATAATAATACTTTATTCATTTTAAAAATGGTACAACCATATTAAATGTCGTCAATATAAGTATTATTTAACATATAAACATACTTTCTTAAATGTGATGAAAATTGTCACAAAAGAATTCATCCAATGAGTATAGTGGGTGAGCAAGTAACCAGGTATATACCCTATTCTTGAAACTCTGGACACCATCTGATTTCAACTGAGTAGGCAGATAGTTATACAGTCGTATGTTCATATTGTGAAATGTGTTGTAAGTTGATGACAATCTACAATAAGTAGTATTTAGATTCGATTTACCTCTTGTGGAATAGTTATGGAGGTTGGATCTTAATTGGTAAGTTTCTAGATTAACTTTCACATGAATCAGAGCCTTAAAGATATACAAACAAAATACAGTCATGATTCTATACCTAATAAAAAAAGGTTTGCAGGAATCACGTGGTGGTATATTAGCAAGAGAGCGAATAGCTCTCTTTTGCAGTAGCAAAATTTGTTTAACATGAGGGGAATGACCCCATAACTCAACACCATAATTCAAATGACATTGAAAGAAGGCATGGTAAAGTGTTAAACGATACTCATTTGAAATGATAAAGTTGAGCTTTCTTAACATATAAACAGCTTTACTAAGTTTATTACAGGTCTGACTGATGTGAGTCTCCCAATTAAGTTTTGTATCAATATAAATTCCTAGTATTTTAGCAGTTTCAATATCAGTTATTTTTGATTTAAGACTGCACACAATATGCTGAGTTTTGTTAGTATTTAATTGTAAATGATTAACATCAAACCATTCCTTAGCCTGTTTTTGGGTAGCGCTAGAGCGCTATATAGATGACTATATATATACTACCTTGATCAAAAAGTTCCCGGAATAACCACCATGTGGTGCTCCCATCGTTCCGATTTGAGTTCTGTTTTTTTTGTTAAATTGGTACATCTGTTGTTGATATTCCCTTTAAATCTTAGTGTCATAACTTGACATTTGCAAAAGTTACGTAGCCAAGAGTACATCTATCTCTGTGTGTGTTGGCGATTTTTTACAATTTCAGAAATGGATTTCAAATTGCAACAACGAACTTGTATAAAAATTTGCGTAAAAAACGGATTTAGTGGCGCACGGACGTTGGAAATGTTGGAAAAGTGTTTCGGCAACGATTCTCTAAAAAAAACGGTCGTTTACCAGTGGCACGAGCGGTTCAGAAGTGGTCGTGAGTCAATCGAAGATGATGAACGCAGTGGCAGACCATCGACATCGAAAGTCGGTGAAAAAATTGATAAAGTAAAAGAAATGTTGGTCAATAACCGCAAATTATCCATCAGAGAAATAGCGGAGGACTTGAACATTGCCTATGGATCCGCCCAAGACATTGTGGTTAATGATTTGGGTTTCCGTCGTGTAGCAGCAAAGTTGGTGCCAAAAGACCTCAATTTCATGCAAAAAAGAGACCGTGTTGACGTCGCAAAAGACATGATTTGCGAGGCTGAATCCGATCCCACATTCGTCAAAAGGATCATTACTGGAGACGAGACGTGGGTTTATGAGTACGACACGCAATCCAGACATCAGGCAAGTGAATGGCGTTCACCAAATGAGCCGAGACCAAAAAAACCACGTCGTTTTCAGTCAAAAAAGAAGGCAATGCTGACGGTTTTCATGGATTACAACGGTGTAGTGCATCATGAATTTTTGCCAGAAGGCCAGACAGTAAACAAAGAGTATTATTTGGGCGTTATGAGACGTTTGCGTGAAGCAATTCGCCGAAAGAGACCAGAAATGTGGGCAGAAAACTCGTGGATTTTGCACCATGATAACGCACCGTCGCACAGTGCTATCATTATTCGTAATTTTTTGACGAAAAATGCAACAAATACCATCCAACAGCCACCGAATTCACCTGATTTGGCTCCCTGTGACTTCTTTCTGTTCAATCGAGTTAAAAAACCATTACGGGGAACGCGTTTTAGCAGCCGAGAGGAAGTAATGGAAAAATCGCAGGAAGCACTGATGGACATACCGAAAACCGACCGTAACTTTTGCAAATGTCAAGTTATGACACTAAGATTTAAAGGGAATATCAACAACAGATGTACCAATTTAACAAAACAAACAGAACTCAAATCGGAACGATGGGAGCGCCACTCGGTGGTTATTCCGGGAACTTTTTGATCAAGGTAGT